>NC_135423.1:6681875-7022500 GCF_051991245.1 Festucalex cinctus | reverse complement strand
GATCGAACAAAGCTTGTCCTCTCTCTGATGTGCACAACAAAGATCAAGTCAGGACACACTGAACACCCACTCGCACGGGTCACATTAGCATACACGCTTATCATCAGTTCGGACACTTTTCAGGCCTTTTTCAGTTTGAAACATCATGATGAAGTTATGCTGCATGGTTCAAGTGGCACAATTTTGCTCTCAAGCAGAACAAATGGGATACGCATAATGAACTGGAGATCTTCAGATCAGAAACAGTCCTCTTCCAAATATGGAGAAATTTGATGCATATCAGATATGTGCTAATGCCAGTGCAGTGTAAACGCACAGATCAGATATACAGTGTTCCCTCATTTTCCACTGGGGTTAGTTTCCAAAAAAATGCCCAGCTATATGGTTTACATGTATTATTATGTATTATTATTATTATGTTTTAACTTAAGGTCTTTATGCACTCTCTCATCGATGCATTTACATTTTCTCACATTTCTCTTTTGTTTAAACATTCTCAATGTTATCTGTACATTACTGTAAAAAAGAAAAAAAAGAAAAAAGGAAAAAGAAAAAAAAAAGAAAAAAAGAAAATTGCACACACAAAAAATCCGCAAAACAGCGAGGCCGCGAAAAGTTAACCGTGTTATAGCGAGGGAACACTCCCCGTCAAGGCAAACTTGACATCATCGTAATTTAGTTATTCCTCAGCTACTTTGCGGTTTTGGTTATTAGGGATGTAACGATAACGGCAATATCGTGATATCGCGATATCAAAACTGTCACAATATATCGTTGTTGTCATGTCACGATATTAAAAGCAGCACGTCTTTAAAAAAAAAAAAAAAAAAAGTCAGGTTGATCTCCATTTGTGCAGTTCTAGCACCCTCTGGTGGCTAGTTTTTTAGTGCAGTTTAATTTTCACAAGGCATGTTTTGGCCCTTCTGTGTTTCAAATCCACGCTAATGGTCAGATGAACAACTCCACGGCACATTTTTCATAACGTGACATTAACCCTTCCACAACCAAACTGGAATGGAAGCCCGGCGCCAAAGTTTGGCCTTCACTTCACAAGTTTTGCTCCTTTGTTTTAACCAAGCCGCTCATCCACTTCGACTGACGGACGGACGGACACCTAAAAATGTGTCAGTGACAGATGGTAGAATCCACGACAAATCAGACAGCACAAGTAATGAGCGCCCCCTTCACCTCACGCAGGATCAAAGACGGCGGCAAGTGAGAGCCGCGCAGTCGTCGCGAGGATACTGCCAATGCATAAACATGAGCTTCTGCTCCTTTCTTTGCTGCTTGAAATAGCGGCGGCGGCGGAAGCAGCATGCCAAATACGTGATCAATATGCAACATGTTTGTCCACAAACACACACACTGCATAAGTCATTGGACCACATCTAACTAAACAGAAAAAAATGGAAAGATAAAAAAAGTGAGTAGCAGTGCTGCCTACTGCTCGTATTGTTAACTGTTATCACTTGGACAGTGTGATGCAATCCATTGCAAAAGACAAATTATAAAATTGCAATGCTTGGAATTGTTTAAAAAAAAATCCCTGATGCCTCAGAAATGAGGAGTTGTTTTTAGCTTTAGCTTCTTGGCCCCTTTTGTTTGCCTTTCATTCACTTTATTAGGTACACAAAGCTAGCCAAATATCCTAAACACGCACCTTCAAATCCACAACACTAGATTACAAAGTACAGTTAAATAACTATAAGACTGTTATTGCTAGTCACTCATTATTTGCACATTTCAGTTGGAGGACGAGTGTCGATTGTGCTGAGACATCTGAAAGAATAGTGTACATCAAAATTGAAAAATAAGACAATTTTCAGCTACCCCTGTTGTTGCTGCTGCATACAAAAACAGTTGGGTCAAAAGCAACCCGAATTGGGTCAAATAAATAACCTACAAATAAATAGCCCACAAAAACAACACAATTTTGGGGTGAGTAATGGTTGGAAAACAATCCAATTTTTATGTGCTGTGTGAAAAATGAACGACTATCTGTATGTATTAAATCTTATTGTAATTTTTTCAATTTCTTACTTGGGGTTTAGGGTTGTTTTGTCTGAGTTTACTACTTATAATTTTCTTATTTTGCTTTATTTTTTTTTTTTATATAAACATTTTTTTCTGTTTGTCTGTCTTATATTTATTTTATTCACTATGTAGTTTATTTTATTTTTTCGATTCTTTTATTTGGTATTTATTTTTATGTATTTTTCCTATTTGTCTATCACAATCTTATTTTCTTTTCTTATTTTATTGACTTTATTTTTTGTTCTATTATTTCAAAAATGTTGCACTTTTAGATATATTTTTTTACGGTTTTCATTTAATTTTATTTATTTAATTATTCTATATTCTACATTAATTTACAATAAATGTATAAATTAATGTATTTTTTTATTTTCTCTATGCTAGAATTGTAATCTTATTTTCTATTATTTTATTTAGTTTATTTTTTTTATTTAGTTAAATGTTTGTTCAATTATTTTATGAATTTTGCTTTGTTATATATTTTAACAGATTTCATTTCATTTCATTAATTTTATATTTTTAATTGTTCTATATTCTACATTAATAAATTATAATAAATGTATAAATTTATTTTCATTTCTTTGTTTATTTTCTCTATGCCAGAATCACTATTAAGCATACTTTACATGAATAACAATTACTTGTATATAGATGTATATGTGACTCATTATTGTTTAATGTCTATTATGTCTAAACACTTCAGAGACCAGTCATGTATGTACAGAAACAAGATGATGATGATGATTTTAGCACACAAACAAACCCACGCTCACCTATGAGTGTCAGTCTGCATTTTGGGGGCGCATCCAGGGTGCCGCCAATGCGCTCAACGTTGCGCGCCAGCAGTGTCGCAACAGCTAACACCGCCGATTTCTCTGCCGAGCCGCAAATTAAAGAGGCTGCCGCTTTGTGCGCGCTGGGACCAAAGAGTGAAAAATACATTTCCTCCATTTTTTTTTTTTCTCACAAAAACAAAAAGTTGTCTGAAAAGTAGTCCCGGCAGTCAGTTGCGCCGCCTGTGGCTATTCCACTTTTTGATGGACACTTCACAGGCGCATCCTCGCTGCAAAGCCCAAACAGCGACTTGAGGAGCTCCCGCTGCTTATCTTCGTCCTCTGATGTGTGTCAGCACCTTCATCTCCTTCCCGGAAAACGCGCACGCGCACGTACCTTCCTCCTGGTCATCCACTCTACTCTCCATCCTCCCCACCTCCTTGACTGACGTTTAGCCTGTGAAATTGCTATTGTCGAGCAGATGATGATTATAAAGTGAAAGCGACGAGCTCTTGGACAAGCGTCCCGCTACCCGCTGCACTTAAGAGGGTCATCCGGCGGGATAACAGCCCCCGTGTGACGTAACAGCCATGATAATGTACCGGCATAATCACGTGACATGTGTGAGGCAATCCATCTGTCCAAACGCTTACAATTGCGGTCATATCCTGTCAGGATTATCATACGTCAATCAACTTGCGGAATCACCGAGGCTTGTCGTTGGAGTTCAGTGTTTCCCCTATTGAAAAATTTTTCATATACGGGAGTTGGGGAAAATACAAAATGGACTCCTCTTCTTTTCATAAGAGTTATGCCTTATTTCCATCAGAGAAATGAGCTGCTGTGTGAACGATGAAGCGGTGCAGGAACAAACGGCAGGTGTGACATTAATGAGCCGCAACTCCAAACTCCATCGGCAGCCAAAACAAGCGAGCAGATATATGGCCGAATTCCATCGCACGACGCCATGCCACATTGACGTCTTCATGAAGACGTGAATATGAAAAGAAGTGAAAAGTCACGGAGGCCTGCCGGCCTTGTGCAAAACAGAACAGAGAAGACGGACGACGTTCGTCCGTTCAACCTCTGGAGGTTCAATAAACAGCGAACTAGAGGTACAACAATTACATACTAAACGATTGCCATCATGAATAAGACATTTTCTCGCAATCATGACATAATGAGCATTTGTTGTTTTCTAAACGGAGTCCATCATTTCTTCCAGGGAACAAAACGTGACACGATCGCACGTAAGCGAGACAAATTACAAGTTGATCTGATGAGATGTGACGGTGTGCATGCAAAATTTAAACACGCAATCTTGGATAAAAATGGTTTCATTTTCTGCACTGTCGCCGACAAACAGCAGATGGACGGAAACGTACGTCCTTCCGTTAGTTTGGAAAAAGTTCATCATGGAAATTTGCCTCACCATTTTCAGTGTGGTCTCTGTACTTTTTTTTTTTTTTGTTTGGAGTCGCTAGTCACATTTAAAAAAATAAAAATAAAATAATTGTACTATCCCATTAGTAACATGAAAGGTTGTGAAACATTGGGAAAGGACTCGCTAAAACACACGCACCCCCTCTCTCTTATCTCAGTCATTCTGCTCTGCTAATTAGGAAGCGCTCAAGGCGGCGCTTAAGTCGCCTGTGCTACAAATGAGTTGCCAGGTTTCCCTTGGGGAGGCCGCCGAATCAAAATAAACACGTGACTAGTGCGGCATGATGATATGTGTACACCGACACCGACCATGCTGCAGGGACGGTGGGAGGGGGGGCTCCCCGAGTGGAGGAGTTGCGTTCCGACATCAAAGCAGTGGGGGGGGGACTGAAGTCTTCATTATGGCGCGTGCGCACATATTGATGTTGACTTCCCCGGAGAGGTTTAAGCTGACTCTTTTCTTCCTCGCCAAGACGGTGAGGCTTGCATGGCTGCATGCGAGTGAGCGGATTGAGATATCGTATCGTTGGCAGCGCGGCCGCTCTGTCAAGCAAGCTGGCTGATCTGCAAGGAGCCTCATAAGAGGCGCGCACGGATGCTCATCCGGGCCCACCGGACGGGTGCCACGTTTGTTCATAAAGTAGGACGGGCTTGCGGGCGGGTTATGAAGAAGTGGGGGGGGGGCACGTGTTGTCCACTCAAACAGGTGTGAAGTGCCAAAAGGTGATTCGGAGCAACTTGTCGGTGAAGTGTGTTCATGGGGGTGCCATTGGTCAGCTGGACATGAATGGCTGCCAATGGAAATGATTTGTTTGTATTTGCTGATGATTAATTGGCAATATTATCTGCTCATCTTCAGCCAAATGCTTCAGACGTCATTGAACGGCGCTCAGAGAACCTCATACGATATGCAATACTAGGCTCATGATAACGATTATCTCGAGATATCGATATATTGGTCCAGTAATAAATCCACGATAATCTACGATGAAACTACTCACGACATAAACTGATGACAAAATCATTTCTTTTTGTCCCATCACTGAAACACAATATTAAAACTGGTGTTTTCTTCACAATGAGTACTTTAGTGTATTTTTTTTTTAAAACAAATACAAATGTCTTCTGAACAGAGACAAATTTCTGTGAACAAATTTGTGTCTTTCTTAAACATTATTGTCATGCAACACGTCAGTCAGTTACATAATCAATTGGTTCATTTTATAAACTGTGACAATTTTTTTGTGTAACATTACAAAAGTAAATAAAATGATTTAAATATTAAATCCAATTATATCAATATTAATATTCCTCAGAAATTATAATACACATTTTTCATAGAAAATTATGCAAAAGTGAGTCAGTTGCTGGACAGATAAATGTCTTACACAAGTAAAAGTAAGCTCAGGACTCTTCTTTGCCTGAAGACTTGCGTCCATTTCCTCGCCACTCTTATGAGACGCTCCACCTAGTGGCCCGCCAAGTAATTGCTCAATAAGTAATGAACAATGGAGCTGTTTACAGTGGTTGTATATTAACTACAAATATCGCGATACTTACGAAGGTGTATCGATAATCTATCGGGAGACAAAGTATCACTATTTATCGTTATATCAATATATCGTCACACTCCTAGTTGATAGTCGAACCAATTATATGGATGGATGGGCATTTTTTTTTTTTTTGGGAACAATAAACAGTACAGAACTAGAACTGAATCTCAACATTGTACACAACAAAAACAACAAGAACACAAAACACGCCAGGGGGGTTACGGTGGCGGCCATTTTGCCACTTGCTGCCAACTGAAAATGACATCACAGTTGCTCAGGGCTCAGGTAAGGACCAATCACAGCCTACCTGCTTTTAGCAGCTGAGCTGTGATTGTGTTTTTTGTTTTTTTTTGTTTTTTTGGGGTTTTTTTTTTTAACCTGAGCCCTTTAGGCACTATGATGACAATTTCAGTTGACAACAAGTGGCAAAATGGCCACCAACGGGTGGATTTTGCGGCTCATATTTGACAAACACAACATATGGTAAATAAAGTTTTTTGGGTTTGATTTTCCCGTTTAATCAAGGTAATGAAATAGTGAAATAATTGCATTCTTTCCTATTTAACCAAAAACTGTCGACCAGCAATCCCTAGACCTTCACTGTAGCTCTACATCAACTACCTGAAACATATTAGATGCCAGCTGTTGGTTGGTTTTTGCATTATTCAGCACACGTTTCCATACAAGGCCTTACAAGAGGCGGAACAGAAGCAAATTCACTCAAAAGAGGAGACGAGATCGACGCGAGGATGCGAGTGCTCCCCTGGTGTCTTTTAGCTGTTTTCTCTGGCCCGGGGCAACGCAGAGCAAGACGAGAGAGAGAGAGAGAGAGAGAGAGAGAGAGAGAGAGAGAGAGAGAGAGAGAGAGAGAGAGAGAGAGAGAGAGAGAGAGAGAGAGAGAGAGAGCGACAACGTGCTGAGATTCATCAACATCATCATCAGCAGCAGCAGCAGCATCATGGAGCATCATTAGTATATAGAGGAGGAGACACATTTTACAAGGAAACGCCATTTCCGACGTGCTGGGGATCATAAGACTTTCTTTCTACTGTCTGTCATCCTTCTAACAACAACAAAATGAAATAATTGCAAAAAAAAGCAAAAACAAGAGAAGAAACCGCCCCGAATTGTCCGAAATGAGGGATTCAACGTGTCACGTGACAGCCGTCTCAGTCAAAACGCATCACTCACATATTCACTGTTCTCCGTGGGCTGTCAATTTGAGGCTTTCCTGCCCCCTAGTGACACGCACGCACCAAAAAAGGGACCTTTCTGACATACAGTTGACCAATTAGTTCACGTGACGTGGTTGCGCGTTACGTAATTCAACTCCCAGCCCCAGTCAAAACAACGCAATTAAGCCTCCATCGGTCTGCGCGCGCAACGGAGAGTTTAACGCACATCTGGAACAAACATGACTCGCGTGAATATGACGAATCATAATCACAAGACTCTGACTTACCC
The DNA here is from genome assembly GCF_051991245.1 of Festucalex cinctus. Classification (NCBI taxonomy): domain Eukaryota; kingdom Metazoa; phylum Chordata; class Actinopteri; order Syngnathiformes; family Syngnathidae; genus Festucalex; species Festucalex cinctus. The sequence goes on along the minus strand of NC_135423.1, from coordinate 7,015,232 downwards.
CTTTCCAAATTGAGATTCCTGCAAACTTCGAGTTCTGCCATTGAGTTCTCTCACATGCGCTTGAAGGTCCATTACTGGTCACGAAAAAAGCACGCGACTAGTCCCCATGTCCAGCAGTGGTTCAAATGATGAATTGGTCTTTTTTTTTCTTTTCTTTCTTTCTTACCCCGCCCCCATCATAATAAAATAGTAAAACAAATAAATCAAGCTCCTGTGTGCGCTGTGGGCTCACATTCACAGACAGCGCGCGCGCACATCGCCTCCTCGCTGCCCTCAGCGTGTTAAGCCGATTTCTCACACGCTCCGACTGACTGGGCGCGTGAGTGCGCGTGCGTAAGAGAGCATGTGTGTGTGTGTGTGCGTGTGAATAAGGTTGACAGAAGATGCGCGAGCACTTGAATGTATACCGGCGAGTGCCAATAGTGACCCACTTTATGCTCTGTCTTTTGCTTTTTGGAAGTGCGTGTGAGCGTCTGTATGTGTATTTAAAAAAAAAAAAAAAAAAAAAAAAAAAAAAAAATGCGCCAAAACAGTGACCCATTTATGTTACGCTGCGTCTCCCCTACATTTTTTTTTTTGGGTGCGTACGTGCGCGTGCGCAGCCCAGAGACATTACCCTGATGAAAGTGTATCCCATTTGGGAAGCCTCCACATTAGTGTCGTTCACGGCATGGTTCACATTCAAGCCATTTAATTTTGACGCACACACACACAATTGTGTTTAAACACTAAAAGTCAGCCGCAGAGGTCATCACCAAATCGATTAGTGCAGTCTAGAAGGAGGGGGGAAGACGTCTGAACACCATGACTAGGGGTGTGCTCAAAAAAATCGATACGGCAATATATCGTTGCTGGCCTCATTACAATACACGTATCGATACGCAGGCATCAGAATCGATATTGCTCGTTAACTTTAAATAGGCAGTTAACGTTTGCCTTTGCAGCTGCATTGCACCTAAAAAATAAAAACCAGCAGCGTCTTTGAAGTTAATTGCCTTCAATTAATGCAAAAATAGCTCACCAGTGATTGGACACTGTGTCTTGCTAAGAAAAATTAAAGCAGAGGAAGAATATCAACATTTATTTACTTATAAACTTAACATGGCACGTGTCTTAATGTACCAATTTTCGTATATTTTGTTTAAAAAAAAAAGAAATAAAATGTGTTCCATGAAAAAAATGCTGTTTTTATTTCCCCAAATATTTCAAATAAGCACATTTTAGAGCTGTAATTTTAATACTTTGATCTTTTTGCTCATATCGGCTCATGCCTATTAATAAATGTTCCCGGTGTGTCTGTGATAACTGCTCCCTGCTCGGCAGTACGTACACATTTAAACCAGGCATGGCGCTTGGTGGTAAACCAGGAGAGCTACTAACAAAAATTTTTTTGTCATCCAGCATAATAAACATATCCTTTAAGTATACATATGACTGTTATTATAAAATGCAAGTAAATTAATGTAAAATATCGGGATACGTATCGCCTGGGAGATCATGTATTGGGATACATATGTATCGCGATACGTATCGTATCGTGACCCCTGTATCGCGATACGTATCGTATCGTGACCCCTGTATCGCGATACGTATCGTATCGTGACCCCTATATCGCGATACGTATCGTATCGTGACCCCTGTATCGCGATACGTATCGTATCCCCTGTATCGCGATGCGTATCGTATCGTGACCCCTGTATCGCGATACGTATCGCATCGTGACCCCTGTATCGTGATACGTATCGTATCGTGAGGTTGGCGGTAATACCCAGCCCTAACCATGACCCTCAGTTTTGTGCGAATGTATGTCCATGCTACAGGCTTTCAACTAACTGCCCATTTTTTTGATTTAACGCTTCCGAGCCTGCACACTTCCTCACACTCTGTGCATCTGTCTGCCTTCCATCTTCTTTCCCATCAGATTTATTATGTTCCCTGAACCAACATAACCCACCCTCTCACCCGTTTGTTGTCATAGTCACTTGACGCTCAAGGAAAGAAGTGAGGAGCGTCTGACAGCAAGATGAATACGCATCCAACGCGTCAAGGTGAGAAAGGAAGTGAAGTCTAGTGTAAAATAGCTGCATTATCATTTATCTATAAGCTGTATATTCCACTATAAAACACCAGCAAGCACTCAATTGCTACCTGATTAGCATCGTGCTATTTTTGTGCGCAGCATGTGTCACAAATTTGCAACAGGTTGGTGTGCAAGGCTCACCATTCAGACGAAACAGCTTCCAAGTGATGCTGATTTATTGTTATGATGTGTCTGGATTGGACCCAGCTGCCATTAAGCAGATGTGCAGGTACAGCAGTGGAGAGGAGTCTCCCTCTACTGTTCATTGCGTGACCTGCACCATGTAATGGTTCAACACGAGCTTCTGATTTGTTTAGAACAGAATTAATCTACTTGAAAGACTTGATTGATGAATACTAAATTAATATGCAGCAATTCATGAAAACTTTAGCAAAAATGAATTGGAAAAATACGACAAAATGCTCAATTTTGGGCATCAAAAGCCAGATTATTTTATGTCACAACACAATTCATATCATATAAATAGCAGTTTGGCAGAGAATTCCATATTAAAAAAATAAATAAATAAGGGGGGGGGGAATTCAAGCTCTTCATTGCTTCTCCCAGTTTAAATTTACTGTCAAACTAATTATATCGCCACGAGAATTACATGCTGTGTATTTGCAACTACCACGTAGTTTCAACTTTGGCTACCAAATCCATTTATCCGTTGAGTCCATTGAATGCTAACCAACAATGTAAAATGCCATAGACAAGCTAGCGAAAAGCATTGGTGTTTGTGTTGTAACCCTTTAAGCAACAGATATTTGAATGCAAACGGAGAAACATGTACACACATTTTTTTTTTTATCTCCTGTGAAAATACTGCTAATATTGCTGCATATTAACTTATTCGCTAGCAGTCATTTTCACCCCCTTCACTCCCGACTGTTTTACTGGATTTTGACTGATTTTGCACGGCCCATAGAATATTGTGTTCTGTTGCTATAAAAACATGGAACCTACCAAAAGAAAGATGAAAGTTTCTTCTTTTATCAGGAAAAAAAACACGTTTCTATCCGTTTCCGTTTTGCAACAATTAGCATTTGAATATAGCTAAGTGTCAGCATTAATCACAAATCTATTTCGAATTGTGAGCAATTGAGCTTTTTTCCAACATGGCCCTGGTTGATCTCCTTTGCTCTGCTGCCACCTGCTGGCCGTTTGTGTAACCATTTATTCAACCGTTCTTTGCAGTTGAGAGGCTGCATCAAAGCATTCTGTATGCGCTAGCGTTAAAAAACAAACAAACGTGTAAATACGTCTTTGGGACACTTAGAACATTCAAAATAGAACATATTTATACGCTTTGGGGAGCAAATGAATAAGATTAGGTGCGACGTCTGTATTATATTAAAAACAGGACGCCACGGCATGCATTGGTACTTGGATTAATTTCAAAGAAGATATGAGTAAAATCAAAACAGTTGCAAATTCTGGTGAAATTGAACCGAAAATGCATTGCCGAATCGGGCACTACGTTGGTGAACCAGTACCCAACACATCCAAATATGACTCAATTTCTAGCAGCGCCATGTTTTTGTTTTTTGTTTTTTGTTTTTTACCTTGCGAGACGCTGTTGTTGGTCAGAAAGTGGCGGCGGTACTGCGGCTCCCCTTTTCTGTTCACCACCCAGGCGCTCATGACAAGATGAGGATGTGGAACAACTGCTGAAAAGGACAAGAAAGTAGTACATGTCAGCTTTATAGTTTCAGATACACGTCACAGTAAAGTATCTGACAGCGCAGAGAACATAATATGTGCACGTATAATGTATGAGTGACAGAGACAGCTAACTCATCGCCGGGTGTACATATCTTGATTGCGGCTGATTTTCCACGTGTCACTCTCAGCACACGGTCTCGTTTTTGTCACCTCATGTTTTTCCAAGCACTGCACATCCTCCTGATCGCCTTTCATTCGCCACCTGTCACCTGTCTGTCCCGCTGTGACATACGTGCGTCCCCCATTCACATACTGAACACTAACACACACTATAGATCTAAAAGGGGGCGGAGTCTGCGGGGTGAGTTATTAGCGTCTGGAGCCTGCTGAACCGTGGGGATGTCTGCTCAGAGGTCAGAGGTCAAGTGCTTTCTTATGACGGTCCAAAGAACTGCAGCAAATGGTGTGTGTGCGTGTCAGGGTTTTAATAGTTTTTCATTATCCAGTTAGTCCGCCCTCGCTATTCACAGGTGATTTTAATTAACCTATAAAATTATTCAGAAGATATTTATAGTAAATTAGCTTTATAAGAAACATGGGGCGATAGGGCTGCGGTAACGACCAATCACAGCTCAGCTTCAGAAAACAGGTGAGCCGTGATTGGTCGTTACCTCTGCCCTGAGCAACTGTGATGTCATTTTCAGTGGACAGCAAGTGATAAAATGGCTGCCACCTGAAATGAAAATGGGTGGATTTTGCTACTCAGCTCATATTCCGCGCCGATTCACTACTTTGAGCCCTCTGCAGCGCACAGTTCCCTCATGTGGCCCTCTGTTTAATTATACCAACATGATTCCTAATTGCCGTTTGTTTTCAACCTCCCATACCAAATTTCTACGCCCATGACATGACCAGCACAGGTGAGCAACGATCCAGAGCTACTTTCAAGCAACGATCTGACTTTTATCACAACACGATCACACAGGTACATCAAGCAGAAATGCACCCATCCCAGAGGTGCACAGCTCCTGCTATCATATCAAAGCCAAATAGTACATGGAAATGTACTATAATGTTATTTGATAGCTAATTAGCTATACAGGTAGAACTCTATATAGCCGTATCTATTTAAACATTGCACATCGAAGGAGGTAAGTTGAGTGCGTGCCCACTTTCACATTCCCGTTACGAGGAAGAGTACAAAGCATCTTCATCTTCCTATAAGTGTGTGTAACATGAGGAGGCTTCTCATCTGTCGTCGGGGTCTGAAGCCTCACGGGAATCCAGTTCAGTTCTCTCTTCCGGGCCAACGAGGCAGCCTGAAAATATTAACGTCTCTGATGCACGTTGTCGCTCATGACCATGACAGGAAGTCGGTTGAGGATGCCCCCCCCGAGTGAGGGTTTTGCCGTGTGAACATTTAAGATAGCGTGAAGTCACACAATCAAATCAAAATGGCGGCTGGAGTGTGTGCAAATGTACTTTATCTGACAGTGTAAGATCATTTTTATGTTTTAAGCACTCGTGTGCAATAATTCCTGGTTAACAATTTTAACCACTTTGGAAGACTACTTCTGCCTGGAAAATAGTTTAGTGGTTGTTAATCATTCATTCATTTCTTATCATGCTACCGCAATAGCAGTCCAAAGCAGTTTGGTTCGTTTCTCATAAGTCTACATCTGTTGCAATATGCAATTAATTATTACAATGTCTACTCTATATTAAGTTAAGAAAACATTTTAATGATTTAATGAGCTAATGCTTCCCAATTAACCATTTAATACTATAACTACAGCATGTAATATAACTGCTTCAAAATCTAACTTAAGGTTTAAAAAAAAAAAAAAAAAAGAAAAAAAAAAAGTGTATTTCGCTACTGAGCTTTTCCGTACATTAATAAAACTTAAGATGAGAGTCACTGCAGTAAGTGCAAATCAAAATTGTGCATTTGTTAATCAACAAAAATGATCAAATGCGAATGACGTCAAGCTAATGCTAAGCTAGATGTTAGCAAGAACTTGTTTTTGTTTTGACTCGACTCAAATTGATTTATAAAGCACTTTAAAACAAGCATTTCTGTATATGAAGTGCTGTACATGGAACAGAAATCGGTCACGTAGTAAAAAATAGGTAAAACAAGAACATACAAAAAATAAAACATAAGTGAGTATACAAGTAAATAAAGTTTACATCAATAAATTAATAAGAAGTATGTGGGTGAATTAATTAATTAATAAATAAATAAATAAATAAATAAATAAATAAATAAATACAGAAAATACATAAATAAATAAATAAATAAAGATTGTCTGTTCCTTTTTGTGAGCAACTGTTTTTACCAGCCCCGCACACATTTCTAAACAGTAATGCTAAGTCTGATGCTAATGCTAATACAACATGTCATGTGGTTCCACACTACAGTATTAATTTAAAGACCTCAACGTAGGTGATCCGGGTCATCATGTCAAGCCACTATCCTCGCAACGTGATTTTAAAGCTCTAAATTTTTGTTAAAGGTTGCATTGTGTCCTAGTGGTTGCCTCGAATCTAAGCCTTAAAACGATAGGTGGAGTTTGTATGCTCTCCCCTGGTTTGCATGGGTTTCCTCCTGGCTCCTCCCACATTTCCAGAAAAGTTTGCTTTGCATGTTTGGTTAATTGAAGACGAAATTGTCTAAATTGGCATGAATGAGAGTGTAACTGGTTGTTTGTTTCCATGTGCCCAGCGATTGATTGGAAAAACTAACACATATAATGAATCCACAGGGATCAAAAAGATGCAAAACAACAATTGTTTATATGTTGATTAACACTGACAGTGGATGTTTGACCTCATTAAAGTGCTTGTTTACCTCTTATCACTGTCTTTCCCCTGTTTGAAGTTACCATTGTCTTGCTAATTCAAGGTGAAGAGAATTCAAAGTTTGTATGTCACATCCACATGTAGCCCCATACAACAATTCATGTCATGAGACAATGACCTGATAAATGCAGACACAAAGGGAATAGCATCTGTCCCTCCCATACTGACACATGTCAAAGAGCGCACTTCATTTGATGGCGCCAGCTGTCATTTGCAAATTAAGCAAAAGGCATTTTTCATTCAATTATTACTAGATATACTTCATAAATTCGGGAAAATGATGGGGGCACTAACCAATTAAGTCAGATCAACACAATTGCTGGCATTCTATTTGCACATTTGAGCAGTTATTAGAATTTTGACAGAATTCATAGGGCATAAATTATTTGTACACCAAAACTCAAAATATATACATCTAAATAACTGCTCTGTATTTAATATAAAGAAAAAGAGCTACATCTGCTGAGTCTGGTGGGGCACCGAAACCGTGTTTCTAATGCGGAGCAGAGCTGTTAAAAATAATCGATTAATCAACAAGTAATCGATTATCAAATTCATCGACAACTATTTTAATATTCAAGTAATTATTTGGAGTCATTTTTTTATTTAAAATTATCCAAATTCCTCTGATTTCAGCATATCAACAGTCATTGTTCACTGATTTCTGTGGTCCTTCGTGGAAAAAAAAGATCTTTCTACAGTGTTTAATCCAAATAAGACATTTGCATTACTTTGGAAAACAGTGACTGAACCGCTAACATATAGTACAACATCAATCCGCCTTTTTAAGAATCATTATACAAATATGAAGTACGAAATAAACACCAATAGCAATTTGTTTATTCTCAACTAACCATTCTCAACCAAGTTAGCCAACATTCTCTTTCGCCAAAAGTCAACTATGCGCAACATCCTGAGCGAGAGGGCCGTGCTGTTCTGCACACTGAATGAGTGACCTAACCTGTAATAGCTTGTTAAACAGTTATCAGAAGAAAGAGCAAACAATCTGCTGGCGGACGCACCGGCTGAGTGGCTTAGTTGAAACAGAGGTCAAGTCAATGACATTGTGTCTGGTTTAAGTCAAACCACTCACATCATTTGGTACATCTGCACAGTCTTATAAAATATTCTGTTTTCTGATACTGCTTACTTTTTTTTTCTTTTTTTTTTTTTCTTTTAGCATACTACAAATGAATGAATACATATGTGCCTGTGTCAGCCAAATCACAGCATAACTTTTCCTGTTCAAAATTCAATTGTTTAAAGGTGTGCAGCCAAAACCGATTCCATCTTTCTTTGACAGAAACGTGCAATTCGTGTCGTTTGCGGTTGCGGATGTAGAGACCACACTAATCCATTATTTATACAATGAAAAACTTTAAAAATGTAATGAATTGATGGAGTTTAACCGTCTCAAAATAATGTTTAAAGCCCATCGTGATTTTTTTCCAGTTAATATAGAATTATTATTATTTATTTTTTTTTTAAAGGGAAAATGAGTACAAATTAAGAGGAACAGATATTTCCTCCAAAACAAAACATAGAACAAAACAAAAAAAAGGATGTATTTCAACTCACTGTCATCTCATGGAACAATCTGGATTGTAGAACACAATCATGTCAGTCTATATGGATTTTTAAAAACTTGACAAAAGCTCAATTACTGGAAAAATACATATACTACAAGGACATGCTGCTGAATTATTATATAGAATTGTTACATTGTCTTGACCGCTTGCTGTCATTTATTCTGTGTTGATAATTTTTGTTGTTGTTGATCAGGGGCAGATAAGATAAGTTTGACTTTTTTTCTGTCCCTCTTTATTTCTCTTTTTTAAAGGAATGAAATAACATTGAATTGAAATTGAAAGATAATGGCTTAAAAAATGACAACTATAGTAGTACTCAACTGTAGAGACATAGCGTTCAATTATTTTCCACCACTTTGGTGTGGATTAAACAGCGCCCTGTGAAACTCTCATTTCAAGAGACCAATTCAGTATGAAGTTGCGACCATTCGGAGTATCCTGTTTTCTAAAACAGGGCAGCAAGAAAGAATGAAAATAGTCAAGCCAGGTCCGCTTCCCAGAGTTCTTTGACCTGATAAGGGGACAGGGCAAAGCTGCAAGATGCAGATGGGGTTAATGAGGGGTCAGGGCCAGGTTACAGAGGGGCAAGATATCCAGAAGTAGTCATAAAATCGAAATAAAAGTGCATCTACCGCTCCCTGTCTTGATGTACATCTTGGAATTATCTCGTAAGATACCCAAAACCCAAATTACGGTAATAATATAAGTGAAGCACATGAACCATGTGTGTGTGTGAGAACTGTCTTAGCTTACAGAAGAAATTCGATGTATGTAAGGTTTCAGATCTATCAAACACCCTCAACTGTCACTCCTGTTCCACCAGAAGTGGGAGGGGGAAAAAAAAAAAAAGTGTGACATCAATTCAAGACACAAGGAAGTGCGGCGGGAACAAAGTCAGTGTTAAATTGCCGGGTCCAAAGTTCTACATTTGAAGCCGTTGAGACAAAGCGCCAAAAGTGGTGCCACAATTTAGAGTTGGAGCAAACTTTTTCTGAGGGGGAATCCTCAAAAGTTAAATCGGGGTCCGAACCATGTGTGACATCATGCAAATCTCATCACACTTTAAATCAGTTAGCATCTCAATCATTAGATATCAACCAATATCAACAGATATATACTGAGACCGAGAACAAATAAGTTTTAAATTTACACAATCATAAATATTTTGGGGAAAATGTTTTGTAGTGAGAACAGCTTGGAAGTTTACCAGCAGTATATCATAGTGATTAGTGAATTCTGAACACATCCCGTTATAAGAGGGTGTGCACACTTGTGCAACCACTCAGTTGTTTATTTTTACTCAAAAAAAGTTATTTTAGTTAACTAAAACTACTGAAAAAACTAAAATAAAAAAAAATAAAAACTTAGCTAAAGAAATAAATTAAAAACGAAAATGTTTAAAAAATTAAAACTAACTGAAACTACATTTTCTGTTTACAAAACTAACTAAAATTAACTATGATTATAGCAAAAATGTCCTTCGTTTTAGTCTTTGGTAAATGCATGAGCCTTTAGTGATGATTTTAAGTGTGATTTGAAGTACATTTATTTTGATATTAACAAGAATAAAGACGTTTGAAAGTGTGCCACACGGAAGTGATGTCATCTAGCAGCAGCCAATAGAAAAGCAACTTCAGATAACATCACTCCCATGCTGTTTTTTTTTTTTAATATTATGCACAAGTAATACACATTCTTTTAAAAACTAAAACTAATACTGAAACTAACTCAAATTAAACCAAATCTAAGCATTTATTAAATAACTAAAACTAATAAAAATGAACATTTCCACCCTGAACACTAATTAAAACTAACTACATTAAAAAAACAAAAACAAAATCAAAAGTAACTAAAATGAAAATTCCAAAACTATAATAACCCTTGTTCAGACTCATATAATCGGGTCCCAACATGGCTCCTGGAGCTCCAGTTCTTCATGAGAGTTGAGAGCGCCCACATGCAGCGGCTCTCGTTACCCCTCCTACAACTCGACACCAGCAAACTGAGACACAATCGTTTGCTCACATCACAACAAGGGAGTCAATTTACGACTCAAACATTCCATTGCATGCACACACACACATACGAACAAGTACACTGTACTGTACACATAAGGTCGCTGCAGTAGAGGTGGAGAATATTAAATATACTCTTGAAAAAATAATGTATTGCTCAAGTACTTATTTTTGTGTTTCGTAAGACTGAAAGATTTTGAAAATGTATCTAATTGTGATCCACCCCTTAATATTAAGATCACAATTTAATATTATGAGTATTTTTTCAAGGTCCTGTTCCCATGTATTCTTAAACATACACAAGCAATAAATTAATCTGTATTACAATAAACAATATCAGATTATGCAAGAAGACAGTTTATTACTTCAGTGACAGTTGTTAATACTTGCAGCCTTTAGTTTTTGAAAATAAATTAATGTTATAAAAGCCTACCAATTTAATATTTTTTTTTCTACGACAGTCCAACATTGATTTGAATCTCATCATTTACAATACATCAATCATAGCCAACAATTAAACACATTGTACTTAAATAATAATTCAATAAAGGGCATTACACAGTTTAAGAAATTGTACCTAAATAAATGCTTGAAATCAACTTCACACCACTGTATTGTATTTAAAGTTATACTGTATGCATTCAGGCCACTGTAACATTACACACATTTAGGACATTTATTTCATTGATTCTTTGCATACTGCTAGCTAGTGGTACCACAATTTGAGAATCACTGACCTCGGTCAGCTAATGTGATGCTCATTTGGCAGATTTGCCATCTGCTCTCACTGTCCATACATAGCCCGTGAGCCATAGGTTTCATACCCTTGCTAGTCTTTATTTGCACGTGGCTGCACGATGACACTGGCTCATTTAAATAAAATGAGAAATAATAATTCATTTGACTAGATGCCTAATGACAAATTGCGTTTGAGCTGAACCGGCGTCCTGTCATTTTAATTCACGTTATCTTCCTCATTCATCCAACTGCAGAGAGCCACTTTAATCAAACTGAAAACAGAAAAAAAAAAAAAAAAAAGTCCCCAAGGACGAGGATCTTTAGCTGGCCGCTGGGGGACTGACTGCCCCCATCCATGTCTTCTCTCTGGGATGGCTACCGGCTGAAGTGTAATAAAGGCCTTTGTTAAGCTGCCCTGCTGCAGAAAATCTCTGCTTGTTGAAGCACAATGGCGAGAAACAGCCACATGTGAGCTCAACAGTCAATCTCTAATTCATCACTGCACTAAATCATTTTGAAAATACAAGATGGCGGTCATATTTTAGGGATGCTAAACTAACTGGAAAGTGGAGAAATAATCCAAACGATGCATCAAATTAACTTTTTTTCGGATTTATTAAACAAAATAGGCACACTAGACCCCGAGCTAATACGTGTGGCTATTTGACAAACATTAAAGTGATTACAGTGTCCAAAATGTCCATAATAAAGTAGATGTCATGCAGGGTTTTGCTGTTTTTTTTTAGCTTACTTACTTTTTTCAGCTCTTGACACCTCCCTCACAACGTCCTGGCTCCTTCAGCAGAGTGCTCCTTCCTCAGGTATCCCTCCATAGTGTCAATACGTCACACTGATTTTGCTGCCACCTCTGAAGAGGATCCCAACGGAGTTTACTGGTGCGTGTGTGTGATGGCCAAAGCAGCAGACGCCAACACCAGCACAACCTCAAGCATGGTGCCTTATTCAAACATTGCTGCTCCTGGTGTGGGAACACTGGCGACATGGAAAACATGGACTGGATTCTCCAAGTGTGGAATTCACGAGAAGAGACAGTAACCACATTTGATTTATGGTAAAGTTGTTCATTCGGTTCCTTTTTCTAATGCATTGATAGTGACGGATCAAAGGTATTATTTATATGGGGAAAAAGTGGAAACCCCTTTTGAATGTATTAATTCATGAATCAAGGGTTAGATTAGTCCAAGCATGGGATAACTTTAGTGCCCAATGCCACATAGTTCTGTTTTTTTAATTGGATAAGGATCAGGCAATTTGCAGATGAAGTAAAATAAAATTAAAATGTTAAAATACATATGGAAAATATACAAATATTATATAAATAATGCAAAGAATGTCCATCAATAAATCTTATTTGTAATTCAATTAAGATAATAAATAAAATATAAGATAAAAATGCTAATTTATGAATGCAACAAATGTCAGAGGACTATTGAAAAAGTAAATGCTTTGTGGGATGGGCAGAATATGGAGCCTGTGGGTAATATTTTTCCCACTCCTGACATGAAATATATTTTTTTAAACATTTTACATATTTCCAACTTTTGAGAAGAGCAAGGCAAGTTCCATAAAGGCATAAAGTGCTTTATTTTGAAACCACACACAAATGCTGACACCAGTCAGATAAGTCCTGGAATGGGACAAGATTAAATTTCAAACAAAAAAACAAAAAAACACAGTATCATAGAATAATACAAACCATAGCTTCAGAAGATGACAGGGCGGTATTTTTTTATTAATAAAAAGAAGAGAAAAAAGAAAAACACACAGAGCAAGGCATTATAAGTGCAGACATTTTGCTCACTATCAATCCCCCAAAATGTATACAATATATTAGAAATATATTTTGATATTAACCAGAATAAGGACGTTTGAAAGTGTGTCACACAGAAGTGACGTCATCTCACAGCAGCCAATAGAAAAGCACCTTCAGATGACGTTGCTCCCATGCTGTTTTTGAAATATTGTGCACAAGTAATAACACTTATTTAAAAAAAAAACAACAACTAATACTTAAACTAACTAAAACTAAACCAAAACTAAGCATTTATGGAATAACTAAAACTATCCATACATCAATTTTCTGAACCGTTCGCTCCTCACAATGGTCATGGGGTGTGCTGGAGCCTATCCCAGCTGGCTCTGGGCAGTAGGCGGGGTACACCCTGAACTGGTTGCCAGCCAATCGCAAATAACTAAAATGAATAAAAACTAACAGAACCACCCTGAAAACTAATTAAAACTAACTAAATTTAAAAAACTAAATCCAAATCGAAACCAAAACTAACTAAAAGAGAGAAAAAAAAAAATGAGTACGCAGTAAAGTGTGGATGTAGTGCTCGCATATTTTCGACAGTTTGACCTCCATTCCGGTGCCTTGCGGACTTCCCTTGGAGCGTTCTTGCCCGTGGTTTCCCTCCCACTCCTCTCAGTGTGACAGTTCAAAGTCTGGCAGGCCACAGATGCACCTTACAATTGAAAGCAGACAGCCAATGGCGAGCCTCCTCGGCCCTAACAGCCACTCGCGACATTTGCACCACAAAAGACGGCCCTGCTTGATTCATAAACGCCCCCAGCCTCCCTCACAGCCCCCCTTTTCCCTTACCCTGGTGACTCCTCCTCTCTCGTCTTTTGTGCTTGGCTACCAAAAATCCCCCCCAGTGACCCTCCTCCTCCTCTGCTAATCTCCTTGTGCGCCCATTGGGATTGAGTGCTTGAGTGCACCCTCACAGGACACGTCGCGCTCTGGTCTCATTTGCAGAAGCGCCTCTCTCTGCGTGGCGTCATTTGGGGCTGCATGCAAACACGTTTAGACAGGGAATTTGCTCAGCTTGTTAGTGATCACTCTCATTAGGTAAAACGCATTACCTTGTGGGCAACTGACATATTTTCATCTCATGTTTCAGCGCTAATGCATCTGTTAGGATTCCCCCTCCCCGCTGACGCACATACAAGGTGGTTCCCATGGGGTTTGAGAAAAGCCAGTATTGCCCCGAGTCAGCTTTGTGTTTCATGTTTGGTGGCTCTATAGCAACAGTGATCTCACAGGAGGGGCGAGCGGACCACAATCCACAAACGCGCGTACGCAAACATTACCCACAAAAAAAGTTAAGGATACGATTGAGTTACAAGTGATCCGACGTGCGAGTTTTTCCCGATATACAAGCTGTCAATCAGCCGATTTTGTGCTTTGACTTGCGAACGCAAACGTCTGCTAACATAAAATGGCACGTTGGCTAACTATTAGCATTTATGTGCTGTTGTTATCCTTAACACATTCACTGCCAGCCCAGCAAAAATGCATTGCATCATTTGACGTCTTTTTCCGTCAAAGGCAGTGAATGAGTTAAAGACTGCTCCCTGGTGGCCGAAATCCACACACCAGAATGAGTAGCACGATGTGCACCGAAGGAGAAAGTGTGACAAAAAGTGTTTCATTCCTTTTCATTGTACTTCATAATTTTGCGATGACTATGTGTTTCCAAGTGCCCTGCGATTGGTTGGCAACCAATCCAGGGTGTCCCCCGCCTACTGCCCAGAGCCAGCTGAGATAGGCGCCAGCAGCCCCCGCGACCCTTGTGAGGAATAAGCGGTCAAGAAAATGGATGGATGGATGGATATGTGTTTCCAAAGCATAATGTTAAAGAATGCCATCAGTGACTTTCGCCTTTGCTAAATGTCTACAATTACCACTGATCTATAAACAATATATGACTGGATAGGTCAATAGGCCAAGACTTTTGAGGTCACGAGGCCGCCATATTGCTCCTCAGCTGTTCAGCTACACACACCAAGATGTGCCAAAAAGTACTGCAATGAACTGTTGTCCAAAATTTTGACTCATAGTGTATGTACTGCAAATGTAAAGTAATAAACAAAAGAAATAAATAACTAAAAATGTTGTATCTATTCATCAGATCCTCCCAAAGATCCTCCTAATCAGCCGGAATAATGCACTGTCCCGCACAGCCTCGACTGCCCTCTCCCACTGGCTCGCTTCCTTCCACAGACCCAAACGCTTCTTCTCCGCTTTGACCTCGGCCCTGTGCAGCCGCTTGTGCAGACGCCAGTATAAGCGAGTGTCCGCTGACAGCCCAGTAATGGGAGCAGTGCGGGCTAGACCCAGACACAGCGCCTCCTCGTTGACGGAGCGGCCCCATGACGACCCCTACTGGACAAAAGTGGGAGGACAAGGAGGTCAAATATGGTTTGGGTATTTGAACGGATGGGGGGGGGAATGTGCATCACCTTGCTGTGAGCCACCAAACAGTGCAGCGTGTCGTCCTGTCGGCTGATCAACTTCAACCACACCGTCTGGGTGGGAACTATGCTCCTCTGCAGCCATATTTTGCCGTCTGCGGTCAAATCCACACCGGCGAGGTTCACCAGCAAGGTTGACGTGGGCGCACCTGGCCAGACAAACGGACACAATATTTCTGTGCATATAATGGATACACACCAAAGACACACGATCTATCTATCTATCTATCTATCTATCTGCCCGACTGTCTATTTCTCTATCCATGCACTGAATTTATTGAACTTTAAGTCTGTGAAGCGTTGTATACTGTAGTACGAGTATTATATATTTATTTATCTCCATGTTATTTTTTTAAATGACATCGTTTGTTGTGTTTGGTTTTTTTCACAATTCTTATTTCTTTTTCAAAACACGAGGAATACTATATAATAATATTATATAATAATACTATATAATAATCATCATCATCATCATCATTATAAACAAATACTAAAACTAATGAAGCATTTTGGAAAAAAAAAAAGATAAAACTGATTTTAAAAAGTACTCCCAGAACAGTCAATCGGCGCAATACCTTCAAGCGTCAGCTATGAAGCAAAACAATGTCATGAAAAGCCTACTAGAACATCTCAACTTTATTTGGGGATAATCAGAACTACTTTTAAATGGTGGCAGATGTGTGCTAATGCCCATCCTCAAGACACTCGCATGTCAAGGAGCCACTTTATTTGGAGATTTGTATGACAGCATTCGCAAGAGGGCTCGGACCCGATGAGGAGTGTGACGATATATCGATATCGCAATAAATCGTGATACTTTGTCTCCCGATAGATTATCGATACGTCTACGCCAAGTATCGATATTTGTAGTTAATAATCAGCCACAGTAACGGCACCATTGTTCATGACTTATTGAGCAATTCCTTGGTGGGCCACTAGGGGGAGCGTCTCATAAGAGTGGCGGAGAAGTGTACGGAAGTCTTCAGGTGAAGAAGACTCATCAGCTTACTTTTACTTCTGTTTTGCATACGTTTCTATGAAAAGTGTGTATTAGATCATTAATTTTCTTACGACTTTTTGACGCACACAATTTCTGAGGAACATTAATATTGATTTAATTGGATTTAATATTTAAATAATTTTATTTATTTACTTTTGCAATGTTACACAAAAAAATGGTGTCACAGTTTATAAAATAAAACAATTGACTATGTAACTGACTGACATGCTGCATGACAATTATGTTTAAAAAAAAAGACACAAATTTGTTGGCAGAAAGTGGTCTCTGTAAAGAAGACATTTGTATTTGTTTAAAAAAAATACACTGTAGTACTCACTGTTAAGAATACACAAGTTTTAATATTGTGTTTCAGTGATGGTGCAACTATATCGATAATCGCGGTATCGTCAACGACACAACAGAGACGCAAGGAACACATTTGAAGTGGAACGCACTTGACAGTGCAGTCCGTCCCGGTTACCATGCATGACACGCACATCTGCACAGTCAGCTGTTTTCGTGGCGTGATAGTCGCGTTTGTCCTTCACGATGCTGATGGAGCGCATACGCAAACAAACACACGCACACACAAAGTGACGCAAGACGTGATTTGGTAATTGAGCTAATGTGCTTAAAACACACGAAAAATGTCACAGTGACATTACAAGAGGAAGCTACATTAGGCAATCATGCTGGGAATCACACAATGAGTCTTTTGCCAGCGTTTCCGGCACGTGAAATTGATGGAGTGTCGTGTCGTGTCATGCGGACGACCTTTTTGTTTGGCGAGTAGAGGTGACAGCAGCGGCAGGTAAATGGGCACGTGCTCCACTTGGAGGCTTTGCTCCTTGACGGAATGAACTTTCCCGCGAAGGCTGATGTTGTTCTCCACGAAGCGAGTGGGGATCTCGGACACTGATTGGAATTTGGTGATCTGAGGAAGAGATCATTGCAGTGGGTATAAAAGTCTACACACCCCTATTGAAACTCCAGGTTTGTGTCATTTTTTTTTTTTTAAATGACACCAAGATAAATCAATTCAAAAGGTTTTCTACCATGAATGTAACCTATATATACCCTGTACAAGTTAATTGAATGAAAGAAATAAGAAATAAACAACTGCACAAATGGTGGTTGCACAAGTGTGCACACCCTCTTATGACTAGGAATGTGGCTATGTTTGGAATTTACCAATCACATTCAAGCTCATGTTAAATGGGAGTCAACACATATCTGCCATCATTTAATGTGCCACTGATTAAACACAAATAAAGTTCAGATGTTTTAGTAGGCTTTTCCTGACATAGAGCAGAGCTTGGTTGTGTATTTACTATTTAATATTATGAAAAGATTAATATGATAATAAGGTCTCATATCAAAGACATTTAGGGAAGCTAGGCCTACAAGACCTTCATATTTTTTTTTTTTTTAAATGGCTACAATCAATTACAGTGAAGTCTCCAAAACGTGACTCAATGTGTTCCATGATTTTGGTTAATTGTTCTAACTCAAAAACATTTACCAACAGGGAAACATTTAAAATGAATTCATTTGCTCCAGGTTCAATTTATGGTTGCTCATCCTTTAGATACACAGATGGACTAACTTTTGTGTTGGAGGGCCACATTTGATTTTTCGAATGGACAAATGGGCCAGGCGAATATATTTGCATGATGTCCAACACGATCTGGACTCAAACAGAGTCTTTTGATTTTTCCAGAAAATTCTGGTTGGACTCAAAGTTCAATTGCACCACCACTTTTGGTGTGTTCCACTGTGTGTGAAGCTGCTTGTTTGTGAATTCTTACCAGTTTGAGGCTCCTTGCAATTAGAATCACCCCAGTAACAGCAAGCCCGCCACTTATGCTCTGTTTGTGAGACGAGAGATGGGTTATGACAATGACATCATCACAAAACAATTATGCAGAAAGTTGTACAATGTGTGGCGCTTGCCTGTTCTCCACAAGACCAATGAGGCCAAGCAAAATATAAAATGGATGGGATGGATAGAAGACATATATAGAGTGGACAAAACATTATATCATGAGAGCTGTATCAAAATAAATCTGCCTTTACAGATTATAACTACGTTTTGATTGACACTATCAGAGAGGAGAGATATTATTTATTTAACATGCCGTTTTTTTTCCCAATATTTTGATGTCGACGCGAGTAAAAATATTAGAAACATTTGTCAGTGTGATGCAATTACCCCATGGGAACGAGGGGGAAAAATATTAAAGTGTAGTGTTAGTCTTGCTTGACGTTGGATCATACAAGTGTGCCTAATGTGGTACGACTTCCGCGTTCAGGAGGTTCCTACCCGTACAAGTGTGAGATTATCATCTGCCAACTGAGAAATAGTAGACACGATGTTGTATGAAGCCGTGTTTTGTCGCTGTGTTTGTGGCATGCGTCTTCTCCCGTCCTCAGTTTGTGATTCTCTGCTGGACTCCGGCATGTTGTTGACATGTCGATTGTGGCGCTGCGGTCGCCGGAAGTCCCGCCTCCTCCTCTTTCTCCACCTACTAGGAGAGACGTCGCAGATTACGTCACTCTCAGCCCTGAGGATTCACTTGCAAATGACAAGCTGACGTCCAAGTGCAGTAAAAGCGTCATTACACACGTACAGTACTTGTGTATTTATTGCAAGAACACACTTGTCGAGGAATTGAAGGTGCATATGTGCAGACATAATGCACGTTTTTTTTCCAATGTATGTATTTATTTATTTTTATTTTTTTAAATCCAGGACAAAACGAATTTAATAAATTGCAATTATAATACAGTCCATATATTCTTGGATCCATATTTTTCTCCGTCACATACACATCAATATATTTTGCAATTACAATTAAAATATGTGCTCTATATTTGAAATACTGTACATGACAAATTATAAAGAGCCCATATTTTTCTGTCACATATACATTTACATATATATATTTTTCTACATCTTGAATTAAAAACACTTGGCAATTCAGAAAATGCACACAACACAGCACGATTTTTCGTATTCTCAATATTTTAATTAAATTATGCCGCCAATAACTTCAGTAATATATGAATGACATACTAAAAACATTTACATAAACCAAGTACATATTTTTGGAACTCAAAAGAAATGTGTCAAATAAAGTCAGAAATAAATACATTTTTTTGCAACTAGAACGAAAATATATTTCAAATATTGGAAATGTGGGGACTAGAAATAGTTACTAAAACATCACAAATGAGGTCAATGTTTTAATTTGGAATGGCATGGTCAAGAAATGTGAAAGGTGGTGTTAGCAATATAAAATATGCATTAGTTTGGAATGTTTATTTTGAAAATTTGGGTATTATGGGAATGGAATTGGTATTGCTTTAATTGAATGTCTTGAGCAAGATGAATAATTTGAAGTTGAAATGGTTTGAATCCGTCAATAGATATGGAAGGATCTCAGTGAAATGACTCGTTCATGTGGAAATTTTATTGTGAAATTGTAAGAATTTATTTTATTATTAAAAGAGTGGAGTTAAGGGAATGTGAGAATTCTTGGAATGTGGGAAATATTTTCATGTTAGAATTATTACAATTTTATTGTGAAAACTATTTTAATTTTTAGAATGTGCTGTTATCTTAATTTTCCGAATGAGCGGAATAGTTTGAATTTAAAATGAGAATAAGAAGGAACTTTTTAGTTGACTTTGTGAATGAAAGGGGGCGTGTAAGGTGCAGAAGAATTCCAGGACCCTTTGAAATGCGAAAACTAGTAGTCAACATATCCTGAATTGATTTTAATATGTTGAAGTTGGAATGGTTTGAGCGGGTGGAGTCGACTGACAAGAGTGGCCGAAAACTGTGAATGACTGTATAAATAGTATTTGTTTTTGCGTGAAATAGCACATGCACATTCACACAATACAATTAAAACGTGTTGCAGTGAGCAACGTGTCGGCCGGGAGACATCATCGAGGCGGTGAGCACACTGACAGTAGTATGACAGATGCAAGTGGGACTTTCATCATGTAAACTGTGAAGTCATGGAGCTACTTGAAGCCGGATGACGCCCCCATTAAGCGGCAAATGGCCAATCAGAGCCGAGAGGCAGACTTGTCCTCCTGGCCGCCATTAAAGAATTCAATCCATGAGCTGAAATAATGGAAATCTGCTGGAGCCATGGAGCAGAAGCAGGGGGGCGCGCAAGTCGATGAGTAGCCTCGCCGTTTCCTTCCTTTCTCGGGGGGCCGTTTTTGGGGATCGCGCGGGGAGCATCATGGTGCTTGTTGGTGGAACGGGGGGGCGGCGCAGCTAATTGTTTTATGGAGGCTAGCGTTGTTGGACCTCTGGTATGTTAGCTCGTCTGCTAGCAGGCTAGCAGAGAACCAGGGGGAGGGGAGAGACAGACAGACAAGACAGACAGACAGAGTTCCTTTGCCTTGAAATTGTTTCAGATCGGCTAGCAACCATTAGCATTAGCGCTTTCGAGACTGAAGTTGTTCTTTTTTACTTTCGGAGCTCCCCCCGTTTTTTTTTTGTTTTTTTTTTGGGCACCGCGAATATCACTTAGTCAGCGGTAAGTCAATCCGGGTCATGTTAACTCGTGCTATTTTCATATTTACGGCAATGTAGCCCCCCACCGCCAGCTCGATCGCCGGAAGCCCACCGGACAATACATTTCAAATCGGATTGATGAATCGTTTAGCTAGATGCTTGTCTTTTCCGCTCGATGCGATCCCTAAGGTTGGTTTAGCTTTCGGGCTAGCGGCGGCTAGCGCCGGCTGGAAGTTGTCTGCCTGAGTCCTAGCGGCGGCTGGCCGTAGAGGCGCAAACCCACTCCCCGAGCGAGCAGTTGTTGCGTGAGACCATGGACAAGGTTCCGACGACGCAGTGACAAGGATGACTTCGTGCTTTGTACCAAACGGGGCCAGTTTGGAGGACTGCCACTCCAACCTCTTCTGCCTGGTAAGACTATGTGTGAGTGTGTGTTGGTGTGTGTGTGTGTGGCTAGCCTAGATCGTTAGCTGCGCCCGCTGAGGCCACACACAGAAAGCCATTTTGGCTAATCAGGCTGCCGAGCTTTGTAACGTCACTTGCAGACTGCCGTGCAGGCATCGGGGCCTGCAACTTGCAAATCGTGATCTCGGCCAACTTCCATAATAGGAGCAGCACATACTGCGGGGCCAAGTGGTGCCCACTTGCCTTATGAAATGGGCTCGTATGCCGTGCACCACAATATGCTGACATTAGCGTTAATTGCTATCAAGTCGTACTACAGACATGATGTCTTGTTCGACGAACCTGTCAGCTGTTAAATGTTTTACCCACTAATCAGGTTCTCCTGACGGGCGCGTGTGCGCTGCCTACTTTGGCACATTTATCATTATGATTGTGTGTGTCATTTTTCCAAACAAGGCTGTTTGTTTATTTTGTGACTTTTACTCACAGCTGCTCGTTATGACTGTATGCTTGTTAATTCAATTTAATGTTTATGTAGCCTCCTTGTGTGGGGTTGTGCATGTTCTCCGGCTTCTTCCCACATTCCTAAAAACATGCAGGTTAGATGAATTGAATATGCTAAATCATCCATAAATGTGAGTGTGAATGATTTTTATATATCTGACCTGCAATCTCACCGGAGACCCATGAGGATAAGTGCAAGAGAAAATGGATGGCGGTTAGTGTTACTCTTTTGTAACAGTTGGATTAAGTGTAGGTTGATTGATTTATACCTGATTGAGGATGATGTAATAGAAAGGCTGTTGTTGTTACCACCTTGGATGCTACATGAGTGTAGCACTAGCGCTAACCTAAAACCTCACGTCAAAATGCACAACATAAATTGACATGCAATGGGTTTTTTCATACGGTAAACATTTTGTATTGAAATATCACACACTAGTGATGGATGGTTTATTAACATCCATGGTTTATTTTAACAACAGACATAAATTTTTCATATGAAGCAGGTCTATGCACACTCCACACACTTGTGATCAAACACGAGGCTACACAGGCAAGGAAAGACTCCCAGTAATGGGGGGAAAAAAAAGTCAAATTGTGGGCGGCCTTCTGCCTCAACCAGGTGTTTTGAGATGGAACGATAAGAAGTCGGGGATGAAGAATTATATTATTTGTCTTCACCCTCAGGTCATTCCTCTCTTCTCTCTCTTTTTTGTTTTCTTATTTGTTTTTTTAGGCTGATTTGACCGGGATCAAATGGCGACGCTTTGTGTGGGAAGGGCCCACTTCGTCGCCCATCCTCTTCCCCGTGACCGAGGAGGACCCCATCTTGTGCAGCTTCAGCCGGTGCATGGCGGCGGACGTGCTGAGTGTGTGGCGGCGGCACCACACGCCCGGCCGCCGGGAGCTCTGGCTCTTCTGGTGGGGCGACGACCCCAGCTTCGCCGAGCTCATCCACAACGAGCTCCTGAGTGAGTCTGATTTTAGGTCATCTGGCTCAAATGTAATGGTAGAATAAAAGGCACAGGAGCGATTTTAGTTAAATGTACCATTTCAAAGCAAGACCCTTTTTTTTTCCCCATTGCCATTTGGATTATACAACATCTGATGCGTTATGAGTCAGTCGTCCAAAAGCTGTGTGGAATCTGCTGGCTCTCGGCCACCGGAGATTCAGGCCGGTATGTAGCAGCTTTCCTCAAAAACGCTTGTGGAATTTGATTTTCGGCGAGCCATTCAAGATGACCTGTTTCGGGGTTTCATAACTGATTTATTTGGGGAGGGGTCTGCGCAGATATGTGTTCAAATGATCACGAGCCACTCTACCAATGAGGCAAAAACAACACAGTTGGATAGTTTACATTTAGGCCACTACATTAGGTACACCAGGGGAGGATTAAAACAGGCTTTCAGAAACATTTCTAGCTTGAGAGTAGACCCAAATTTCCATTACAAAACTTTTACTAAAATCAAGTCTAATTTCTTGTTACTACAGCGACATACAGTGTCATCTGCCATCTTTCGCAGGGGTTATGAAAACTCTACAGTACGCCACTCTGTAGCTCAAGTCAGAAAATGAAGCAGTGCTTCAAATCAATTAAAGAACTATGATATGTTATGTTGACTTTAGAAATTAACCCCATATCATTGGGGCAATTTTGCCAAAAGCGCCATTTAAAAAAAGAAGGTGCACCCAAAGTACATTTGAAAATGTTCTTGAACGGTTTGGAGTATCAGCATTTAAAAAAAAAAATAAAAAATTAAGATGACACTATGAATTTTTGCCACCGGTGGGACATCCACACGATAAGAACATTTAAAAATGCAATCTCAGCATATTTCTGCAACCGTACACCTGTAACCCTGATTGTTCCCAAACATTAAAAAAGAAAGGGAAAAATCATGTGTCAAATTGCTCAGACAGGTTAACAATGCGCAAAAAATAGTTGCAATTCGACAACATACCTGTTAAAAAACTAATACATATTTTTCGATGGAAAAATATCGAACCGTGAATTTTGTGTCTTGCTGCAACCCTAATAAATATATGTACGATGCCAGGATGTAATCTGCAAATTAAGATATTGTAAATGTGTTCCAATTGCTTTAGCCACAAAGTCTGAACTGTAATATAGCACGGGACTACTGCATTATATATAAACTAATTGTCTGTTTCCATAGAATAATATCAACCTGAGTGAACACTAAATGTTCAGGCATTTTCAATTTCACTCGCGCCATCCATACTGCTGAAACCTGACTGACAACTTCTATCGTACTTAAACACACAATGTGAAGAAGCCCGTTGGGATGTGTTATGTGTGCTTGCGCATTTGCGGTTTTCCAACGTCTCTGTCTCCGTTTCTCTTCCAGGTGAGGAGGACGGCGAGTGGGAGAGCGGCCTATCTTACGAGTGTCGCACGCTCCTGTTTAAAGCCATCCACAACCTGCTGGAGCGCTGCCTCATGAACCGCGGCTTCGTACGCATCGGCAAGTGGTTCGTCAAGCCCTATCAGAAGGATGAGAAAGTCATCAACAAAAGGTAGGACAGGAACAGACGCGCGTCGTCAACGGTCACTCTGCTTACGCTCACGATCTAGTCGCTTTTACTTAGCACGAGATTCTGCTGTATCTTTATTTATTTTCACAAAAGCTCTTCTGTGTCTCCTTTTAAATGAGGCATGCACCTTAAACGTGCCTTAGGGCAAATTCTTCGCAATGTAAACAAACCAGAACAAGTGCTAATGATAAATTAGCCCACTTTTGGTTCTGAATGATGCACCGTTCATCGATTTGCTGCATTTTCAAATCAAGCTGTATCTGTACAGCAGGGAGCTTAAAAGCTGGGAACTCAAAAAATAGGGCTTGGTGATTCATTGACATGGTATAAATGTTTTTTTTTGTTTCCAACCCCTTTAACGGATACCGTAGTCTGCTCCGGAGCACTTGAAGACATGATGGTGAACATGTAGGAAGCTGTTGCAACAAATTACATCCAATCTGTACTCTATTTAAATGCTTTACTCTTCACCAGGGTTTCTTCCCGTCAGGTCGATTTGTTTCCTTTTACTCGACTACATCCGGTGATATGACTTTACAATAAGAGTTGCCGTTAATAAACATTACAAGTGAGGTGCATGAAAGAAACTTCGTACGTCTTAATAATAATATGGGCTGGATGTGCCACATCACAAAGCTTTCTCAGTGTAGGAGTGACATTATAATGTAAAAGGGCATGCCAAAAGTCTGTTTATATAGACAAGCTTATTTTGCTTGGCAAAAATATAATGTATATTTATAATATATTTATAATGTTTGCGATTTACATTTTTAGAGGCAAAGTTTTTTTTGTTTTTTTTTTGCCACCTTTTATTCATGCTATGTTCAGTCACAGTTTTGTTAGATTTTAATCCCAGGGGATATTTTTGTTAATTTGTTAATGGTAATTTGCACAACATTTACATTATTAGGAGTTCTGTTGGGCCACTTTTTGTTAGTTTTGCTGAATGTCAGGCATTTGATTTTTTTATTTTATATTTAAGAGAATTACAGTGGGACCAATTTAACCCAAATTTGTATATTTGAGTCAGAATGGATTGTAGTCGATCACTTCTATTGTAGTAGTGAAGTTATTAGAGTAAATGTTTGTCTGAGAACTCTTCGAGACCATAAATCCATAACAAATGGAAAATATGTCAGAACTGCAGTAACAGAGTTTGCCGTGTTCTGCCAAAATTGATGTTTTTTTTTTTTTTTTGGGGTGTGTTAGATTTATGGAATTATTTTTTTATTTTTTGTTGTTTTTATTAAGATCTGTACTGTAATGATCACTTTATTACTGCGTTGACATCGACTATGCCACGTTGTAACTTATTTATTTTTTTACCTCGGCTTGTATAAAAAGGTATGAACTGTCTAAGTATTGCAAAAAGCCAAAGGGAAAAAAAAACAAAAAACTACTAATTGAAGTTTTGTCCAAACGGGAATGTCATTTTCCTGAATTGTACGATCCAGGAGAAATTGAGCACCTGATAGTTCCTGATTGACCCTGCTCACCTGACCTGGTTCGGTGTGAATTTTTTGATTTGTTGAGGGGACTTATTTATTTATTTATTTATTTATTTATTTTATTATTATTTTAAATGTGGACAATATCAAGATGGCCGACTGTGGAGGATTATGGAAGAATCCTTCCGGGACTATATAAAGGCAAAAATTACTGATATCACGATTATGCATTTAAATAGGAAAAAAAAATGTAGTTTGGATTTGAAATGTCTGTTGTGAAACCAGTCCTGGACCTTTTCTGACATCTGTTTTGCATACAGTATTTATTTACATATATATTTACTGTAGCAGGGACAGATGTTGTCATTCGTGCTCCTTTTTGGGGTGCTTCCCACCCTGCGACATCCTTGGCTTGTTCCCAGTGTGAATCTTCTGGAAAAGCGGCGCTTGTGGGGTGCTTGAAGTGTCGCACTATTATGGATCGAACAGATTGTGATGCCCAAGTTAAGTTGACTGTTCCAAGTTGCTTGATCTCACGAGTTGCATTGTGGGCAGCACACGTTGTCATATTCGATGAACGGAATCCTCACTTGTCGAAACGTGTGACCCCCGACGTGCGCCAGTGCGTAACGCAAGGCAACACAACACGCCTTCTGGAGAGCAGCCCGGGCGGCGCTTCACTGAGCAAGGCCCGGGCCTCCTCGTCTTCTGTCTCGATATGTTTCTGCGCACGGTGCCGAAACATGTCGAGCTGGATCCGGGCCAGGCCTAATTAAAAGAAAGGCCATCAAAAGTTAGATGCCTTTGGAGCACTCCAATGTGTTTAAGTCCACATGCTTGCGTTTGACCGGGCTTCTTTGTGCATTCGATTTACATATTTATTTGGTGAGGTTGTTTGACAAATGTACTCGCTCAAATGATGAAGACGGCGAGTATTCAAGGTAAGCCTGTTTTCATCTCTTTAGATAATTATCATTCGTTCATGGTGGGAATGACAAATGGTGCCTGGGGGCGCTTTGGAACAGCTGCCTAAGTTGACTGCAATCCAAAATCCAAGTCTGTTACTATTTTATTAACAGGAATATTTTTTGTTTTTAGGGAAGAGGGTTCATGTGGTTGTTGCACATGCAGAGTGGATTGAAGCTTCTTTGTCATTCTGACAAAGACTGTCATAAACATCTCTGGCTAATATTTAGGGATATAACAATATCCAAACATCACGACATGAAGGTCAGAATATGACAATTATCACAATATTGTGGTGAGGTTGGCGATACACAAAAAAAAAAAGTCACAATATTGTTAAAAAAAAAAAAAAAGCCACACACACAAATATTGTGCTTTTGTACATTACTGCAATGAAAACATATCTTAAAAAAAAAAGTATAAATATTATATATAAAAAAAAATAGATCTAAATATATCTATATTGAGGCAGTTACTTGCTAATGCATGCACACATTGAGTTCCTCCACATATTGACACTGGATTTTAAACATAGAAGGGCCAAAATATGCCTTGTGAAAATTAAACTGCACTAAAATAAACAAACAAAAAAAAACTAGCCACCAGAGGGTGCTAGAAATGCACAAATGGAAATCAACCCGACTTTTTTTTTTTTTTTTATATCGTGACATGACGACGACAATGTATTGTGGCATTTTTAATATCAAGATATTGCCATTGTTACATCCCTACTAATATTTAGTATAGCAGTAAGTGCATATTGTGATTTTAATTTAATTTGAAGGCGTTTTGTCTTTTACCCTTATGCGCATTGTCCTCACATTTTATGGCAGTTGTTTGATAGCCCAGCAAGCCTCGACTACACACAAGCAAAAATTGTACACTTTAGAATTCAGGGTATTTCTTAATAAGAAATACTTCAAATTAGTTGACATTGCAATCTGATATGACTCATTGTAAGCACAGTAAAGACTCAATCCTAGCTTAACTGTGCTTAATAGCAAATAATTTTCAACTATTGAGTAGATTTGTTTTAGAAGAACGCATCCATCGTCACGAAGCAATCTCGTTCATTTTCAGTCAGCACTTGACATTTTCTGAAATTAACATTCAGCTACTTCTGATTATTTTCTGTCCAAGCAGTGCTAGTGAATACACATTTTGGTTGCTGTTAATTGAGTGCAGCTGTGGCATAAAGCTTCAATTGCATGCATGGTGGTCTAATAAATGTGTTGTACGTGCTGTCAGTGGGAGTTGACTCAGATCCTCCTAACACAGTTGTTGTCGCTCGCTCGCTCGCCCTTGCTGGCCAGTAAACAGGGTCAGCCGTTGGAAAATGCTGAGCGTGCACTGTGGTTTTACAGCAACTATGTCAACAAGTACTATTTGAGTGCCGTGGCGAGAAATGGAAAATAATGATGGCCATTGTAGTATTTTGAAGGCTATACAGTCTTTCTTTTTCTAATTCTTCTTTAATTCTATTATAAATCTTTAATGCTATTAAAATAACTAGTTTTTCACACATTGGGAAGAATTTAAAGTAGCAGAAGTATTTAAATATACAGTGGATGTAATTCTTATCGGTGTTTAGTTTTACAATTCACTCTGCGTTGTCATTAAACAGCTTAGGGACAACAGAATAACATACGCTACACACTTGCTAGTTGCTAATGCTATGCAAGCAAAATGGTGCATTCAGGGTACTTTAACAGAGTCGGAAACTTCGCTTTCTTCGATAACGTTAATTGGCCGATGTTTAAAGGCGAATAATCAGCCGATTATAATCGGTCGAGCACTACTGTTGAGAATATGATCCGTCATCTTTTGTTGAGGATTTCAAATAGGCAGGAGATTCACTTGACACCGCGTTCCAAAGTGTCATTGTGCCGTCTCAAAGACATAATCCTGACTTTAAATGTGCCGCTGTGTGTGTCTCTCACCCCACCCGTCACAGTGAGCACCTGTCCTGCGCGTTCACATTTTTTGTACACGGCGACAGCAACGTGTGCACGAGCGTGGAGATTGCACAACACCAGCCTCTGCAGCGGCTGAGTGAGGAGCACCTGAGCCTCGCCCAGCAGAGCTCCAGCCCCTTGCAAGGTAGGCCTGCACGCATCACGCTCGTTTTTCACACGATCGTTCTTTTGTATACACGCCCGGCCTGCTTTTTATTTCCAGTCATCTTGAGCCCGTATGGCTTGAACGCGAACCTCACGGGCCAGGGTTTCAAAATGTCGGACCACCCGACTCAGAAGCTTATTGAAGAGTGGCGACAGTTTTATCCCATCAGTCCCAATCCGAAGGAGATCCAGGAGGAAAAGATGGAGGACGGCGACTGGGAGGACGACTCCCTGGCGGCCGTCGAGGTCCTTGTTGGTGAGGCGTCACAAATTTCAGTATTTGGTAAAAAAATAAACTTAAAAAAATTTCCATGTAAAAACCGCACTTGAATCAGTTGAAAAGAAAATCACAATCTGATTTTTATAAACTGTTCAGCCCTTAATTTGAAGTATTTCATCCATCCATCCATTTGATTTGTGAGTTTTCGTGTGTGTTCATCTTCCAGCTGGGGTGAGGATGGTGTATCCGTCCTGCCTGGTGCTCCTCCCCCTGACGGATGTCCCCGCCTTGGTCCCTCAAGGCTCATCCAACACCTCAGGAAGCATGTGCGGCGCTCAGCCGCCGGGTCAGGCCGCTCACAGAGATCCCGCCATGTCCTCCGTCACGCTGACGCCACCGACATCACCGGAGGAAGCTCAGACCGGTATGGCGCACCGATTTTACTCAATTTACATATCTTTAATACAAATACAGTATTGCATGTGATTTAGTTAGGTGTCGCAACCATACCAGTTGACTGTATGTTTGTCTTGCATCCACTGTAGACTATCAGCCGACACAGAGGTGGCATAAGTTGTCGTCTGCATCCGACGGCTACAGTTGCAACAACACTCTTCATGGGGGGAAAATCCCACGCAGGCTGGCCAGCCACATGGTGGAGTCCGTTTGGCAGGAGTATAACATCAACCGCACAGGGAACAAGTACGTGAAATCCATTTCGTCTGTCAATCAAAAATCCGGAATTTCTTGTTCAGTGTCATTTCTTCCTGTGGTAGGAGGAAGTTTACAAACTTGACCAATGGGACGTGTGAGGAGGAGGCGGACAAAACGGGGCTCTGGGATTTCATGGAGCCCGTCCACAGGCCACGTTGCAATTGTTCAAGGTATACCCACCAAGTATTTCCTCAGATAGTGACACGTGATTTGCACCCAAAGTGCGGTGAGAGATCGTATAGGGGTGCAGCAGGATGAACTGGATCATTACTAGGGCTGGGTTAGCGATTCTAATTTCCTGCTTCAATTGAATCTGTATTAATTATGGAACATGAACTCTTCTTAAAGATCAAGGGCATGATTAAAAACCTCACAAGCAAATTCCAACTTAAATTTTGCAGAGGCAACTAGTTAAATAATTCAATAATTGCAGATAAAGATTCCGAATGGCCTTAAAGTGCAGTCAGGTCTATCATTCATGCAACAAAATATTCATAAATTCATGTGAACAATACATTTCAAGAAAACAGATTTTAAAAAAAGTAGCATTTAAAATTATTTACTTATGAAATTGTGGGAATAAATAATTGATTCATGGTTTTATGAGTCTATCAGGCTCAAAAAGAATCTGTTCAATATGGATTATTCAATTTATATATTTTTTAATTTATTTTATTTTTTTTATCAAACCTGACCCAATTAATTTAACTACATATATATCTTTGTTCATCTGTCTTTGCTTGCGTCATATTGTGACAGGCAGAACAATTTCGTCCTCGACCATTTGATAGTAGAAGGTGGATTTGAAACATAGAAGGGCCAAAACATGCCTTGTGAAAATGAAGCTGCACTAAAAAAATAGCCACCAGAGGGTGCTAGAACAGCACAAATGGAAGTCAACCTGGCTGTTTTAACAGATGACGACATGATGACGACGATATATTGCGGCAGTTTTAATATCGTGAAATCACAATATTGCCGTTATCGTTACATCCCTATTATCCACCTGACAAGATGAATGCAAGCAAGTTAATAAGTGGCAAGTTGGAAAGAAGGGATCAAAAAGATTGAAAAATACACACAAAGTCTTTATTTTATTCTGATTATTTGTTTCTCCTGCCTTAGACATAAGAATCCGAAGCAGCGGGCCAACACCAGCTCAGGACACCCGCCGTCGTCAGGCCAGCCCACCCCGCCGGCCCCGAAGCACAAGTTGGCCGAGAAGCCGGAGAAGGGCGAGAAGCAGCAGAAGAGGCCGCAGACGCCCTTCCACCACCGCAACTCGGTCGGCGACGAGCCGCCGCTGGAGCCTCAGCCGCAGAGGCTTTGCCTGCGAGGGCCGCCCGAGGACGCCGCCTACCCCAGCCTGCACCACGCCGACGCCCCCAAAGCGCCCACGCTGCACACCCACGGCCCCCCCGCCGCCCATCTGGCGGGCTCGCCGCCGCCCCCGCCGCTCAGCCCGCACCCCTGCGACGAGCACGCGGAAGGCGAGCCGAAGAGCTCCACGCCCGTTCATCAGCCCTTTTACCCGCCGTCGGTGGAGCCTTGCCTGCCGCCTCCGAAGAGCTCGTCGTCGTCGGACGAGCCCCCTCCGGAGAGCGCGCCCGCGCCTTTGCCCTTCGCCCCGCCCTTTCACGAAACCTCGGAGCCCACCGTCTTTATCGGTTCGGCCGTCAACCCCGACGACGACCCCGGACACAACCCGTGGAAGTATTTCAACTTGCCCAGGAAGAAGGCGGCCATCTTTCACACACCTCTGCTACCTGCGGATAAAGTGCGAGATGACTCCGGAGGCGGCGCGGGAGCCGAAGGTGTCGTGTCTGTTACAGAGTAAGCCACTTACCAGCACAGATGGGGAAAGTACTCACGTTCTGTACAGGAGTAGACGTACAATTATGTGTGGTAAATGACTTAAAAATGAAAACTTATCATTCCAGTAATTAAGTATAAGTGTTTCCTCCTCACATCATATAATTTGAAGCTGAAAGAGTGTCACTAAACACACCTTTAAAATTGGTCGAGCATTGGTTTTCAAACTTAATTAGGAAGTAGATCCAGCTCATGGAGATTTATTTTTTTAAATCAGCATTTTTATAGTAGTACAACTGAATAACAGAAACAAAAACACAAATCTTAATGTGTAATCATTACCACTTATAACAAAATTATGTTAATAATGATGCATTCTGTGTATCTGTGTAAGTGCACTTTAAATGCTAAGTCAGGCGTCCGCTAACCCGATAAACACCCAACCATAATAATTTCATTTTCTGCTCTTTTATTCAATTGTAAACATGTCAATTAATTGACAAAAACAGACCTTTCTTAAATAATTCAACTTATTTTTAGTCTATTGTTCAAATATTTCTTTCATTAATTTCTTTTTTTTTTGTGCAAGTATTGTTAAAACTTTCAAGGAAGGGTGCCCATCACTAGTTATGAATACAACAATTCACATTATTTCCTTTCTCTGTCAGCGTTTCCTTTATGTAATACTGGTATAAAATGCAACAAAAGTAATAAAAAGTATTCTGATAAATAAATATTCAGTACAGGACAGGGAAACCTATTCAACGAAATATTTGTACTTGATTGCTTCCGACCTCTGTTTGCAAGCATAAATGCAACCAAATGTCTTCTGCAGGTTGATGGCAGGCTCCATGCAGCCTCTCAAGGTGTCCCAGGACCTGCTGAAGACCTACGCCCAGCGGAGAAACACCTACCTGTCATGCGCCACGGCAGACGGCGACCACGACGACAAGCCGGACCCTTACGCCTTTGACGACGTGGACGAGGAGTTCAGTTTAAAGGAAAAGAGGGACAAGTCTGGAGCGGAGAGGGACGGGAGCAAGAAACACAAGGTGGGTGTCCTCAAGTCTGCATGGCTTTAGTGCTGTCATTATAGAAGATGTTTAGAATCGATTATTCAGTCGACTGATCGGATTCATTTTAATTTTGCATTCAAATGTATTACAAAAACATTTCTTCCCCCCTGATTACTGTATTGTAACCAGTGATTGGTGGTCATTTCCTAGTTTGTATTCTTATACAGTGTTCCCTCGTTTATCGCGGGTTGGTTCAATCTTTTGCGGCCTCATTGTGTCGCAGATTTTTACAGGGTGCTTTTTGGTTTATTTTTTTGTATTTGCCGTATTTCTCGAACCCTACGTCCAATCGGGGATATATAGGCATCCGCGGATTTGTCTCAACGAGACCATTCCAACGGTGTCTGTCCCCTCGCCCCACGACATTGCATTCTGGCGATGTATAGAAAATATATACTGTGATGTATAAGAAGCACATTTAAAACAAAAAGCATACTTTTAATGGAAAAAGTGACTGTAAATGAAAAAAAAAAGATGAATGAGAAAGCATTCATAATAAACTAAAAATACCAAAATGAAAAAACATAGATAATAAATAAAAAGAATATATACCGTGCTGCATGAGTAAATTAAAAAACAAAACAAAACATACTTTTAATGGGGAAAAAAATGACTGTCAAAAAACCCCATAAATGATCAATGAAAAAGTGTTCATAATAAACTAAAACTCATACAAAACGAAAAAACCTATATAATAAATGGGAAAAAAATACGTTGCTGTTTAAATTAAAAATCAAACATTTTTGGAACGTAACACGGCGATAAACGAGGGAACACTGTAGTGATTTTCGAAAAGTGGGGTTGATGTTGTACTGTTACCGGTTTGGTCATTGTTTTCCAAAGTAAAAACAGATGTTTGCAAATGCCTTATTTTGATTTAACACAGAATATAATCACTCTTCTTTCCATTTTTTTTTTTTTTTTTTTTTGATATGCTGAAATCAGAGAATTTGGACAATTTTAAATTAAAAAGTGGCTCTTAACGATTTATTAAGATATTTGTCGCTTAATTTGGTAATAGTTTATGTCGATTAATTTGGAAAGCTCGAGTTGGGTTTTTCCAAACAAAGGCAGTATTACTTGTTGCGTTCATATCACACTTTGAGAACGCATTTGATGTTGAAAATTTTACCTCTGCATATTTTTATTTTTGTAAAATTGTATTCTTCTTCCAAACGTAGCTGGATGATGGATCGGGGGCTTCAGCTGATGGTGAGTACCGTGGTTCATTTTTCAAATCCAAAGTTGGCGCATTCTCTCACGCTGTACTTTTGCGTAAACGTGGCGCAGAAGGTCAAGGTCCATCAGGCAGTAAGCCGGCCGCCTCCACCAGCCTCATCCATGAGAACGACTTGGCCGTGTCCTTCAGCGACTTGGATAAAATCTTCAATTCGGACGAGGATGAGTTAGCGGTAAGCGATTCTCGCAACCTTTCAAGGAATCAGTAAATGTTGCATTCTTAATCATCTGTGGCGATTTCTCACGAAGCCTGGAGCCAAAAGAGCTGGCGCCGGTGCAGATGACAAGTTTGTCTCGAAAGAAGCGAAGCCCACCTCTTTGGACCCCTTGTCATGTATAAGTAAGATTTTCATGATCACATCGTTGTGGAGTGGTTTTCAAAAGGGAAGTAACGCCCTCCTTCCCCTCCGCCAGGCACGGCCGACCTGCACAAGATGTTTCCCACCCCGCCCTCTCTGGAACAGCAGGGCTACTCCCCCATGAACTCTGGCAGCAAGGACAGCCTGGAAGCGGGGGCGGGCCTCACCCTGCTGGACGGCAGCCAGCTCAACAACCACTTCAAGATGGAGGTGGAGGAGGGCTTCGGCAGCCCCAAGCCCTCTGAAGTCAAGGTAGGCCACGCCCCCCTCGCCTGAGCTCAGAAGACACGAGACCTAGTCGGCCAAATCAGCCGATTATTGGCCTTCAAACATCGGCCAATTGGCCCAAAAGGCCGATTATTTTTCCCCTTAAAATATTATTGAAGAATAGCGAAGTTTCAGATGCTATGAAAGTACCCTGAATGCACCATTTTGCTTGCGTAGAATTAGCAACTTGCAAGTGTGTAGGGTATGTTATTCAGTTGTCCCCAAGTTGTTTCATGACACCCCAGTTGGAGTTAACTGTGAAACTAAGCACAAAATATTAAGAATTATATCCACTGTATATTAAAATACAAAACATCCTTCGTTTTTAAAACATTGCTAGCCTAGCGCTAACAGGAAGTTAATAAATGCTAACGGGAAGTTAGCATCAACCTGGGGGGTGTTTTTCCTTAAAAAACAAAACAAAACAAATATGCACACCCAAACCATGTGGGAACACAGACCCACAGATGATAGCACTATGCAAAGGCACAAATTATTTCCAATGTGTGAAAAACGAGTTATTTTAATACTTTAAAACTTTGTTCTGTACGCCTTGGATGCACGGCACCACACTGCCCTCAAAAGGCCAAAGTAAAATCGGAACAGTCAATATTTGTTCTTAGTGTTTTTTTTTTCAGTTGTGATTATTTTAGTTTATTCTATTCTTATTTCACTTTATTATTTTTTGTCATTGTACTTTCAAGTTTATATTAGAAAGTTGATATTTCATGGATTCAGATACTTTTTTTTTCCCTCAAAATTCAGTGATACAAACATCCAGTGATCTTTTTTTTTCTTTTTTCCCAAAAGCAAAGGTTAATTTACAGCAGTTGTAAACAAGTGGTTTAATATTGACACATACGTAAATCTATACAATACAATAACCTTGTATACTTCATGACATTTTTTGATATGGACTTTTCATTCAAAGCAGAGAATCTTAATAGCGAAAGTTTGTGCGTAAGTGGCACCCATTGAAAAGGAATTGGGGAAGGGGTTCATTTTATGCTTTATGTACATTTTTAAATAATCGGCAGATTAATCGGTTATCAGTATTTTTTTTTTCTGCCAATAATCGGCATCAGCCTCAAAAAATGCATATCGGTCAGGCTCTGCACGAAGCCGTCTTTAATAAAATCGCGGCCTGTTTCTTTTCTTGCAGGACTTTTCGTTTGTGTACAAGCCGGAGACGAGTCAGCCGTTTATCGGCTGCTCCATGTACGCCCCCCTGAAGATGCTGCCCAGTCAGTGTCTGTTGCCCATCAAGCTGCCCGAGCACAAGTGCGTGTACGTGCGCAGCTGGACCATCGGCAAAATGGAGCTGATGCCGCCAGTAGTGACCAAAGACAGGTGAGAAATCCAGCACACTCAACTTTATTTGGCTAATCAGTTCATTTTGGAAAACTGCAGTTCATGTAATATACAACAAGTTCATTCATATGTGAATAAACAAACGCAGAACTCGAAGTGTTAGCGGGCAGACGGAAGTACAAAAGGGATGCTAAATTTGGTGTGACTACACTGTCACGTGGCATTTTTATTTTATTTTTTTTAAGTTAAAGAACAGTCGTTTTACTTTGGGGCCGCGAAAGATGAAGCCACTATAAACGAGGTCGGAGTCCAGCCAATATCGAAGGACAGAATGTGCTCGCTTTATCTACACAGTACTTGTATGTGAAATAGCGTTGGCATATTAACGCCATTTCATTTTTCGAAAGCAACATCCCAAGCGTGGATCCCGATGACGTCCAGACGCACACCCCTCAGACCCACACGCCCGTCACGTCCGGCAGCGCCCCTCCCAGCAACAGCGGCGCCGGCATCCTGCCCTCGCCGGCCACGCCCCGCTTCTCGGTGCCCACCCCCCGCACGCCGCGCACGCCCCGAACGCCCCGCGGGCCCTCCAGCGTCCAGGGCTCGCTCAAGTACGACAACTCGGACCTCTACTCGCCCGCCTCCACCTCGTCCACCTGCCGGCCGCTCAGCTCGGTGGAGCCGGCCACGGTGGCGTCGGTCCCGGAGGCCCACAGCCTCTACGTCACGCTCATCCTGTCCGAGTCGGTCATGAACCTTTTCAAGGACTGCAACTTCGACAGCTGCTGCGTGTGCGTGTGCAACATGAACATCCGGGGCGCCGACGTGGGCGTGTACCTGAAGGACCACGGCGAGGCCCAGTACCCGTGCACGTGCGGCTTCAGCGCCGTGGCCAACCGCCGCTTGGGCCAGTCGGCCGGGCTCTTCCTGGAGGACGAGCTGGACGTGGTGGGCCGCGGCTCGGACGCCGCCCGCGACACGGAGCGCCGCTTCGAGGAGCTGCGTGCGTCGTCCAAACGCAAGTCCAAGGAGAAGGCGCCCGACGAGCTGGTCCTGCTGCTCCAGGATCAGTGCACCAACCCGTTTGCGCCCATGGCGGGCGTGGAGTACCCCAAAGCCGGCTCCGCCCCCAGCTCCTTTGTGAGGGTGGAGGAGCGGGACTGTTATAACGACTGCTACATGGCGCTGGAGCACGGCCGGCAGTTCATGGACAACATGTCGGGGGGCAAAGTGGATGAAACACTGGTGAAGAGCACCTGTCTGCATCAGTGGCCAAAATGCAAATGTAAGACCTCCATTTCCTTCCTTTGATTTACTTATTTTTTTCCTTTATTTTTTATTCTTTATTTTATTTTTCTTTATTTTTTAATTTTTTTTCTTTTAATTCTTTATTTAGTTTTTTATTTTTCTTTATTTACTTATTTACATTTACTTCCTTCCGCCACCATCTTTTAGGGATGTAACGATAACGGAAATATTGCGATATTGAAACTGCCACAATATATCGTCGTCATCATGTCACGATATTAAAAGTAGTACATCTGTTAAAAAAAAAAAAAAAAAAAAAAAAAAATCAGGTTGATTTCCATTTGTGCACTTTTAGCACCCTCTGGTGGCTACTTTTTTAGTGCAGTTTAATTTTCACAAGGCATGTTTTAGCCCTTCTCTGTTTAAAATCGACGCTAATGATCAGATGAAGGGGAATTTAATATGCTTATGAGTCAGGTCAATACGTGGAGGAACTCTGTGTTGCGCTTGCCTTAATTATAAGTGTAATTAGAGATTGTAGGTTGTTTATATGCATGTTCGTTTTTTTTTTTTTTTTTTTTTTTTTTTGTATGAGCTCTTTTTTTTTTTTTTTTCAATATTGTGACCTTTGTTGTATTGCCAACCTCCCCACAATATTGTGATAATTATCGTATCGTGACCTTCATATTGTGATATTTGGATATCGTTATATCCCCGTCATGTTTTCTCATCTTTCTTCCTCTCCAAGTTTGTGACGAAAGTTCTCGTTTGTGTCCTTCCCCTTGTGAAGCGGCGGACATGAACAAGCTGTTCTCTCAGGATGTGCTGCGGGTGCTGTTGTCCCTGCAGCCCGTCTTGCAGGACGCCATTCAGAAGAAGAGAAGCGTGCGCTCGTGGGGGGTGCAAGGACCGCTCACCTGGCAGCAGTTCCACAAGATGGCCGGCAGGGGGTCTTATGGTACCAATTAGCGCTCTTTCAAGCTATTAGCTATTTATAGCTTTAGAACTATTTTAATAATCGTTTGGAGCTTTTTTTTTTTTTTTTTTATTTGTCCAACTCTGATTTTAGCATATCAACAGTAATTGTTCACTGATTTCTGTTGTCCTTCACGAAAGAAGAACTGATTATTTTCTGTGTTTAATCAAAATAAGATATTTTGCAAACATCTGTTTTTCCTTTGGTAACAATGACTGAACTGGTAAAATAGTACATCAAATAAATCACTATATACTAGGGATTCACAATAATGTCGGTGGCCAATAATTATCGGCAATTGCTCAACTCAACTTTATTTATATAGCCAACCAATTAGATTTCATACGGATAAACCAGATAATAAAGAAATCCGGCAATAATAATAGACATGCCACGTCAGTCCATCTGTTGTGGTTGTGGCTGATATAAATAAAATTCAGCATCATGGTGCCTTACATACATTTTAACATTGTGCAATGTGTTTACACAATGTTTCAATGTATTTGTTAGACTTATAGTAGGAGTCAAAAGTATATTTGCATTCAAGTTAATTTTGCAAACAGTTATCGGCTTACTTATTGTTTATCGACATTGGCACTAAATTATTGGTTTATCGTTGTTGGTTGAAAGTAGCATTATTGTGCATCCCTACTATAAACAAATTAGGGATGTAACGATAACGGCAATATTGCGATTATTAAAACTGCACTATATTGTCATGTCACGATATTAAAAGCAGCATATCTGTTCAAAAAATCAGGTTGATTTCCATTTATGCATTTCTAGCACCCTCTGGTGGCTAGTTTTTTAGTGCAGTTTAATTTTCACAAGGCATGTTTTGGCTCTTCTATGTTTAAAATCCACGCTAATGGTCAGATGAAGGACACAATATTTTGTTTTGTTTTTTTGTTTTTTTTTACATTATTTTGAACTTTTTTTTAATATATATATATATATATATATATATATATATATATATATATATATATATATATTATTATGAACCTCCCCACAATATCGTAATTATTATCATATTGTGATGTTTGGATATTGTTACATAACTAATAAAAAGTACGAAATAACCACCAATCATTAGTTAAATAACAGTAATCAGGGAAAAAATGTTTTTTGTAAGACACGTTAATGCAAAATTAAAATGAATCCGATTATTCGATTGTAGTGGCTCATGACAGCACGAGCTCACTTTGCTTCTGAAGTGTAAACGTGTTCTCTTGCTCTACTCACAGGTACAGATGAGTCCCCTGAGCCGCTACCCATCCCCACATTTCTGGTGGGCTACGAGTACGATTTTGTGGTCCTGTCCCCCTTTGGCTTGCCCTACTGGGAAAAGCTGCTCCTGGATCCTTTCGGCACCCACAGGGATGTCGGCTTTGTTGTCATCTGCCCAGAAAGCCAAACGCTCCTCTGCCGGGCCAAAACCTTCTTCAAAGATTTGAGCGCCATGTACGAGGTGTGTGCTTTGCTTCTTTCTTCTTCTGCTCACATTTCCACAATATGGAAGCTTCATCATCTGAAGAAAAGGGTTATTATAGTTTTGATTTGAGTTTGGTTTTCTAAATTGAGTTTGAATTCATTTTCAGGGCAGTTATAGTTTAGTTTTAGTATTAGTATTAGTTTTTTTTTGTTTTTTTTAGGGATACTTGTCACAAATGATTTTTAGCAGTGAAAAGTTCATATTTTGTTCAAAATTAATATCATAACTTAATTATTTTTCATGTTTTCCTGTTACTGTCGACTGATTATGACATCACCTGTGCTGAGGAAGTATGTAACGACCAATCATGGTTCACCTGTTTTCTGGGGTTGGTCAGCAAACTGAGCCATGATTGGTCGTTACCTACTTCCTCCGCACAGGTGATTTCATCATCAGTCGACAGCAAGTAGAAAAATTACTTTTTAAAGGTATTAATTGTACATGAAAAATAATGAAGTTACCACATTAATTATAGACAAAATATTCTTTTTTTTTTTTACTGCTAAAATGGCTCAATGAGTCAAATATCCCTTTAAATGTCATGTATTCAAAATTTAATAAACACCATGGTAAAATAAAAAAAGGTAACACACTTCTTACCTAGTGTTGCATTTTGGTCAACTTAAATAAAAAAAGCAGGAGAGTCGAGCCAAAAGTCAAACAAGCGAAATTATCGCCTTGTCGCGACATCATCTGAAGATGCTTTTCTATTGGCTACTCCTTGATGACATCACTTCTGTGCGACACACTTTCAAACGGGTTAATATCGAATTAAATATACTTTAAATTACATTTTAAAAATTTAAAAATCACATTAAATTCTTTACCAAAGATGAAAATGAAGGACATTTTTGCTCTAAGTAGCGTTTTCATTTTAATTCAATGACAAAAATGCTTTTTGAGTTTTAGTTTTACCTTGCCGAAGACATGATTTTTTTTTTTTTTTTTTTTCTCTCTTCTCTCTCAACAGGCGTGCCAGCTCGGGCAGCACAGGCCCATCTGCAAAAGTCATCCCGAGGGCATCTTGAAGGTCGGCAGCACAGAAGGCCGGAGTTTGGCTGAGCAGCCCCTCAGCGACTGGTTCCTCAAGATGGCCGCCAGAGACGGCAACAGCGAGGCCTTCAATAAACTCAAAGTCTTTGCTCAAGTGTGCCGCTACGATCTAGGTACTTATAACTCCTATTCGAAATGGCGGCTGGGGCTTTATTATGGGAACTCCTTGCTTTGTTTGTTTGTTTGTAACCTTGAAATATCAAAATGTCCGTCATAAAGAAATGACCCACTTACACGTTCAATCACATGTCCTCCCTCAGCTCCCTACCTATCAGAGCAGTCTCTGGACAGCTCGCTCCTCTCCCAGCGCAATCCCGTCTCCGCCGCAACGTCTTCCCAGAACTCCGCCTCTTCCAGCGCCGCCTCAGGACACTCGAGCTCCACCCAGAACAATAACAGCAACGCCCCTGCGCCCGCTCCCTCCGGCCCCCAGGCCATGGGGGGGTTGTCATCGTCCAAGCCGGGCGCCTACACACAATTTGGGGCCGGTGGCTTACAGGGCAGCAGCGCGT
This sequence comes from Festucalex cinctus, assembly GCF_051991245.1. Taxonomy (NCBI): domain Eukaryota; kingdom Metazoa; phylum Chordata; class Actinopteri; order Syngnathiformes; family Syngnathidae; genus Festucalex; species Festucalex cinctus. The sequence goes on along the minus strand of NC_135423.1, from coordinate 6,974,183 downwards.
CACATAACGGGCCCCAGTCTAACTCGCAGGGCCCGGCGAGTGCAGACAACGCTGCCGCCGCTCAAAGCTCCACTGAGGCGCCCGAGAGGTGATAACATACTTTTTATTATGTATTTGTTTATTATAAATCAGGATTTTTATAGCTTTGGAATTTTCGTTTTAGCTAGTTTTTTTTAAAAAAAAATTTATTTTGAGTTTTGTTTGTTAAATTTAGTTAGTTTTGATTAGTTTTCTGTTATTTTAGTTTTATTTTTTTTCAAAAATCTCGTTTTTTGTTGTTGTTTTTTTTAAATGTATTGTACGCAATATTTAATCAACACCATGGTAAAAATAATAGTTGTAGTTTTGTAAACATAAAATGTAGTTTCAGTTAGTTTTCTTTTTTTTTAAGGAATTATTATTATTATTATTATTATTATTATATTATTAATAATATATATATATATATTTTTTTTTTAGATTTTCGTCAACTAAAATAACCTTGATTATAACCGCTACAACTTCCTTTTATTGACTTGAGATATAGTGGAGACTTGCTGGATTTTTTTTAATTCTTTATTTTTCATCTTCCTGTTGGACTTGCTGCAAACATGAAGGTTAAGAATTGAGTCTTATGACGTGCACTACTTTTACTAAACCATTGCTTGTATATCAACTGTTATTGTTTCCATCTGGGCAGCACAATGGACAGAGACAAAGTGGGCAAGCCGACGGACGGCGAGTCCCACGCCATCTCGTACCCGCCCGCCATCGTGGTGTACATGGTGGACCCGTTCAGCTACACCGACGCCGACCGCGAGGTCCATTCCAGCGCGTACACGCTGGGCCTCCTGCGCTGCTACATGGAGATGCTCCAGTTCCTTCCCGCTCGCATCAGAAATGCCGTCTCCGTGCAGGTGCGTGTCCCGACCACATGCAACTTTTTTTAAGAGTAAGATTTATTGCGTGCGACGCGCTTAGCTGCTCAGTCCCACAGGGAGACGAGAAGGAGCGAGGGACTCGTTAGCAGGGTCGTTCAGGTGCAAAGTGATAGACTGGTTGACACAAGGTTGCGTCAACGTGTCGGACAATTAGTGCTAATGGCGGCGATGTTGGTGTTATAGAACATGATCCAGTTACAAGTGTTTACTACTGGATGTAATGCAATACCTCTATATTGTAGGAGCATGAATTGTAGTAAGTCAACACTATATACTGTATTTGATGGTGTAGTAATTGATACATTGTCCCTAGCCTGGAAATGATTCGAGATTAACAAGACTGACGTCGGTCAGAGTATTATTGTAAGATGTGCCAAAACGCTCACCGTGAAGAGCAATTCACCGGCAAAACTGTTCCACTATCAACCATATACACGGCTTTTCTCATGCAGCTCAAAACGTGATATAATTAGACGTTTTAAGTGACATAAATATTTGAAAAAATCAATAAAAAGGACCTCAGATAGCCTAAACATAATAATAGTAATAGCAGCTCCCATCACTCCTGGCTGTTGTACTGTATCTTGACTGCTTTTGCACGGCCCGCAGAATATTGTGTTCTATTGCTATAAAAACATGGAACCTACCAAAAGAAAGATAAGCATCTCTTCTTTCAACAGGAAAAAAAAAAAGTATATTCCTATCCTATTTGTTTCAGTTTTGCAGCAATTAGCATTAGAATGTAGCTGTTTCGTCACCAAAAAAAAAACTTTTTTGGGGGGAAAAGTTTTTTGCAACATCGACCCTAGTTGATCTCTTATACTCTGCTGCCACCTGTTGGCCTTTTTTGTAATCACTACTATTGCTTCAAGTGTTCTCTTCAGTTCAGAAGCTGCATCAAAGCCTTCTGTATGCTCTAGCATAAAAAAACCCATAAATACATCTTTGGAAGCAAATGAGTTAAGCTGATTGATATTACCAAAGCATGAAAAGATATGTTGGATTTTTTTTTTCCCTAGGTCCACTTCTATTTCTAACTGTTATAATTGTTCTTCAGTTCATAATTGGACCCTAAGTGTGCTGACATCCTCGTCTGCTTGTGTTTTTTTTTTTTTTTTTTTACCAGATCGTTCCATGCCAGTACCTGCTGCAGCCGGTGCACAGCGGCGAACGTCGCCTGTACGGCCAGCACCTCAAGTCGCTCGCCTTCTCCGTCTTCACGCAGTGCCGGCGGCCCCTGCCCAACTCCACCAACTTCAAGGCCCTGACGGGCTTCGGTCCCGGCCTTGCCATCGACATGGCGCTCAAAAACCCAGAGGTAGCGTCGTTTCATCCATTTTCAATTTTGTGCTTCTTCAACTCACTTTTTTTATTTTATTTTTTTTAATGCAGAGGCCAGAATGTCTGCGTCTGTACACACCGCCTTTCATCCTGGCGCCGGTGAAGGATAAGCAGACGGAGCTGGGCGAGACGTTCGGGGAGGCGTCGCAGAAGTACAACATCCTGTTTGTGGGCTACTGCCTGTCTCACGACCAGCGCTGGCTGCTGGCGTCCTGCACTGACCAGCACGGCGAGCTGCTGGAGAGCTGCATCATCAGCATCGACGTGCCCAACAGGTGACGTCCTCCCCGGCGCACCTGCCGAGTCGACGAAATTTCCCGTCGTGACGTCTCGGGCGTTGGGTTGCAGGGCTCGCAGGAAAATGGGCTCCGCCCGACGGCTGGGTCTGCAGAAGCTGTGGGATTGGTGCCTGGGCCTGGTGCAGGTGACGTCACTGCCGTGGAGGGTTGTGATTGGCCGCCTGGGGAGGATGGGCCATGGCGAACTGAGAGGTCAGCGCACACACCAATGACAGCATTCAGTGTGTGTGTGTGGCATTTTGTCCATAATTTGGACATTCTGTTAAGTGTCATAACTAAGTCATTTGTGAATATTGTTTGACTTTCCACCACTCAAAATGTTCAGTGACATCAGACTTATTCATACCAAGGTTATTTTAGTTAACTAAAACTAACAAAAAAAAATAAACTTCAAAAGCAATTTTGTTAATGAAATAAAATAAAAACGAAAATGATTTAAAAAAAAAAGGAAACTAACTGAAACTACATTTTATGTTAAAAAAAAAAAAAAAAAAAAAGTAAAACTAACTCGAATGATAGGAAAAATATCATTTTGTTTTAGTCTTTGGTAATTAATTTAATGCAGAAGTGACATCATCGAGCAACAGCCAATAGAAAAGTATCTTCAGATGATGACGCTCTCATGGTGTGTTTTTTTTTTTTTTTTTTTTGGGAAACCAAGCATTTATTAAATAACTAAAACTAACAGAACCACACTGAAAACTAATTAAAACTAACTAAAAATGAAAATTCCAAAACTATGACAATCAGCAAAACTAACTAAAAGGCATATAAAACATTTTCTCCACAGGCCTGTTCTATCAATCCTGACCACGCCGACCATGCAACTACAGTCGCGCCGCAAAGACCTACGTCAGCTCAAGCAAAGAATAAATAAATAAATAAATAATAACAGTACCTCTCTAGCTCCATCTGGCGGATTATGGCTTTTAAGACTCAACTCACAATTTTCATTTTCCACCTTTTTAGTTGAGGCCCCACTGAAGGGATAAATTGGGTAATCATGGGAAAAGCACTATAAAAACACATCAGGTGTAGCCTACACTCAGTGCATCCAAAAACTTGCAAAATTATTATTTATAATGTGAGTCAATGTTTCCAATTTTTGAGCAAATAGCCCTTGCACACTTTAAATATTTGGCTCCCACATATATTAATGACAATAATAATTTTAAAAGCCCTTTAAAAAAAAAAAGCCCTTGGAGGCCTTTTGAACTTCAACATGTTTGGACAATCTGGGTGAAATTTCAGCTCTATAAATGATTTAAAAAAAATAATAATTCTTTATCTATTAAAATGAATCATCATAAAATGACCAAATTTTGTACAAATAATGAGAGTTAATGTGTTTCTGCTGTGCTTGTTGTTGTAGACTGGAGTATTCTGCTGAGCAGGAGGAACCTTCAGTCCCTCAGCAAGCGCCTGAAGGAGACGTGCCGGATGTGCGGCATCTCTGCTGCCGACACTCCCAGCATCCTTAGCGCCTGCCTGGTCGCCATGGAGCCGCAGGGTTCTTTTGTGGTCATGCCAGGTAAAACTCAGAACCCGATCGAGCCCAAACGAGCCCTCTCGCTCCGCGCTTTGATTGGTTTGAATTGTCGGCGCCGCAGATTCGGTGTCGACGGGCTCGGTGTTCGGCCGCAGCACCACGCTCAACATGCAGACGTCGCAGCTGAGCACGCCGCAGGACACGTCGTGCACGCACATCCTGGTGTTCCCCACGTCGGCCATGGTGCAGGTCAACACCAACACGTCGGAACCCATCGACATCAACTTCAACCCTATCAATCCAGGTGAGCGGCGGCGGCGACGACGAGTAAGCGCCAGTTAGCTCTCGAACGCGGCGAACTGTTCTTTCTCCTCTTCCCCCCCATCGCAGACGGCTCTGACGGAATGGGCATCTTCGACCTGTTCGACAACGACATGGACCCCGACATCATCAGCATCCTGCCCAACTCGCCCACCACCTCCCCGGTTCACTCGCCGGGCTCGCACTACCACCAGGGCGGCGACGGAAGCAAGGTCCGTACTGGCCGCATGCCTGGAACCTTCTTTCCAAACCTTGATTGAGACGAGGGATATGTTTTATAGGGATGGAACGATAGCCAAACATCATAATACTGTATCACGATATGAAGGTTGGCGGGGAGGTTTGGCGATACAAAAAAATGGTCACAATATTGTAAAAAACAAAACAAAAAAAAAACACAGCAACAGCTCATACTAAAAAAACACACTATCATGCTTTTGTACATTACAGCAATGCATATAAACAACCTACAATCTCTAATAACACTTAACTCATTTAATCCCAGCCATTTTCACTGAAGCAACTCCCTTCCTCCCGGAGCTGTTTTACTGGATTTTGACTGATTTTGCACGGCCCACAGGATATTGTGTTCTTTTGCTATTTAAACATGGAGCCTACCAAAAGAAAGACTAAAGTCTCTTCTTTCATCAGGAAAAAAAGTACATTTCTATCTGTTTCCATTTTGCAGCAATTAGCATTAGAAGATAGCTATGTTTATAGCTAAGTGTATGAAAACTTTTTTTGTTTTCAACAAACTATTTTTGTTTTAACACATTGCTTTGATAGTGATCTCATTCAAAAAAAAAGATACAATGCTGCCATCTGCTGGCCATAGTGGGGTTTTTTGGTCAGCTCATTGGTGAAACCAGTTGCCCAAAACGTTTCTCCACCAAATTGCATTAAAAAATAAAATAAATAAAAAATTTGAACCAATTTCAGATTAAATGGAGAATTTTTGACCAATTTAACTGCTTCAAGTGGCAACACATGATTTGAATTAAGTCAATATAAAGTGAATGTTAAATTTAATTATTAATAACTTCGATATATTAAGTGATTTCCTGCAAATGTCTGACTTTGGCAAAAAAAAAAAAAGAAGAAGAATTGGGCAGTGGCGTTATTGGTATGACAATTTTATTTATTAGATTGAAATTGTTTTAAAAATGAAGGAAAATTGAACTTTTTTAATGGTGTAGATTTTATTCTGGGGTTTATATGGGAACAATTGATTTGTTTTAAGGTCTGTGGCATTTTGATGAAAGCGCAACAAGCTTGATTTTTTATTTTGTATTTTTTGGTGAATGTATTGCTTGATTTTGAATATGTGCTGCGGATAACGTGTTTTAGGGTCAGAGCACGGACCGCATGGAGTCTCACGAGGAGGCGTTGAACATCCTGCAGCAGCCGATGGCGCTGGGCTACTTCGTGTCCACCGCCAAAGCCGGACCGCTGCCCGACTGGTTCTGGTCGGCTTGTCCTCAAGCGCAGAACCAGTGTCCTCTCTTCCTCAAGGTACAGAACGACACCACCTTTTATCATTATTATTTTTGTTTGGAATACTCTCATGATGACAACGATGATGTTGCCCACCAGGCTTCTCTGCACCTGCACGTGTCCTCGGTCCAATCAGACGAGCTGCTGCACAGTAAACACTCCCACCCCCTCGACTCCAACCACACCTCCGATGTCCTCAGGTCAGTCGTGCCTTGCTGTCGTTTGGGTAATCGTTTACTTTCAAGTCTTCACTCAAACTGCATTTGTACAACTTATATACTTAAATAATAATAATAATAATAATAATAATAATAAGAACATAAATAATATACTTCTAATAATATAAAAATATAATTGTTATTATTATTATATAAAAATAAGACAAAAAAAACATAAATGAACTAAATATCATACCAAAACAAAAAAACATAATGAAAAAAAAATATGTACTGTAAAAAAAAATATATAATGGAAAAAAAAAATGACTGTAAATGGAAAAAAAAACACAGATGAATGAAAAAACATTCATAATAAACTAAAAATCATACCAAAATGAAAAGAAACATATACATGAAAAAAGATATATACGGGTACTGTAATAAATAAGTTTAAAAAAAAAACATACTTTTAGTGGAAAAAGATGACTGTAAATGAAAAAAGAACATGTGATGAATGGAAATGCATTTATAATAAAGTAAAATTCATACCAAAAAAATAAAATAAATATATACAATTAACGGGACTTTTTTTTTTTTTTTTTTTTTTTTTTTAATTGACGCGGGTAGTGTTTTTGGAGCATATCACTCGCCGTTACATAGTTTTCTTTTTTCCTATTTGTTTTGTGATCAGATTTGTCCTGGAGCAGTACAACGCCCTCTCCTGGCTGACGTGCGACCCCGCCACTCAGGACCGCCGCTCGTGTCTGCCGGTTCACTTTGTGGTGCTGACGCAGATGTACAACTTGATCATGAACATGCTCTGATGCTCTCGAGCCGCCGTCGTCGCGCGGCAACTCGCCAGGAAGCAGGAAGAAGCCTCTCGGCGCTCCCGCCAAGCGTCCAATCAGATGCCAAGAATCCATTTTTGGATGATCAAGGGAGGTTTCGTTAAAAAAAAAAAAAAGTGTTTTTAATGACTGTAGATTGCAATCGATGAAATTTTATCCTAATGAAATGCCTGCATATATTATTTATTGTAAGTTTTTAAATGTGGAATTTTTAACGCTTAATATCTTTTATATATTCCAAAACCTAGCGGGTGTGTCCGTCTCAGTGTAAAAGGACGTGGCTTTGGAACAAGTGTTGAACTTTTTTGCTGTAGATGACTTTTAGAATCTTATTTTTTCAAAGAAGGGTACACGCCTTTTTATTGCCACGCTGTAAACATGAAGTTGGACGCCTGGCCCCGCCCCCCTCGCCGCGGCCAGCCCACGGGAAGCGTCGCGCGCGTCTGCTTCGCCCGCCATTTGGGGGCCCCAGACGCTCTCGCACACTTTAAACTCAATGAGCTCTGAAGAGGAATTCAAAAGGTACATTGTCAGATGATATATTTTATATAACAGAATTTAGGTAATCTCGTGTGTGTGCGTGCGCGCGTGCGTGTGTGTATATGTGTACATATAATTGTGTGCCGCTACTGATGGTGCAGCTTCTGTTTTAGGAATAAAGTGCGTCTACATGATACTTCCTCAAGTGAATGTATTGTTACTATTTCTTTTTTTTTATTACGTTTTATTGTTCCATTAACTCTTTGACTGCCAAAGACGTTTCATGATGATTAGTCCAATGAATGGAATGCGATCTTTCATTTCGTAGCCACATTGTATATGTTGTAAAGGCAAACAATATTCTTTTAGTCTTGAAAGATGAGTTAAAATGCTCAAAAGCGGCTGGCACTGTGGATTTTTTTGTTTTGTTTTTATAACGCCTGGCAGTCAGTTTTAAATAAGCATGGACTTATATCCCTTTTTTATTTTATTTTTTTTATTTTTATGTAATGTGATTTCTTCACTTTTTAAATAAAATGTAAGAAATTACAATTGATAATTTTTTAATATTTCTAATTTAAATATAAAATCAACTGCAATTAAAATGTAGAAATAGTAATTATTTCAAATTTAAAAATGTTATGGAATTAAAATGTAAAAATGCAAACATAATTTTTAAAGCATAATTGCAATACATTGTTTCTGCAAAAAAGTGATTGCATTATAGCTAATACTTTAAAACATTTTAATGGAAGAAAAACAGCATTCATTTAATAAAGCATAAAAATAATGGACATCGATTCAACCCAACTCCCAGCAATATTTAGGTGAAAAATCTAGATTTTAACAAATAGGTTCAGAATTATAAAGCATATCTTAAAAAAAAATAAAAAATCAGAATCAGTATTATCTCAATCATCAAATTAAATTTCCTGCTTATACTTAAAAAATTACGTAGGAAGAAAAAAAAAAAAAGGTCGCATTCCCATGGTTACACTGACAAATGGTTTCCATTTTATTTTTTTATCTCAAGGTTGCAAAGAAAATTGAAGAAGCTCTGTCCTGATTGGCTGAGGAATTAACACAAACATCTGTTCATTTGACCAGAATGATCAGTTAGTTGGCATCTGCTCGTAAAACAGCATGAAAACCCGTGGCGCATACTTGTTTTTTTAAAATCTGCATTTAAAATCTCTAACAATGCAACATTTGAAAACAACAATAAAAAAAGGATCTTTTTGGTTGCTTATCACACGACATCCATGCCCAGCCCCCTGGCCACCATGGTGAGGGCCCGCACGGCTCCGGACGTCCCGCCGGGGTCGGCCTCCTCCTGGACGGACCCGCCGGCTTCGTCCTCGATGTGCGGGACGGCGCTCATCACGCAGTACACGGGCGAGTCGCCGCCTCGCCGGGGGCTGGACTGAGCGGACGTTTCCTCGGAGGAGGAGGAAGAGGAGGAGGAGGAGGAGGAGGAGTTGTTGGACCGAATGGCGTGTCCACCGTCGGGCCTCTCGCCGCGGATTCGTTGACTCTTGCGAAGGCTGGCGACTTTCTTGTTCATGTTCTTCATGATCTGTTTGGTCACCTCCTCCGTCTCCACGCGCACCATGTTGAGCTTCAGGAAGCCGTCCGCGTCCTTTCTGTATCTGCTCAAGCAGCCATTTTGTTCCAGTTGTCATCAACATCAACAGTTCATCAACTGTTACAAATAAACTACGATTGGCACCAAAGTTAGCTCGGGTTTGATCAAGTTTGTTTGTTTTTTTTCCCCCTAGACTTGATCAATATTACAATACAAATTAATTACTTTTTTGTGTGTAGATTCTCAGTCATGATTATATATTTAATTATCTTTTGGTATTATTATACTGTATATGTTTAAAGGGATACTTGACTGATTGAGCCAGTTTCAGCAGTAAAAAGTTTGTCCAGAATTAATTTCATAACTTCATTATTCTTCAAGTACAATTAATACCTTTTACAAAGAAAATGTTCCACTTGCTGTCGACTGAAGATGACATCACCTGTGCTGAGGAAGTAGGTAAGCATCAATCATGGCTCACCTGTTTTCTTCAGTAAACTGAAGAAAAGTATCTGATGTCAATTCTGGATGTTCAAACTTTCCTTTTGTCGCGTTAAAGGGGAGTCAACTACAGAAGTGGAGTGCATTCACTTGAAAAAAAGAAAAAAAATCCTGTTTTTCTGACTTTTTTTGGGGGGGGGAGCTTTGTTTTTTGTTTGTTTTTTTTTGAGTATTTTTGTGTTTGTTTTAATGAATATTTTTTTTTTCTGTCATAAAAAAAAATATTCAGAAAAACAGGAGGTAAAATTACTCATAAAAACGGGGAAAATTATTCCAAAAAACAGCACCAACGTCTGTTTTTCAGTGTTTGTGCCGGGGTGGTCACTATTTTTTAACAAGTTAAAAAATAAAAAATAAATACTCTGATAAACAGAAGTTGGTGCTCTGTTCTTTGGATTTTTTTCCTGGTTTTTTGAATAATGTTTCCCCCCCTTTTTTTCTGAATAATTTTTTCTCCTTGTTTTTTGGAATGAATCGTTAAAATACTCAGAAAAAATACAAAATACCCAAAAAAATCATTCAAAGTGAATACAATACGCATTTGTAGTCAACCCACCAATTTTATTTTTTTTTGGGGGGGGGGGATTTTTTCTTCATAACTCATATTCCACTAATGCAATATTAATCAGAATGTCATGTTTAAACTAGTGAGGTCACATAGATAGGTTGACTTTGACGTCCATTTTGAGGCACTGACATGAGCAAATATGTTTGGTGATGATGTCACCAACCTGAATCTGGAATGTCCCGAGGGCCACTTGAGTTCATGTTTCTTCCGCAGGTGAAGCGTGAGCGTGTACGACCAGGAGAACACCTTGTCACAAAGGTGACATTTATACTTGGACACGCCCCCCACCTGCACACGAAACACGACATCACTCATCATCTCGCCAACCGGGCGTCCGTTCGTCCGACGGTCAGACCGACCTCGTGCGCCCTCTTGAAGTGTTGGTTCAAGGTCTGGAAAGTCTGACAGGAATATGTGCAGCCTTCCACGGAGCAGTGGAAGACCGAACCCTCGTCGTGGACGTCCATGTGCTTGTGGAGGTCTCGCGGGTTCTTGAACCTGACGTGAAAAATGGGGAAAAAAAAAAAAAAGACGAGCTGGGGTGACGCGTGTGTGTTGTTTTAGGTCGGAGCGCTGGTGCGCGAGCGGACCTTTTGTCGCAGAAGTCGCAAGGAAAGGGCCGCTCGTCGCAGTGTCGGAACCTGATGTGGATCTTGAGGGCGGCCAGCGTGGTGCACGTCATGTCGCAGAAAGGACACTTCACCTGATTCACTGCGGCACACACACACAATTGGCATTTAGGCAATAAACATCGTGTGTAGATTTTTTTATTTTTTTATTTTATGATTATTATTTTTATCCTTTCGGATATGTTATTACAACTAGTTGATAGATAGTTAACTCATTCAAACCCCAAAAACATATAAATACATTTTTTTTTTTAATGCTCGAAGAGCATACAGAAGGCTTTTGGCATGAAGAGGTGCCTTAAAGCAATGGTAGTTATTAAAAAGAACAGCCAGCAGGTGTCAGCAGAGTATAAGAGATCAACCAGGGCCATGTTGCAACAAGCTCTTTTTGTTAGTGTTTTCACCAGGAATGTGAAAGGATGATGAAACTTAGCTACATTCTAATGCTAATTGCTGCAAAACAGAAACAGATACAAATATACTTTTTTTCCTGGTGAAAGAAGAGACTTTAGTCTTTCTTTTGGCAGGTTCCATGTTTTTATAGCAATAGAACACAATATTCTGTGGACCTCGCAAAATCAGTCAAACAGCTGGCAGTGAAGGGCCTTGATCAATCAATCTTGATCAATGAGTTAATAGAGTTGATATACGGAGTGTAAACCACTGATCTGAATATATGACTGGATAGCTGACAGGCCAAGACTTTTGAGGTCACGAGGCCGCCATATTGCTCCTCCTAAAGAAACGCTTCTCAGCATACCATCCTTTTCATTTACAGGATCCAAATTGGAGAACATTTGAGACAGTACTTAGTAGATACAGCATGATTTATGGTGTTTTAAATTTGTTAAACATAAACAAGAGGACTTCAGACATTTCCAACTTGCCTTAAATACATGTATAAATTATATCCTTAATTATGTTTACAGCAGGAAACTTGTATATTTTTGTTTATTAAAGAATAATTAATAATAAGTAATTCAACAAAAGATGCCTCTGCCAAATCTAATATTGGGGTCTAAGGAACTGAGCGATAAAAGAAAAAGGTGGTCTTCAAGCAGTACACTTGTTAATTTTGTTTTTACTTGTTAAAAAAATAGTGACCGAATGCAGAAACATATTCCGGCCAGTGGTGTAAAAAAACGCTTACCGTGCTGTCGTACGTGGTCCCTCAACAGTCGCTCGCTGGAAAAGGCTTTACCGCAGTGTTCACACACCAGCGACTCTATGATGAGAGAACATTTCGGAGCATTGAGAGAAGTGCGAAGAATCCGTTGAGAAGCGGAGACGCCGTTTTGCGGTTTCCTCTCACCCACTGGCTGGGCTTGCCTGTGGAGGTGGTCGAAGAGCTTGGTGTTGCTGTAGAACATGCCGCCGCAGGTGGGACACGCCACCACTCGTTCTTGCGTGTGGCAGCGCACGTGCTCTCTCAGCCGGTAGCGGATCTTGAAGTAGGCGTGGCAGCCTATCGGGACCAAGCGAGAGTCGTGAAAGCTGGCGGCGCGCTTGGAGCCGAGCCAGCGTCATCCACTCGAGAAGTGTCCTTCCTACCTGACCAGTGGCAGAAGAGAGCCTGCTGTTGTTCCAAGAGCGGCTGCTGCTCGGCACTTTCGATGTGATTGTCCACGTGGCGGTAGAACCACTCGGGGTTGGTAAATGTGCTCTGGCGAACGACCACAAATGTCATTGAGTAAGTGCAAGGTTACACTGCCGTGCTGCACTTCATCATTCACACCCCTGCCATGTTGGTTATTTTATTTATGTTTTTTTGCAAACAATTTAATTTTTCTATTTTGAAAACCTCTTTTCAAACCCTACTATTAAAACCTGGCTATTCACATTATTTTTTTTTTAGAATGTAATTATCTTTGTTTTATGTTGTAATGTGTAACGTGTTAACATACCACACAATTTTTAATAGAAAAAAAAAAATCTATATAATATATAAATTACAGTTTTTTTTATAGTATAGTTGCTTACTCTAATGCCCTTGTATGTGGGAAAGGAGAGTTGCCGATGCACTTTTTTTGTGTGTGTTTTTACAAAATGTGCGTTTCTATGTTTTAAGGGTGTTTTTAAGTTCAAATTAGGGCTGCGTATCAATTCTAATTTCCTCAATCTATTATTATTTTTGTTTTGTTTTTTATTCACAAGAGTTCAGTTCGATTTTTTTTTTATGATTCCATTCACTTCAATTCAATCTGATAACGATTAATGATGACACATCAATTCTTCTTAAATGTCAAACACATGATAAAACTGCACAAACGTTAAATTCCAAAGTACATTTTGCAGCGGCAGTCACAAAAGGTCAAATGATTTAGTTCATTAATGAAAGTAATGTGTGTTATAATCACAAACATTGACATCAGCAAGGGTGAAGTAAAAATAATTTCATAATTCTAATTCAATAGTCGTAAATAAATATAAATGGAAAACATTCTGAATAGTCTTAAATTGCAATAAGGTATTTCATAAATTAAGAAAATACTTTGAAATTCATGTAAACAGTAAATTTCAAGAAAACAGTAAGATACAAAAAAGTTGGCCTGAAATTCGATTTTCTTAAATATTTATGGGAAAAGGAGATATTAAAATAATCGATTCATGGCTTGAAAAGGAAAATCGATTCTATATCGATTATTTTATTTATTTATTTTTAAACCCAGCTCTATTTAAAATGGGTTGAAAGAGTATGGGAGCAAGATGAGGTTATGGGATTTTTCATTCACTTTTATTTATTTTTAAATTCAGTTAATTTAATTGACTTTTAGAATGGGCTTTTTTTTTTTTTTTTTTTTAGTTTTATGTTAGTTTGATTATTTTTTTAAATATATATGGCAAATTTGTCAAGCCTCGGATAATAAATAAACCAGTAGAGTAGTATTTTTTTAATTTTTTTAAAATAATTTCAGCTGTGCAGCCCGCCGCTGCCTGGGCCTGGTGGCTGGGAACCACTGAAATAAAGTCAACAGCAATTCCCAAACACCTGTTCGACTTTCTTTCTCCTGTATGGCCGGACACCAATATCGGAAAAATACATTGAAAATAAACCTGTGTCACGTACATCGCAGTTCTCCCACTGGCAGATGTGTCTGTCGGAGCTCTCGGGCGGCAGGTTGTTGCTGTGCACGGCCAGGCTGCAGGCGGGCAGGTCGGGACGGGACTGCAGCAGCCGCGAGCCCACGAACTTGAGCTTGCCGTGGTAGTTGTGGAAGTACGCGTGCGCCTCCAACTCCGCCGGGCTACCCATGGAGACGAAGTCGCAGCCCTTCCACAGGCAAGCGTACTCATCTGAGGAAACACAGATAACGCAGTCAGCGCGACATGTTGTGGAGTACGCGGATCGCGCAATCCAAATGACGCCTTCGCGCCGGCCGCACCCAACTCCTCCAGGGTGTCCTTGTCCCCCAAGTACTCCGTCAGATGAGCGGACATGTGGTCACTCAGCTTCTCCATGTTGCATCCTTGGTAGATGCACGACGCCCACTCACATGCCACCTCAAAGCTGCCCAGCCTCTTGGTGGTCATCATGATGAGGGCTTAGAATGATGCTGGACACAGAGGAAGACATTTTAGATGCAAGCTGAAACTGATTTGGACATTGGACATTGCGAATGCAGGTCAGTGCGTTAACGGCGCATTACTGGTTATATGAAGCTACTGCTAACAACAGTAAAAGATAGAAAATGTAATTTAATTGAAGGTCATCTGGAATGTTCAATTAGTGTCACATCGAGTAATTTGGTGATAAATACATATTATAACTCGCTAAAAAAAAAACAAAAAAAAAACAGGTAAGATGAATTACAATGTCCAATTTAAAATTAATGGTCACAAGTTTGGTGCTTCTATGGGAACAACCCAGCGTTATCTTATACAGTACAAATAACTTCGTGCATTCATTCGCTAATTGTGAAAACTTTTGTATAGATGTCAAGTTGGTATTTCATACATGAACATTTCTGACAATACGGAAAATTTTTAACTTACATAATTATGTGACGCCAACCATCGAGCCGCTCGTTCCCTCCTCTCGCTTGCCCGCCTCACTGGTCCGCCTATTGTTTACTTCCGGATTCCCTTGGCGCCAACCCGGAAGTGACGTTCTTATTCTTCTTCGTGAGATTTTTAATAGTAGTTCATGTTATCACGTATCGCAACAGAGCCCCCTACCGTTGTTTTAATTTTTGCGCTACTGTAATTCAAAATGAGTGGCAAAAACCATTTTATTAAGCATACATGACAAACATTATTCACTGGAGTATGAAGCAAATAGCATCTTGAAGAAGCAGAACTGGGGTAGATCCTTTACTGTTAAAGTGTCTTCACTAATTATTTATTCACTACCTCATGCTACTGTGGAAAACACACAGGCGTAACCACTGAATAATTGATGCACTTTTATGTCAGGATGACTGATTCGCAGGAAAATTGAAAATAACATCTAAACGAGTAAATAAAATGAAGTATTTAACCCAGTAATACAGTATTTCACCAAGGATTTTGTGTGTGACTTTCACTATTTCTTAACCATTTTACGCATATGGCAAATATTGTTGTAAGATACAAAATGATTCAAAATGATTGTCTTATTAAACAATATACTAATTGTAGCCCCTCTTAGGGTGAGAGATCATATTTAATAGGACACCACACGTTTTTTTCTATTCTGCATTATTAATATCAGGTCCTCCTTTTGACTGTTTCTCTTCACTTTTTAAGGATTTAGATAGCAAATGGTACAGTAGTGTTGTTTGTTAATAATAATAATAATAATAATAATAATAATAATAATAATAATATTGATTTATACATTCTGTTTTGCATGTACCCAAGCTCAAAACTCATTCACTGACAGCCATTTTAGAGCATTTCCACTTCTCCCAAGACTCACAGGATATTGTGTTCCATCCATTATCCAAACCGCTTATCCTCATTACACCAAATCTACCATCAACAGGGAAAAAAAAAGGTTGATTATTGCCTTGTGCCATTATTTTAGCAGCAGTAAAACAAAGGTAGGTTCAACAAAATGTAGCCATTTTTTTCCAGTGGACTCTCAAACGAGCCAGATTTTATATCTAAAATGCTGCCATCTAGAGAATTATTTATGGCATTACATTAGTATTACACCTAAAAAGAAAAAAAAATCAAGTGACAAAACCACAAAATGAATCACAAGAGTTGACTTTCACTTTTTGTTTACTTTAATCCGAGTTCATTGCGAACAAGCTGAGAAGCACGCACACACACACAAGATCACAACAAACACATCATCATCTGCTTCCGTTGTCTTTTTGTCCCTTTATAGCTTTTCTTGACTGTGATTAGAAAATGCGACGCCATTCAGAATAAAGCAGGCCACTAAAAAAAAAAAGAAAAAAAAAAAAAGAAAAGAAAAAACATGGCGGCCTTCAGCACCAGGGAGTGGGAGTGGACTGGGTGGCACTTTGCTGTCTTCATTGTCGTGATAGTGGCATGGACACAAAAGCACACACGCAAGCTTGCACACACGCACAATCAAGTAGTGTAGTGTGCCTAGAGGCACCCGGTGCATGTTAATACTGGAGACATTGATGAAGGAGTTTTAGGGGCACACTGAAAAGAAAAGTAGGACTTTTTTTCCCCCCCCCACTCTTTTTAAATTCCACTAAAAGTGGCACATTGTTGGCATAATAATCCGACTTTTCTCTTGCAGACTTTTATTCTCATAAAATAATGTTTTATATTAAAGTTTTCTTTGTAAGATTACAATTACTCTCATGAGACTACAACTGACAAGTTTACTCTTATAAAATTACAGCTGTATACAGTATTTTCCTAATCATAAATCTATATAAATCATAATTAAAGGTTGTTTTTTTTCCTCCTCAATATTACAACTTTTCACCTCATAAGTCATAATATTATTATTTTACTCTGGTAAAAATCTGACTATTGTCTCATCATATTGTAATTTTACTATTGTAAAATTATCATTTGAATTATTTAATAGTTTTAAATGACAGTTCTTTTCATGTGGAGATGAATTGTAAATTATGCCTTTTTTATTGCAATATTACACAATTTGTACATTCTTACTTTTTTCTTGCCATATTACACCTTCCTCCATACATGACATCAAGAAATTATTCTTCTATAATTAGACTGTTTTTTTTCCATGTAAAATTAGGAAGTTTATGATATTAAGAATATGAAACATTTATGAGATTAAATTATGCATTTTTTCCTGCAATATTAAACCTTTTATCCATACCATTATGACTTTATTCTTGTAACTATATATATATATATATATATATATATATATATATATATATATATATATATATATATAAAAGGACTTTTCCCCCTACAATTACACAATCACGCACACATTTTTTTTCTCTGAATATAAAGAATTTTCTTGCAATATTACAACTTTTCCCCATAATACAGTATTATGAAATTGTTCTCATCCCAGTTTGATGTTTTTCTTGTGATGTTACATCTTTTTTTTTCTCTTTTGTCACTTGAATTCCCTTTTCAGTGTGGCCTTAAGATTCCCTCACAAAAATTTAAATGATTGACCTTGTGTGTATTGTTTAGTAAAAGGCGGAGCTAAAAAGACGACAATCTCCTTTAAAAAGTACAGTTTTGTTAATAGTGTGTCAGTAAGGTTGCAGCGAGGACCACCTTGCTGGTGTGTGTTTACGTCATAGCTTGTACAGCCATTACTAGACTATCATTTTTGTGACTACTAAACATGCATATATTTCAAACAGCACATCCTATATGGACCCTAAAAGCCTCAATGTACAAGCTAGAATGCATACTGTATAACAGGGTGGGGGGAAAAAGGGGGAAGGGGGTCTTGCACGAGGGCTGCAGGGAATTCTAGTCTAATTGATTTGGTTTCTTAGCAACAAAACGGATGAAACTGGAGATCAGCCGCTGATGGAGGGGAAAAAAAAAAAAAAAAAAAAAGAACAGCCGAGGCACTGTAACGAGAAAATCGACCCTCCCCCAACCCCTCCCTCACAAAATGAGTTTTTACAATCATCGGATGTGGAGTTCTGGTGTAAAAATGCGCTTTTATACACGTACAGCACACATAACCATGACTCTTCAGGACTAATGTGCAAATTAGGTGCTTAAATAATCATCATAACAAATCTAGAAAAAAAAAAAAATCAATTTCTGGAAAAATTGTGCGTAACGCCTGGAAAGCTAAAGTGAAAAATATGGAATCATGTGTCATGATATGAAATGAATGAATTCAATGAAATGGAAAATGTGGATCAATTTGGAATGACGTTAAGAAATTATGGAATGACGTGCAATGTTCGTGAATGATTTTTCAAATGATGTTGAAAAACAAAGAATGATGCGGAATGATATGGAACAAATCTGGGGAAAAAACTATAGACTGATGTTGAATGATTTTGGTGAAAAATGTGGTGAAAAGTTGGAATATTTAACTCATTCACTCCCAGCCATTTTCACAGAAGCAATCCCGTTCGCTCCCGGCTGGTTTACTGGATTTGGACTGATTTTGCAAGGCCCACGGAATATTGTGTTCTATTGCTATAAAAACATGGAACCTACCAAAAGAATGATTAAAGTCTCTTCTTTCAACAGGAAAAAAATATATATTTATATCTGCTTCCGTTTTGCAGCAATTAGCATTAGAATATAGCTAAGTTTAATCAATTTTCACAAATTTATTTCGAATTGTGAGTAATTGGGCTTTTTTTTTTCAACGTGGCCCTGGTTGATCTCCTTTGCTCTGCTGCCACCTGCTGGCCGTTTGTGTAATAACTAATTTCTGCAACCGTTCTTTGCAGTTGAGAGGCTGCATCAAAGTCTTCTGTATGCTCTAGCATTAAAAAAAGAAAAAAACGAAAAAAACGTATAAATACGTCTTTGGGACACTCAAAACATTAAAAAAATTGTATTTATAAGTTATTGGGAGCAAAATGAGTTAATGACATTCAAAGATTATGGGATGATGTGGAATGATTTTAGTGAAAAATGTGCACAATGTTGAATGATATAGAAATTGTGAAAAATAAGCAATAAATGTTGACAATTTAGGAATTCTTGGTATTAATGAAAAAACTTGGCATTGTGGAAAAGCATAATTGTTGGTATGACAAAAATATTCAAATATGTTTAACTTGGAATTCTGACAATCAGTCAAAAAAAATGTGGAAGGAGAAGCACGTCAAAACACTCGGGAGAGTAAAATCCAAAAACGTTAAATGGTGTCGAATAACATTTGTAAATACTTCCAGCATTCACACAATAAATCAGCTCTGAGGGCACACATACATTAGATTTTTTTTTTTTTTTTTTTTTTTTTTTTTTTGCGCACAGCTGAAAGGTGAAAATGACGAAAAAGGCAGTGAAGCAAGTGTACGTACGTGTTGCAAACGGGCTGGCGAAGATGCGGGCGGCTGTTACTGTTTGGCCTCAGCCAGTCTATTGCTAATCTCTTTGTTCTTCTTGGTCACGGCTGCCTCTGCCGCGGCTTCTTCTTCTTCTTCTTCTTTCTTCTTGGCCGACGCGGCCAACAGCTTCTTCTCCTTGTTCTCCTTGGCCTTCTTCACAGACTTCCCTGTCGTCGCTTTCTTCGGCCGGGTGCGCGATGCCGGCTTGTCCGTCTGGGGGGAAAACAAACCAAAAAAAATAATAATCATCAGATGTAGATTTGAGAAAATGGCTTAGTTAGTTCAACTCTATGGTTTGAGCATGCAGAGCCTTAAAGGTTAAATGGGGGTTAGTGTTTGATAGTGTGTATGATAATTAAACAGCACAAAAAAAAAAAAAAACATTCTTTGTGCTTTTTTTGCAGGGGTAAGAAGTGACATGATTCGTTTTTACACATTCTATTAGTCTTTGTTAGTGCGGTAAAACGACTTTCTCACAATGGATGTAAAAAGTTGACACGTACGTTTTGGAGATATAAAAAAAGATTACAAGGTAAATCATTTCAAAACTTGACTTTTAACCTGTACAGCTGATTTTTTTTTTTTTTTCATCTTTTTGAGAAGGGAAGTAAAAATAAACAGGAAAAAAAAATGTTGCACAATTGTGCATACGCTTTAAGTTATGATATGGCTGTGTTTAGAAATGATGGATCAACATTCAAACTCATTTCAATGAGAGTGGCATATTTAAAAAAAATAAATATGTTTCTTGTCCGGACGAGAAACTTCCTCTTCCTCGTCCGGACAAGAAACATATTTAATTTTTTTTTCCTCCCATGTCACTTTAGAATCTAATGTTAAAAAAAAAAATTCTTACATTTCCCCCCATCAATATTGTGAAGTTCTTCGAATAAAACAATGACTTACAAATATTCACAAATATCTCATAATATTAAGACAATCTTACAAAATTATACTTTGGAATAAATTTGATGCAGGGTCAAACTTATTATTTATTTATGTACAATTGTTAACATTGCAAATTGTAAAAACAACAATCGTGGCAAAAGGGATGCACTGATGATGGCTTTGCTGACATTAACATGCTGAAAATGTCAGCCAATTGTCGAATTGTGTCGTAAGAAAACAAGTGAACCAATACGTTGTAAAAAGTAATAAAGTAAAAAGAATTGTGATAAAATATTCCCTAGACAGGCTGCACAATAACAGGTGAAAAAGCAAAAAAAAAAAAAAAATCTCAGCAGTGCCATGTTGTGATGAAATCAATCCGTCTCAGTGTCCCCAGCTGAGGGGCTCGAATAAATGTGTGAAGCACTACACTACTGTATATACTGTAAACCTGGAGGAGGCTTTGTGATAAACATTGAGGTCAAAAGCATTTGTGGTATGATTCACAAAATTGTCATGAATGATTGACAGGATGAAGCAAAAGAAATGAGGTGACACAGGCAACCAGTAAAGAGGAGCTCTTGAATAATAATCATAATAATATTAAGGTAGTGATAAATGAGACTGTGTAGTCTGAGGTGAGTCTCCATGCTTTTCTAATGGAAACACACCTGACTACAGCAGATTTAGAACAGAGCTGCTCTCAACTTCTGACACGTCCTACGAGAATCAGAGAGGGAGGGAAGGAGGGAGGGGCTACATCAACATATGTTGGCACACACGCAATATGGGACAACCGTTGCCGTTAACTGTGGAAAAATGTAAATAGCGCAACATAAGATCCTATACAAGCCGAGTACCTCCACCAAGGCAAAATATTTTAGAACCAAAATATAGGCATCCACACATACCCATTTATAGTCATTGAGAAATGAATTAAAAAAAAAAAAAAAAAAAAAAGGACGCAAAATCTGACAAAATGGATAAAAAAAAAAAAAGATATACATCCTCACCTCATAAATTTAATCTAAACAGTATTGCGATTAATATGTTTATGGAATATTAATTAAGCAGCAAAATAAAAATAAAATAGGATTTTAAGTACGGTGGATGTATTTTGATATTAACCGCCGGGAATAAGGGCGTTTGAAAGTGTGTCACACATAAAAGCGACGTCATCTAGCAGCAGCCAATAGAAAAGCACCTTCAGATGACGTCGCTCCCACGGTGTTTTTAATTGAAATATTGTGAGACCCTTGTGAGGAATAAGAAAACGGATGGATGGATGGATGCACAAGTAATACAGATTTAAAATAAATACATAAAATAAAAATAAAACTAATATTGAAACTAACTAAAACTAAACTAAAACTAAGGATTTAGTAAATAACAAACTAATAAAAACTAACACAGATGAAAATTCCAAAACTATAACCTAGACTAAGTGCAATTTCTGGAGAAATTGTGTGGGAATGCTGAAAGATAATATCTGATTTGAATGCATGTGGAATGCTTATGAAGTAAATTGAGATACATTATGAAATGATAACCTCCTGGTTACTGGACAATGCGCTTTAGCAACTGTGCCACCGAGAAGTATCAGACACCTGGTAATGATGATAAGTTATATGTATGGAAGTGGGCGTGGAAAGTGATACTTTAAAAAATTCAATGTCTGTCCCATTGAAAATGAATGTGGAAAAGTTGATATTAAACGTTAAATTGTGCAAATACAGTAAGTAATGTGGAATCAGACGATATATAACCCGGGAAGTGTGAAGCAAGTTGAAATTTGAACAGTGTACATCGGAAGTAAAAAAGTAAAAATCCCAATAACATATGTGGGAACGCTTCAACATTCCCACAATGCGTTGGCGTGCGCGCGCTGACCTTGGGAGGCTCCTTGCCGGGCTCGCTGTACAGGCTGCGTATCCTCCTGCGCTCCAACAGCTTGTTGTCGGCCGGCTGGGCCTTGACCTGCTCGCCCTTGAAGGTGGCGCTGTAGCTGGTCTCCAGGCTGCTCTCCTTGCCGGCCGGCGGTTTGTACTGGGACGCCGCCTTGATGGGCTTGACCGGTTTCACGTCCTTGTAGGCCTTGAACTCACTTCTGCGAGGACGACAGCAACAGAATGCGGAACGTATCGAGTGGGAAGCTCGGCGCTTTCGGAAAAGGCTTCGACGTGTGGTCTCAGCTGCTCATTTGGTTAATAGTAGCTGCATAAAGTCGATAAATACCATGGTTGTTATAGTTTTGGAATTTTCATTTTAGTTACTTTTTATTTCGTTTTGAAGTTTGTTTTTTCAAATGTAGTTCATTTTAATGAGTGTTCAGTGTTGTTCTATGAGTTTTCTATTAGTTTGAGTTATTTAATAAATGCTTACCTTTAGTTTAGTTTTAGTTCGTTTCAGTATTAGTTTTAGTTTTTTTTAATTACTTGTGCACAATATTTAAAAAAAAAAGAAAAAAAAAAGATTGATTTCCTATTGGCTGTGGCTAGATGACATCACTTCCGTGTGACACACTTTCAAACATCCTTATTCTGGTTAAAGGGATACTTCACTTATTTAGCCCATTATAGCAATAAAAAGTTAATATTTTGTCTATAATTAATTTGATATTTTCATTATTTTTCACGTACAATTAGTACCCGCAACCTTTGTGAGGAATAAGCGGACAAGAAAATGGATGGATGGATGAATTAGTATCTTTAAAAAGACATTTTGCAACTTGCTGTGGACTGAAAATGACATCATGAGGGCTCAGGTAACCAATCACAGCTCAGCTTGTGAATGTCACATGACCAATCCTAGAAAACAGGTGAGCTGTGATTGGTTACCTGAGCCCTTGTGATGTCATTTTCAGTCGACGGCAAGTTGCAAAATGTCTTTTTAAAAGGTACTAATTGTACGTGAAAAATAATGAAAGTATCAAATTAATTACAGACAAAATATGAACTTTTTATTGCTATAATGGGCTCAATTAGTGAAGTATCCCTTTAAAGTAATTACCAAAGACTGAAACGAAAGACATTTTTGCCATAATTACAGCTAGTTTTAGTTAGTTCTGTAAACATAAAATGTCGTTTCAGTTAGTTTCTGTTTTTTTTATTTTGTGAACGAAATTGTTTTGGAACCTCCGAAGCTGAACATCCAAAATTGGTTCAAATATGCGTTAAGCCAACCTTTAAAAAAAATATATTTTTTTTTAAACCATAAACATGAAATTCCTTCAAATTGTACCACTTTTTGGGCTCTTTTGCTAACAGTCTGAAAACAGGCCACTGATTATACGACATCAATATTCATCTGGTCTCTGTTAATCAGCGCCTTATTGACCGTCCACTATGTAAAGTGCATCATTATAGTCTTTCCACCTATTAAAGCTTAACTGCTCATCGCGCTCTATTTTTCTTATTCATGTCTTACGTGGAAAGCGAAGATCATGAGACTGCTACCAACCTCCGGGCAGTTGATTGAATTATTCAGTCTTGGCCTACATCACGTTTGTTCGGATGTGAATGCAGGAAGCTCCAGTGTGATCACGGAGGGGGAGGAGCATGCATGATTATAGTACCGACACGGTCATTTTGCTGGCTTCACTGATGCTACATACATACAGTACAACATTGATTTGTTGGCACTGGCAGGGAGGTCAAGGAGGGCGGGGCGGATCAATACGTTAGTCTTATCTTTACGGAAATATCACTCTCGGAGGTCTTGCAACTGGAGAATGTGCAATAAGTCACGTCACTCATCCTGCGCGTAGCAAATATTGCAGGATGGAAGGAACTTGCCATATATGGACATATACGGTTTAATCCAGGTACTTTTCATAATCCATTGTACATAATCGGAACATCGTCTAATGGGTGCAATCAGTGTAACTCAGTGAAAGCCTGTGATTACTCATGGCCACGAAAAATAACAACAAATATTTCCTCAAATAATGGGCCCCATAATTACATAACAAATATATGCAAGGCTCAAAATAACTGGAGCATATTTGCTAATCAATGGTATTATTTGAAGAGCAACTCAGTAATATTGAGGAGCAGTTTTTTGAATGTTCATAAAGGGATACTTGAGTCATGTTAACAATAAGAAGATATTTTTTCCATAATGAATGTGATAACTTCATTAATGTTCATAAACAATTAATATCACGATAAACTCATTTGGCCACTCGCTGTCAACTTAAGATGACATCACCTGTGCTCAAACAGGTAACGGCCAATCATGGCTAAGTTTGCTTACCAAACCCAGAAAACAGGTGACCCGTGATTGGTTCTATTGCCTCAGCATAGGTGATGTCATCTCCAGTCAACAGCAAGCGGGAAAATTCGTTTCTAAAGGTTATTAACTATAGATGAAATATTTACTTTTTCCGCTGGAAATGTCTCAATGAGTCAAGTATCCCTTTAATGCTGGTGCCCTGAAACGAATGTTTAATGAAACAATAAAAATATGACAATACAAGGGAGGAATTGTAGGGATGCAGCAATTGAATATTTTAGTATTTGAGTCATCTAACTGAAAATTCTATCAAATATTAAGATAAATGGTGAGTAAATAAATACCCTCGGATATGAGATACAACATTATAGTGATAGCACAACCTATTCTAAAATGATCGTTCCGTGATGTGGATGTGGCGTTCAAGGACCATCTGTAAAATAGAGAATGTGTTCATGGGGGCAATTTGAGCATCCTCCGCATCCTATTTTATTTAATTTATTTTAAATCACTCACTCACTCATGCTTACGTCACGTAAGCCACATATGGTCTCCCAGGCGGAGAAGTGAACCCGCGCCAACCGGCACCGAAGGCAATTGACGGTTCCACTCCTCCACCTGGAGCCCCGCCGCATCCTAAAAAAGAAGAGAAGCGTAAAGATGTGTCGTCATGCGTTACCTGTAGCTGCTGCCCGAAGTGCTCATGGTCTGCTTAATGTGTCTGTTGAGAGCGTCGGCGGCCGCTCTGCCTTTGCCGCTGGCGGGCGCCTCCTGCTCTTTCCTGTCGGCCGACTTGTCCCTCCTGGCCGGCTCCTTGGCCTCCTTCTCTTGGAGCTTCTCCTCGATCTCGCTCTTCTCCACGCCGGTCTCGATCTCGGCGGCGGCCACTCGCTCTACCTTCGTCGGGGGCGCTAGGCCGGCTTTGGGGATCCACGGGTGGTCGTGCTTCTTCGGTATGGGCCACGCTTTGTAGTCCTTCTGGTACTGCGTCTCCGGGATGAAGGGACCGGCTGCTGGCTGGTACTCGTTCCGAGGTTTACAGCTGGGCTCCGGACGCACTTTCCACGCCTTGAAGTCTTGCCGCATGACGGAGGAGGAAGAGGAGGCGGCGTCCGAGGCGGCGGGCGGTGCCTTGGCGGCCTCCGGCTGCCTCTCCGCAGCGGCCCCCGTCGGCTGCTTATGCTGGACGTCCGAGTATTTGGTGAAGACCAGGGGCACGGCGATGTCCGCCTTGTCCAGCTCGCTCCAGAAGCGGTTGATGCAGCAAGCCCGCGTGATGCACGGCCACGCCATGGTGGTGCTTTCTGTCCGCGGTTGTGGTTGTGGTGGTGGTGATTGATGCAGGCTCGTTAGCGGGCTTGCCGTTTTGCTCCTGCAGGATGTCGGAAGGGTTCGACGGACGTGCTGAGGCTGCACGCGTCAAGACGACCCCACCCACGCTTTGCACCTGAACGCAACTACATGGTAACGCCAGCAGAGGGAGGAATAGAAACGGCACTTTACGGGGGACGAAAATTGGGAGGACGCGTTACCCACGTACAAAATACTGAAACGTGCACCTGTTGCCAAAGTTACAATTGTCCCAAGACGAAATGTAATTGTAGCTGTCACCGAACGAATCAAAAGCTCTTAAGCAATCCCTAAAATGGCCTTTTGGGCTCACCAGCGTGGGAAAAACGTTAGAGGACCCCCGCATACCCACGGTTCGGCACCCGCGGATTCCCCCCTTACTATTTCTAATATACAGCCATGGGATTTATTATTTTTTTTTTTTAAAAGAGCCGTTTTCTTCGGTTTATTGTTCATTTTAAATGTCTGGTGCAACAAATTGTATGAGTGATTGACATAAAATAAAACATGGAATGCTATTTATGTAAGAAATAGATTTTGGTGAGCATCAAATATTTGGAGAATGTCTCGATCAACTTTCTTATGAGCTGCTTTTGTTTTTAATTGATATATTTTAGTTGTAAGTAGACATTTAAAATAAATAGGAAACTGAAGAGAAATAGTTCTCTCAATTTTATCTGTGTATGTGTGTGTATGCTGCCACTTGCTGGCCGTTTTTGTAATTACTACCATTTCTTTCACCCATTCTCTGCAATCAAAGCCTTCTGAAAAAAACAAACAAAAAAAAACAAAACGTATTTGGGACATTTAAAATAGTACATATTTATACGTTTTGGGAAGCAAATTAGTTAATATTCATCTACGATGCCTTAATGATTTCACAAGGTAGGGAATATCGTCTACATTTAAAAGGTGCGTTTGCACAACAGTCCGAGAAAATCACAATGTCCGATCACTGTAACCAAGTGGTCGTAAAAATATAATACAGCAATTAAGATATCAAAATTTTGAGTTTGAGAAATTTCAATGATATAAGACAATGACAGCGATTAAGGGTGACACATCAATCGTCATCACGAAACGTTGAGCCTACAACAAAAATCAACACAATGTTTATGTACACAAAACAAATGCAGAATTACAGCTGGCATGAACAACAAAACAATCCAGAGCGAGTTTTAGGTACCTAATAAACTGGCTAGCCAGTGTAATTAGTGCAGCAGCACCTCCTTGTGGCGTCCCTGCTCATCGACAATGCTGAAATCACACATTCACAGGGACGACCCATTAGTTTTTCTTTTGTTTTTTTTTTAAACACACCAACATGAAAAATGTGCACACAATTGCCGATGTTTACACACTTGTCCAGATTTGCACAACAATAGGCACACACTCAGCTCGGCACTTTTTGCAAAACATTACACACGGTGATTTGCACACATGAAACACATTTTCAAACTTTAGACACAGATAAGGCTTTGTGAGGTTACTTCCTGGTCATTACAAAGTGACCAAACCAATAAACACATTGGATATTCACATCCACCAAGTGTGGACGCACGCCATGTGCTTCATTGAAAATACTTCATTGCAAGTTATTTTGATTTGTCTCACTGTACTAGTAAGACAAACGACTATTGTGTTCTGATTTTTATTTTCGAGTTATTTACTGGAGCTGAGCATGGTACATATTTTCAGTTTGCAATTTGTGTAATTTGTATTCCTTTTGCAACAGGGCTCCATGTAGAAGGCTCGGAGAAGACGGCAACAAAATGGAGGCCATCCCACTCAAGAGTACACTTCACAATGATAAGTTAAGACGAGTCAACATTTACTGATAAACCTCAAAAGCATGGAACACCAAATCAATCTATGTCAGACATTGAGCTGAAGTATTCATATAAAACAAGTCTCCATAATCCAAAGGTTGATTTAAAAAAAAAAAAAAAAAAAAGTGCTGTCATTTTTACAAAATGTATTTCTGAAGGGGAAAAAAAACGGTAGGTTTGACAATATCTTTTGTCATCTAAATTACACCTTACAGAAAAATATCTGTCAAAAAGTCCATCACATACTATTCCCTAATTTTTTAAATGATTTTTTAATTTTTTTTTAATTTCTTTTGTACAAATGTGTTTTGTATTGGTCACAGCAGCGTGTAACTGACTGCAATCGTGTCTCGTGATTTCAGACTGTTTGTGCGATGACAACAAAACAGCATTTTTAGAAATATGTTTTTAATACAAGTATGTATGCTGTGACTGAAGTGTGTCATTTTGCAAACAGTGTAGGAGATATACAAATTTAGTGTGGTGTTTGCGTAATTGTGGCAATATTTTGAAAGGAAAAAAGTTTTCAAAATTGCAACAATATTTCTTTACACCAACATGTTGATTTTTTCCCCCCACAATTGTTTACACTAGTAAACTCCAATAACACAAGTGTGACATCATCAGGTGCACGTTAGGTTATTTAACCATTTATTGCCTATGCAAAATTTAATTTCAAATTTGTTTGTGGAGTTTTTAACCATGCATGATCTTTAAAGTGATACTTGACTCATTGAACCATTTGCAGCAGTAAAAAGTTAAATATTTTGTCTAGAATTAATGTGGTAACGTCATTTTTTATACACAATTAATACCTTTAAAAAGTGATTTTTCTATTTGCTGTCGACTGATGATGACATCACCTGTAAGTAAAGACTTCAAGATTTCAAAACGAGTTTGTACACTTGTGAGTAACTTTGGGTGATATTTTTCAAACGTAAAATTCTACAAGGTGTTGTGGCGGTTGCGGGTGCAGAAAACGGCGCCTGTAAAAAACAAATAAAAAATGCTCCCTTCTGCCACAGCGCAACTATTTCGAGCACTTATGTCGCGAATGCCGCTTCATTTGGCGGCCGCCGCCTCCTCCTCCTCCTCAGGTTCCGCCTCCAGCTCGGCCTCATCCTCGGGGTAGAGCCGGCAATACTTGTCCACCATGACATCCAGGTCGGGCTTAACGTGGGCGTTGACGCTAAGCACGGCCAGGCTGCGGTTCCACAGCTTGGCTGGCACAGTGTCCAGGTACGCCCGCAGCCGCTCGCCGGCACCGCCGGCGTCGGCATCGCCTCCTTCCTCCATGGCCAGCACGGGCAGCGTGGAGAGCACCTTGAGGAAGGCGTTGACGTTGGGGAAGAACTTGATGTCGGGCAGCTGCAGCGTCTGGCGGACGGTGGTGGGCAGCGGCACCTCCTTGCCGCGGTGCTTCCACTTGATGCGCCAGCAGTGCAGCTCGGCCGCCAAGGTGTCAGGGTTGGGCAGGTCGGCGCGGTAGGTGTCGGCCGAGCGCTCCTCGTCCGTGTTGAACTTCATCTGGCCCATAATGGCCGGCACCAGCGACAGGCACTTGAGCGCCTTCAGGTTGACCTCCGAGAACATCTCCTCCACCTCCTGCATGACGCTGTGCACCACGGGCAGCGTGACGTACTCACGGCAGTACGCGTCCACCGGGAGCTCACCGCCGTCGTCGGCGGCGCGCTGCCGCTGGGCGAAGAGGCGGGGCACGCGTACGGGGACTGCCATGGCGGCCGCCAGGCCGACCGCCTCCTCATACCAGAACTCGTGATACACGTCGATGTTGTCGTTGACCTCCACCAGCGAGTGCATGACCGCCGTCAGGCTGTTGGCGGCGCCAAAGGCGTCCGCCGTCTCGCCCTGGAGGTTGCGGCCCAGCGCCCGCGTGAAGGTGAGGACGCTCTTCAGCACCACCGCCGTCATCACCGTCTCAAAGTCGGCCAGCGTCTCGGCCAGGGAGTAGGCGGCGGCCGCTGCGTCGAAAGCGGCATCGCGGTGGACGGCGTCCAGGCAAGCGACGAGCGGCGGCAGGACGTCGAGGAACACGTCGAAGACGTTGTGGCGCCGCGTCCAGCCGGCGTCGCAGGCCTGACAGAGCGCCGACGCTTTCTCCTCGCTCTTCTGGTAGTGGGCGGCGATGCACTCGTCCAGCAGCGCCTTCGCCGGCGCGCGCTGGAAGAAGGCGTCCAACCGCCGGAGCGTCTCCATCAGCACCTGCAGGGAGGGGTGGGAATCGCACCATACGATATGCAATACAAGACTCACGGTAACGATTATCTCAGGATGGGGCTGCTCGATTATTGAAAACATTTTAATCACAATTAATTTGGTAATAAGTGAAATCACGATTAATCAAACTATTATTCAAATTATCTATTTATTTTATTAAAAATAGATACATAAATGAATAAATAAATAAATGACTAAAAGTGAAAATTAAAAATGTATTTATTACCATTTTTATTTATTTATTTTTTTTAGATATAATTTTTGAATTATAGTTTTTTTTTATATTCATTTTTATTTTCACTTTTAGTCATTTATTTATTTTGAATTTTGGCATTTTTGGTCCTCCATGTTTGTGGCTCACCCCTCCCCTCTCCTATGCTAGTGTCGCATACTTGTGATGTCATAATGTGCGCGACCATGTGTTGACATCACGACAACATGGCAGTCGCCAGTGTGGGCTTTCTTTACCGTGTCTCCCTAAAACGTTTCCCTTGCATTTTTTGAAAATGGCATTATCGTGCATCCCAAATTAAATCCAATTAAAGCAATATTAATATTCCTCAGAAATTGTGTGCTTCAAAAAGTCGAAACATGAAATGTGTTTTAGAATGTTAAAATTGAAGAATGATGACTCTTCTTCGCCTGAAGACGTGTCCATTTCCCCGCCAATCTTATGAGGTGCACCCCCTAGTGGTCCGCAAAGTAACTGCTCAATAAGTAATGAACAACGAAGCCGTTATAGCGGCTGTATATCAACTACAAATATTGCGATACTTGCGTAGGCGTATCGATTAATCTATCGGGAGACAAAGCATCACGATTGATCGGGATATCGGATACACGCGTCGGTCAACCTCCTACCTGCACGTTGGGGAAGGGCAGACTGTTGGCCAGGTGGACGTTGAGCGCCATGCGCCAGCAGGGCGTGTACAGCGCCAGCGGGTACTTCTCCATCAGCAGCACGGCGGCCGCCTTCATCTTGGTGGCAGCGGCGCCCGTCACCTGGTGCGCCTGCCCGCGGCAGTCCTCCATGGCCAGCCCCCAGCGCTGCGTCAGCTGCGCCTCCAGACGCTCCACCAGCGCCAGCTCGTCGCCGTCGAACGACACGAAGTCCAGGAACTCCTCGCGCAGGACGTTGCGCTGGTCGACGAAGCGCAGGAAAAGCGGCAGGTGCTTGCCGGCGCCGGCGCCAAAGTCCACCAGGTCGTCGGTGAGCAGCGAGAAGAAGCGGCCCTCGCGCGCCTCCATCAGCAGCTCCTCCCTCACCGTGTTCTCGCACACGTCCAGCAGTTGGAACAGCTGCGCCGGGGAGAGAAGGTCGCCGTTGACCGGCGCGGCTCCCAAGCGGCGCCGCAAGGCCTGGTCGCCGGCGTGCATGCGGTACTCGAGCAGCGCCTGGTAGTTGTTGGACACGTTCTCGCCGTCCAGGCCTTGGAAGGTCTCCAGGGGGATGCGCTGCTTGGCCAGCGTCAGGAGCACCTCGAAGAGGGAGCGCAGGTACTCGCGCAGCTGCTTCTCCTCGGGCGACATTTGCGGCTCGTCGGCGAGCTGATCATCGGCGGACGCGTCTTTTTGGGACTTCTCTGCAGCCGATGCCACTAAGAGGGATGGCAAAACTTGATTTCAAATTAAGACATGGCATTGTTTTTTTTTTGTTTTTTTTTTGACTGACTTTTCAAAACAGAACAAAGGATTATATGTGGGGGGGTGATTTTCAGCATTATTGTGATTTAATTTTTGCCAAGATAGTCTACTCATGTTTTTTTTTTTTTTTTATTATTTTACTGCCACACCTTATCCAAAGGAAAAAAAACCCTCAGAGTGCCAGCCGATTTCAAGCATTTTAACTCATCTTTCAAGTAGGAATGTGACGATATATCGATATCGCGATAAATCGTGATACTTTGTCTCCCAATAGATTAGCGATTTTATTGTTTCGACTTTTTGAAGCACACAATTTCTGAGGATTAATATTGATTTAATTGGATTTAACAGTTAAGTAATTTTATGTATTTACTTTTTTTACATTGAGCTTTTTTTCATCATGGCCCTGGTTGATCTCTTATACTCTGCTGCCACCAACTGGCCGTTTTAGTAATTACTAGCATTTTTTCACCCATTCTCTGCAGTTGAGAGGCTGCATCAAAGCCTTCTGTATGCTCTAGCATAAAAACAACAAAAAAACAACAACATTAAAACGTATAAATACGTCTTTGGGACACCTAATACATTTAAAATAGAATGTAATTATACGTATACAAATGAGTTAAAATGTCCCGTCCTTGCATCATATGTATCAGTTGCCAATTGAATCTGACTTTACTTACATCTTCTTTCCTTGATTCGTTTTAGGTCCTCTTCCGTCTGAAACCAAAAGGAAGATTCCAGAATAAGAAGTTAAAGTAACAAAAATGACATTTAAAGACGCAATTTTTTTTTCCCCCTCACAAGTTCTTTAATCTGCTTGCGGTGTTTGAGGCGAGGATTCGTCAAGTGGCTGGTCAAATCGAAGATGGTGGGAATGGCCGTATCTTTCAACACCGTCCTGTAGGGGCTCTAACACAGACGCACAACTTATGGCCCTTTCTATCATGACGTCACACGTTAAACCATCTCTAATTGCGTCACTAGAAAAAAAACAAAAAACACTTGCATTTAATTTTACCATTGAGAAATTGATTGAGAAGACAGGGTCAATGTTTCGAATGATAATTTCAGATTTCTTCTTCTAAGTGTTGTACTTTGAAAGTGTTAATTGCCACCTGGTGCCTATTGTTTCCAAACTGGTGTGTGGATATGGATAACAAATACATGTGCGCATGTAAACACATAAGGTACTCACCGTCCTGTACACCAGGGCCGGGTCGAAATGTTTGGCGCACAATCTGTAGTGCTTGTTCAACTGATCTGCGGTTTTGGCCTCCAGGTCCGCTCTGCGGCAATTCTCGACCCAGATTCGACATCTGCAAACACACGATACACACACTCTTGACGTCATTTCAGCTGTCCAATGACCAATGAAAAAAAGTTGATGGTTCATTTATTTTAGGTTGTAAGCAAGTATAAAACAAACTTTTTATTTTGTATTCGTCTTTGACTATAAAAATATCATCATGCAACCTACATGACAAAATACCGTACTGTAATTGTATCGTTGCCATGCTAACCCATTACACAGGTGTCTCTTCATTATATCCACTTGCATAATCTGATGAGAGAGAGCGTTGGTATAAATATAACTTTTGATTAGAGTTACTGAGATACTACTTTCGGTATGAATTGTTGTGATGCTGCGCTAAACTGCACCTTATTGACAAATATTTACCGTATTTAAACCTTTTCATATGCCGCATGTATTTTTATCAAATAGCTCGAGAAAATGTTGCAGCTGTGCGCTGTAAAATGGAACACATGCGATTTGTTTACACGCCTACAAACCCCGCTTAGTTCTCCCCTATAAGTGATGCCCTTGCATTGACTACTAAACATCTGACATTCCATCTTACCTCTCGGGGTCCCTCGGAAAACGAAAAAAAGCCAAATCCGACTGTGTACTCTTCCGTGTGCAGTTCGGGGCCGCGCAAAAATTCGGCATGTTTCAAGCTAACTCGTTAGCTAGCTCGCTCGGCTACTGCTACTACGTTCGACTGACTTTGTTCCCGTTGTAAAAGTCGTTTCGTTTGGAAAGTTGGATCTGTCAAAACAGTCAGACAGCGCTTAACTGCGTGTCACAGGACCAGCGTATAATAAAATACAACAACGGCTCGAAGGTGTGCGATTTTACGGTTGTTGAATTTCGAGAAGCGCCGAACTCTGACCAAATCCTGTCGCGAGACGCAATTCAGACCACGGCTATTGATTGGACCGAGACAAACTAAGAGCCTCAATCATTGGTTGAGTCTAGGAGACATTGACCAATCGCAACACAGGTAAATACTCTTCTGCACGTCACATATTTACGTCAAAGAATCCAAGAACTGTTTTCTCAGTGCTGCCACCTGCTGGGTATAGATGACAGTGATGTGTGTGGAACGTGCACGTTTGGCTTTTTGTTTGATCGTGTTTAGATACACGTGGTGGATTCTCAGCTTTGGAATAGGAAAGAGAAATATGTAATAATATAACAACATGATGCGGAACAGACACAGTACGGCTCGTTGGTCTAGGGGTATGATTCTCGCTTAGGGTGCGAGAGGTCCCGGGTTCAAATCCCGGACGAGCCCTGGTATTTTTGCCTACTTTATAAGAGTTGTATCGTACTCACGGCACAAATATTTCATGAACATCCGGGTATCCGGATGACGTCATCTAAAAAGAGATCAAAGTCACCAAGTGTTAATGAAGTTTTTGCGCTATTTTCTCCGTTAATTAAACACCTAAAGTTATGCGTGTTTTGGAACCAGATATGACTTCACGTAAAAGAACTAAATTTGGTTGGGCTCGTCCGGGATTTGAACCCGGGACCTCTCGCACCCGAAGCGAGAATCATACCCCTAGACCAACGAGCCGAGTGGCATGGACAGTTGTCCTGTAGACTCATAAAAGTGAGCCAGCCTTCGCGATCGCTAACCTGCAATGAGATTTGACCGATACCGAACGAACATCTGTTACAACAAAGCTAACGCTAGCTTCCATGGCCAAATTCCTCTCTTGATATTTGCAAATAACGAAGAGAATATTTTGTGAATGAGACTCAAAGAAGACACACAGAGCATTTCAATTAACTTCTTTTTATATATCATACATAAGACTGTCTTAATATAATACAAAGGGCATTGTCATAAACACAGCAAAGTCTTGACTAGATCTTACAATCTGTGGATACATGGACTTATCCTTTTCCCCCATGCTGTTCAATTCTATAGTGCATGTTGCATGTACAAAAAAAAAGAGAGAAGAGAGTGAAAAAAATGTGAAGTATAAAATGAAAAGGGAAAAAAAAGGATAAATTCAAATTAAATAAGAGGATTTCCACTTCTGCTGGGTGTTCAAGATATGTCAACAAGAATGTTTGTGTCCAACCGACAAACGGAACAGGCGTATGAAGGGTGGAACCTTATTATATTTATATATATATTTCTTTTATTTTTATATATTCACCAACCATGTGCTTCTCATAGAACCAAAAAGTAAGGTTTGTGATGTACATGCACTTACAATATACCCTGTGAAAATTATTAAGGTTTGAAGATCTAGCGTTCCCTGTTTGATTCAAACCCTACCTCAGTGTTGTCCTGATGCAGTCAAGTTTTTGCCACTAAGAAAAAAAAACAACAAAAAAACAGGAGTTCCTGCCCCAATGGATGGTCACCCAATTTGACAAACATAATCAACATACCAGCAGGAGTAAGGTAGTGAGTTCTATACTTCCTTTATTAAAAAAATATAAATATATACATAAATTCTATTTCAACTATTAAAAAGGGGCTGCATTTCATGACAACTGCTCTAAATAAGAGGTCAATCAGCATGATCGGAAATATAGGCGCACACTTACGAGTCACTGCAGTCCAATTTTTTTTTTTCGCTCTTTATTTTTGGAATGTTTAGTACCAGTACGAGCGCCGGCGATCAAAAACGGCCCGGCCGACGTGTCCAAAGATCTCAAATTCGGCGAGGGTGTGAAAAAAAAAAAATGATTGCAAATTTGCAATTAACCTTGACATCCAGATAAACCCCCCCCAGTCGCAATATAGGTAGCTTTACATTGGTGTTGAATGGGAGCATGATTTGGCGTATGGATTTGTCCCTTGGAAAATGACGCAACAGGATGACGTGTGTGTGTGTGTGTGTGTGTGTGTGTGTGTTGGTCTGCGTGTGTATGCGCGACCTGTCGTCCATTTTGACAGGCGGCCGCGGGCAGGTTGTCTCCTCTCTAATTTCTGGTCAAAATGAGCAAACAGAAGAAGGAAAAGGGAAGAAAGAAAGCACTTCAAAATCCCTGATGTAAAAGGAAAGGAAAAAAAAAAGAAAAGAAAAGAAAAAACAAAAATAAGAAAGTAATGTTTGGAGGACATGCGTGTCTGCCCAGGTAAAAAAAACATGAGATGGCGGGCTTCCCTTTGAACAAGACAACAAATCAAGGAGATGTGCCCTTCACCAACTTACAACATCATACCATTTAACACAATTTATCCAAGCCATGTTGACCAAGTGTATGAAAGGCAGCAAAAACCCTTTGAAATAGTAGTATGTAGGATGGGGGGAGGGGGCGGTGTGTCGGGGAAATCAAAATGAGAAAAAAAAAAAAAAAAAAAAAAAAAAAAACCAACACAACAACAACAACAACACAGAAATAGAACGCATTAGCCTCCTTTGTTTTTGTTTTTGTTTTTTTAAACCACCATAAGCTATCTTGCTACTCCGGAGCCTGCAGAGTAACTACCAGATTCTCTAAACATTGCAACATTTTTATTTTTTTTAATCTTCAAAAGACTCCCAAAATAATCTACCAATTAATATGGAAACAGGTTTTGGTAAAAGGTGGCAAACAAATATGGCCGCAGTGTGTACACAATAATAGCCTGAACAACGCTCTCCAGTTTTGCTAACGTAATATATATATATATATATATATATATTTATATATATTGCAGCTGTTTGTGTTGACGTGCCGATAAGATCTCGTCAACGCCCGGTGAACTGCTACATTATTGGTTACAGACACCTAATATGCTATAAAACAACTGCTTTGGTATAAAAACATATCCAAAGGGAAAATAAATTCTTGTAAAATTCACAGCATAATTTGAGGACAAAAAAGGCAGTCACTTAACTCGTTTTTTTTTTCTCTTTCTTCAGTTTCCATGTTTTTTTGTTTTTGTTTTTTTTGTTTTTGGATGGAGAGACTTGTGCAGGTGGTTCTGATGAGGAACTACATGCAAAAAACATAAGCAAATGGAAAAAATAAAATAAAATAAAAAGGGTCGACTCTGGGATAAGTTCTTTCCACTGCAAAAAAGCCTTAACCGGTGACTAATTTTTTTTTTTTTTCCCCAAGGAAGTCATGTTAAGGAGGTTGTTGTGTACAATAAGACCCTGTTATGTGGGGCCCTGCTGAAGAAGAAATCTTTGTTGAGAAAGGCCTCAAATTACCATTCTTATTTATCTTTTTTTTTCTAAAATGTTTTCAAGAATTAAGGGCTGTCTAGAGAGAAAAATAGAGAAAAGCCATCTTAATTCAAAAATGATAAATGTCCAGCTCCATCCCCAGTCCGAGTCCATGAGTCATAAGGCCAAAGGGTTATCTCCAACCAGCCACCGACTTGTATTCCTTCCGTTGCGCTCGTGCGGGCGCAGGCCCACGCCGCGTTTTTTTTTTTTTTTTTTTTTTTTGGAGGGGGGTTGGGGGGCTCCTTGGCGTCCGGATCCGCCCGTGCCCGGCCAGCGCACGCTTATAGGGAACTCCGCTGTCATGTCGAGTTAACACAACACCGACAAGAAATATCACCGCAAAACAAAACAAAACAAAAAAAATAAAATAAAAATAAAATTAAAAAAATAAAGACTCACCCTCCTCATCAAGCTACAGGATTTACAAGCAGCTTCTTTGTGTGACATTTTGCTTTGGGGGTGAAAATAATCAACTTTGCTGTGAAATGCTCCTCTTTGCCACATAATACCGTACGGTGGTGAAATGGTTAAGATGGATGTCGCAATCTCACGCTGGTATTACTTTGTGCCTAATGGTTGCAAAAGAAAAAACAAAACAAAACGGATGACAATTACATATATACTTCTTCTTAACAAAGGGTTGTTGTTTTTTTTTCTCTGGAGTAGCGGTTCAGTGATATCTCCCTTCTGACGTGAGCAGCTTTGATTCTCAACACACCTCTTAGTAAAAAACACCACCTTAAAAAGGACGCACGGGGGGGTGGGGTGGTTTTGGGGGGGACACAGCCCAAAAAAAAAAAAAAAAAAAAAAGTCAACGCAGTCACGAGCTAGCCATGGAACTCTGCTGCACACACACTCCAGTCATGGGCGACTCCTCGCGGTCCATGCCCTGCCGCATGCCCAGGTGGCCCTCCGCCAGGTAGTGGGCGGGCCCCGCGTTCGTGCCCATGGAGAAAGCCGGGTGCGCCGCCATGCCCGTCTCCTGCCGTGGGTTCGAGAAGGCACCCAGCCCCATGCTCAGCCCGCCGTTCTGGCCGCCAAAGTCCAGCGCGCCGGCGGGCAGGTGGCGGAGCTGGTAGGCCTGGTTGCCGTGGTTGCCGGTGGAAGAGGACGACGTGGAGGACGAGGAGGCGGAGGAAGACAGGGAGGTCATGGACAGGTGGCCGTGCACCACCTCCATGGAGTCCTGCGTGGACGAGCTGTGCGTCGGGGAGGCGTAGTGGCGCGGGCGCGGCCGCGTGGCCATCAGGGGCCCGCCGCCGTGGTGGTGGTGGTGGTGGGCGTGCGAGTGGTGGGGATGCAGGGCCTTGGGGTGCTGGGGGGGGACGTGGAAGGTGGTCTCCTGGACCGGGTGGGTCTCGCCGGTGACCGACTCGGGTACGACGCCGCCTCCCCACACCAGCGGAGGCGGGTAAGGCGGGCGAGCCTGCCGACAGAGAACAACGAGGGACGGCGTCAACCGATGTTTTTGTAGGGAGAAAAAAGAAAAATGAAAAAAAAAAAAAGATAGCGGCGCCTTGACTTTACAGTTCTATTTATCACATCAATTAGGATGGAAAAATTAATCCAATTTAATTCAAATAGACATTGCTACGTAGCAAAATACAAATCGCAAAAAGCCGCATTATTATTATTATTATTATTTTTTGCTCCATTTCGGTCGGTAGATAAGCTTTATTTTATAGTAAAATAAAAAGTTTATTAAAAGAAATATTTAATTAAACTAAATATTGGCATAAATGTGTAGAAAGTAGGGGTGTTAAAAATGATTCGTGATATTACAGTGCACAATTCTCATATTAATTCAGTATGTGGCCAAATCGATGTCTAAATATATATATATATATATATATATATATATATATATATATATATATATATATATATATATAAATTTTTTTAATGGAAATATTCAATAAAACACCTTA
Source organism: Festucalex cinctus (assembly GCF_051991245.1). NCBI lineage: Eukaryota > Metazoa > Chordata > Actinopteri > Syngnathiformes > Syngnathidae > Festucalex > Festucalex cinctus. Next base: position 6,935,535 of record NC_135423.1, on the reverse strand, counting down.
CTTAGGGTTAGAGTTCACAATTTAAGCATGGAAGAATGCTATATTAAAGGAACATTAATCCTAAATATTTTATTTCAATGCTGTTCAAACATGAAACAGTTTGCAACCTGTGTTTTAATGTTAAATGCAGTGGCTCGCAGTTATAAGCCTGAAGGTTCAGATAAATAAACAAAAGTTTACAGATTTGTATTTTCTAAATGAGAAAAAAAAAAAATCTACTGATAGATTTGTATCAATCAAATCAAAACGTGACCTATGAATCGTGATACGGATTGAATCGCGAGGTACTAGGCAATTCACACACCAAGCAGAAAGACTTGCAAGAGTAAATAACTTACTGAAGTAGATGTTTCATGTTCATTTGCCTTTATTTTAGCATAAGCCTAGCCCATAAAACTAAAACATCCATCCATTTTCTTGACCACTTAATCCTCACAAAGGTCGTGGGGGGTGCTGGAGCCTATCTCAGCTGGCTTTGGGCAGTAGGTGGGGTACACGACTGGTTGCCAATTGCAGGGCAAACAGAGACAAACAACCATCCACACTCACAAGCACACCTAGGGACAATTCGGAGCGCCCAATTAACCTGCCATGCATGTCTTTGGAATGTGGGAGGAGACCGGAGTACCCGGAGAAGACCCACGCAGGCACGGGGAGAACATGCAATCTCCACCCAGGAACGCCGGAGCCTGGACTCAAACCGAGTCCTCAGAACTGGGAGGCGGACGTGCTAACCTGTCTTCCACCGTGTCGCCAAAACGAAAACATTTATGTATAATAAAATCTAATCACGTTTATTGCAATACAGATTAATTTGTTGCTTGTTCAAAAAAAAAAAAAAAAAAACCTCATGGAAAGAGGACCTCGAAAAAAAAATCCCATTAACTCCCAATTACGATATTAAGTGTGAAAAGATCTCATTGTGATAAGAATTTCAAAACGGCTAAGCTGTCAAAATCAACATTCCCCATTCAAATGAATTGACGAGCCATTCATCCATTCCAGCCCCCTCAAAAACAAAACTTTTTAGTAGTGCTGTCAAAGTTAACGCGTTAACCAATTAATCGCAAAAAAAATCCCATTAATCATGCATTAATGCAGATTAATCACATAATTTTGACCACAGATTATCCTTTCGCTTGACGACGGATGGCCATGTGAACGGTAGCACAGTTTGTGTTTGAGCAATAAACATCACTGCATGCATTAAAGGAAAGCATAAGCATTTAAGAAAATGTTTGCATATTCAGAATATTTTTTCAAGTCAAACTATTGGGGTCATATTTTTCCATTTTAAATGATGCAAGTAATTAACTGGTTAGAAAAAGAGGAGGATGAGAATGTGTAGTGGATAATTTTTTTTGAAAACATAACATTAAATGTCGAAAAAAATTAACACAATGTGCTGTTCAAATTTGGCGTGCAAAAATTGATTTAAAAAAAAGCCTTTTTAATGAAGTGATTTATCAAAATTCTAAAATGTGATTAATCTCATTAAAACATTGACAGCTCTACTTTTTAGTCACATTTTTGGTAAAGAAAATAAAGAAAAATAGCACTATATTGTAGAAAAACGTAATAAAATAGAATATAAATAAACCAACTGCTTTTATAAAAATGTAATTACTGTACATATGCACTTTATTTTGGAGTCAGCCAGTCCTACCTCGATCATGTGGTGTTGGTTGAAAATTCTGCCACTGGCTTCCCGTAAACTTTCCAGTTCATTTTAAGATTTTGCTCCCCCCCCCCTCAAATGCAGAAATGGGACTCGCACTGCCTTTCCTTTTGTTGGAGCTGCTCCATCCCTGCACTCCGACCTGCTTTTGCTTCCTCAAGTCGGCTGTATGGAACCTCAGAGGGGACAGGGCTTTTTCTGTCGCTTGTCCCAAACTATAGAATGACCTCTTTTATACACGTTTTACAGCAGACAAGTCCCTTTGTTGTTCATTTTTAAAATCTTGCCTTCCAAACCATTTTTTACTACTTGGCACGCAATACAGCATGATACATTAGACCCTATTTTAGTGCCTTACTGTTTTTAAATTATATTAAGTTATATTCAACTTTCTTTTGTGTCATGATTGTTATTTATGTGCAGCACATTGTTTCAACTGCTGCTGTTTTGAATGTGCAACGGAGTTCATTACGTGGTACTGTATTATTTGTGGTGGTAGCGCGTGGGTGGGGGAGCCGGAACTTGTTCAACCCGTCAATTGGCACACTCGAAAGTAGGGATGTAATGATATCCAAAAACCACGATACGAAATTATCACGATATGAAGGTCACGATATGATAATTATCACGATTTTGGCGGAGGGATGGCGATACAAAAAAAAAATAAAAATCAATATTGTGCTTTTGTACTCCAATCTCTAATAACACTTAATATTGAGGCACTTACTTGCTACTACAAGCACACATTGAGTTCACTCGGTCCACAAGCATATTACGTTCCCCTTCATCTGACCACTAGCATGGATTTTAAACATATACAGGGAGTCCTCCAGTTAAGGCGCACGCGACTTAAGGCATTTTGACTTTACAACGGTTACGCCCGGTCCGCCATTCTGGCTCCTCGTCCGCCATATAGCCCACAGTGTGTGCCCCCAGGTCCGCTATTTAGCCCTTAGTTAGCAAGTGCTAGTGCTTGTGCACGAAGTATCTTTGGCTTTTCCGCATTCCTTTTTCAACATCATGCCCCCAAAGGAGAAAGCTATGTCTTCTATCAATGTTGGTCCAGCCAAAAGAAAAGCAATTACCATGGAACCAAAGCTAAACATAATAAAATATCGCAGACAGGAGACAGCGACGAACATCGGCAAAGACTTGGGCTTCAGTCGGACAGCAGCTTTTATTTATTATTTTATTTGAATGTATTTTAGATTTTTTTATGCAAATTATTTTGATGTAAATATTGCCTTTAATGGGGAAATTTCACTTCAGTCGAAATTCGAGTTACTTCGCTAGCGTAGGAATGGAACTCCGACGTAACTCGAGGACGCCCTGTAAGAGCCAAAACATGCTTTGTGAAAATTAAACTGCACTAAAAAAACTAGTCACCAGAGGGTGCGAGAACTGCAGAAATGGAAGTCAACCTGACTTTTATTACAGATGTGCTGCTTTTAATACCATGATATGAAGACGACGATATATTGTGTCAGTTTTAATATCTCGAGATCACTACATTGCCGTTATCTTTACATCCCCACTCGAAAGTCAAAACGTGACTACAAATGATTCATGGAGTTTGGAGTATGACCTGTGGGCAGAGGCTGTCTCCATCAATGGCTGGCAAGGCAGTGCCAAAATGTCCTCCACTGTGTAAGTGGTGATGGGTCGGGTCTGACCTCGCTCTGCCACTGGTGCTTGTTCCAGAGGAGCCTCCTAAAGGAGTCATAAGCACGAGTGTTAGCACCTAACCACACGCTCTTCAATTTCACAGCATCCTTTCTTCACTGTCACGTCACGTTACGCTACGTTACCTGAACTGGAGGAGGTGCTAGAGGTGGTTCCTGACGACTGGGACTGCTCCAAGGCGGGGCTGGTCGACACGCTGCTGCTCGTATTGGTCCCCTCATCCGCCGTCTTCTTGAAGAAGCTGTGCTGCAGAGCGTAGTAGGGCTGGATGCGGCTCTTGGGGTCGTAGTCCAGCATCCGCAGGATCAGGTCCTTGAACTTCAAGTAGTCGGCAACGGCGTGGCCGGACTCGCCTGCCCGCCGGCCGCCCGGACCGCCGGTCTCCACGCCCAGGATGGAGTGGAGCTTCCGCGAAGCTGGAGGTTTATACTGTGACGCAAACGGAGCAAAACGCGAGTGAGTTCCATCATTTTGGTTGGCTTCAGGACAGACTGCTGCTTACCCTTTTGCCATCTTTGGTCTTTTTAACACTCCATGTACCATCTGAAAGCTTCTCAAAGAACTTCCTGGCTTTTGGGGCTAGGTCCATTATGTGATTAGGTGGGATGCCGAGAACCTCCACTATTTTGTTCATCTGGTCCACCTGAGAAAGTTATCACAAAAAAAAGTTCTTTGAGACAGAACCTACTGCAAACAACAAAATATGTGGGAGTGAGTTTGCTGAAAGGGTTTATAATGACAGGATGGACTTTTTGGACGAATAGTAGCATTCGTTGAGCACATGGTTAACCTTCACTTAGCATCGTTATTGAATTGAGCAGCCAAGCAAATTGTATACTATTGTAAAATATATGTCAAATTTCGGAATAAGTTTTTTATATTACTTATACAGAATTTGACCAAAACAGACTGGACAAGTTACATTTGACAATAATAATTACGCATACAGCAATATGATGAAAATTATGAAACAAGAGTAAATTCTCTCACTAGCCACCATTTCATCCTCTACTGAAGAAAGACAAAATGTTGGTCGTAATGTAACTGAAAACCTCAGAAGATTTCTTAAAGGGGCAGTTAGCCCGTAATGACAGAGTGGACAGCAATTTCTGGGACATATGAAAAATGTCCTGTGTGATTGCCACAGTAATCAGAAGTTATTTGAAATCAAAGACGCCTGTTGCTATGGGTCAATGGGGTATAAGTGACTTTATAAAAAATAAATACATAAAAAAATGACAAGAACAAACATAAAGCACTGAAAATGGAATATCACCAAATGACTCCTCTTACCAGATAATTTGAGGACAATCAAACCATGTAAAAGAAGGTCATAAAGGAGGAAACACTTTTCTCCCTGTGTCTTTTGAAATGTGTGAAAACCTTTAACCACATAGAAAAAAAAAAAGACTTCATTTTCTGACTGAATAAGCAATTGTGATGAGGAAAACCAAAGGCACTCTCAAAACAATGGCCTTGACATGATCAGTGTTAATTTTGACACGAAATTTTAATTTAGTTTTAGTTTGTCTTTTGACTAAAATTAAAGTTTTAGTCATAATTTAGTCGTCTGATTGTATTTTAGTTTTAATCCAATTTTAGTGGACAAAAATAAAGAGCAATTGTAGTCGACAAAGAAAAGAGCAATTTTAGTCGACTAAATTGACAGTTTAAGTCTATTTTTCTTTAGCATACATTTCAACTTTTACCCAGAAAATTATAACACCTATTTGTAACTATAGTTTAACACTCAAGACACAATTCATACAACCGTGTCTTTATTGTTTCAATTAAACAAACTGACAATAATATGACTTAGTTTACACCTAAATTAAAAAAAAAAAAAAAAAGTGCAAAATTAAATTGCTTGAGATTAATCTTACAGCTGCACAATGAATGTAAACATGTTTGAACATGAAATCAAGTGCAGTGAACAATGAATGTTTTCTGAGTGGTTCTTTTCTCCAACCCGCATTTTATTCCTTCTGACTGGATTGTGTGAATTTTTGTCACTGTGTTATTTTCATTTTCGTTTTAGTCACTGACGAAATTGTCCGTTAATTTTAGTTATAGTTAACGTCTCAATGAATGGCTTCTATTTTGTTTTCGTTTAATTTTTGTCTGTAAAAATTTTTTTTGACAAAATGTTTTCATCGACGAAATTATCACTGGACATGATATGATGGCTAGTTGGCCTCTATATACCTCATTGGCTCCACTGAAGAGAGGCTCTCCTGTATGCATCTCCACCAAGATGCAACCCAAGGACCACATGTCGATGGCCAGGTCGTAGGGCATTCCCAAAAGCACCTCCGGCGATCGGTAGAAGCGACTCTGGATATACTGGTATATCTGCAACAAAAGGAAGGAAGTCAATGAGCATTTTCTACTCCTACGACAAGCTGCGCTTACTCAGAATTAGCACACAGCCATGACGACAAAGAGCGTGAGGTACCCTTTGTCCCAGCTGGCACGAACTGCCAAAGTCCACTATTTTGATGGCACTCCTCTTGGGGTTGCAGAGAAGGATGTTCTCGGGCTTCAGGTCACAGTGGATGATGCTGAGCTCGGGCGTGGCCAGGAAGAGCAGCGCCGTGCATAGCTGCTGGGCGAACTTCCGGGTGAGGTTGAGCGAGACGCCGCGGAAGTTGGTGTTTCGGAGCAGGTCGTACAGGTTGTACGAAAGCATCTCAAACACGAGGCAGAGGTGGTTCCGAAACATGAAGTGACGCTTCAGGTGAACTGCGGGAATAACCCAATTGAGTCCAAGCCGTTATTTTAGTTAACTAAAACTAACGAAAAACTAAAATTAAAATTTAAAAAAAAAAATTTCGTTAACGAAATAATATAAAAACAAAAATGCTTTTTAAAAAACGAAAAACTAACTGAAACAACATTGTATGTTTACAAAACTAACTATAATTTTCGCAAAAATGTCCTTTGTTTTAGTCTTTGGTAATTAATTTAATGCATAAGCCTTCGGGGGTGATTTTTAATATGATTATAAGTACATTTATTTCGATATTAACTGGAATAAGGATGTTTGAAAGTGTGTCACACAGAGGTGACGTCATCCAGCAAAAGCCAATAGAAAAGCACCATCAGATGACATTGCTCCCATGGTGTTTTTAAAATATTGTACACAAGTAATACACATTAAAAATAATAATAATAATAATAATAATACTGAAACTAACTAAAACTAGACAAAAAGTAAGCATTTCTTAAGTAAGTATAACTAACAAAAACTAACAGAACCACACTGAAAACTAATTAAAACTAGCCAAATTTAAAAAAAACAAAACTCAAAACGAAATAAAAACTAACTAAAATAAGAATTCCAAAACTATAATAACCCTGGTTGTTTCCTGGTTGCAAGAATTTTTATTGTGTGGAACAGACAAATTAGAAGAGAGTGTCCTTACCAATGTAGTATTTCATCTCGGTGTCATGTTTGTTCATAAGCTCGAGGAGGCGCACTTCAATCTGAGCTTGATTGAGGAAAGCTTTCTTGTTCTTGATGATCTTAATGGCAACCCATTCCTGCTCTGCTCGGTCATATGCTTTCACAACCTTTAAAAAAAAAAAAGAAAAAAAATGTGTGTGTGTGTGTGTTGCAGTCAATGGTCGGCTAAAGTTAGATTTCCATGACGACAGTCGAAATATTAAAAATAGCTGATGATTTACGGTTCGGCAACAAATACACTCTCATGTGTTCCCGCGGCAGTTACTCACCTGTCCAAATGATCCTTTTCCTATCAAGGAATCAATCTCATATCGGTCCATCCACTTCTCCCCATTTTTGACGATGTAGTCATAGTTATCATCGTCATAGCCATCGTTGAAGACCTTCCTTTCTTTTTTGTGACTGGAGTCTTCGCCCTGACCCTGTTGGTGCCGCCGCTTCTTTTTTGCATAATACACCTGAAGCGGCCAACAAAAACAACGTTTAGGGGAGGAAAGAAAAAAAAAAAAAGCAGGTGACAAGAACATGTATTCGGAATGTTCTGACTGACCTCATTGATGTGTTTGTATGTTTTGATAAGGTCAATGGAGAGCTTCCTCAGGGGAGCTGAAGTTGGGTCACGAAAGCACTGGGGCATGTGCCTCTGAATTGTCAAAAAAATGTTACATAACAGATCATGAATGACACGTTTGTCCTCTTGTCTACAATTCAAACGCCACCAGTTTGTTTTTTGTTTTTGTTTTTTTAATCAAAGATCTTAATAAAGCAACTCGGTGAGCATAGGATGTGTCCCGTGTACCTGATTGGCAGTGAGCTGTGTCGTCTGGTCGCTGTACGGTAAGACCGTAACAGATTGGTCAGTGCTTGGCTGGTGGCGCTCACTGTACTGCTGGTGCGTATGGGGCATTGGAGCAGCCATCTGAAGACCAGCAGTGTGTAAAGAAAAAGAGGGCGCAAGCCGGACAGACGAAGGTTTGCATGCTGAAGTCTCTCCTCCTGCAAGACATTATTAGCACCTTGCCTTGAGTCGCGGCGCCAGCAAGATAGACCATCAAAACAAAAGAGACTAATCATGGCAATGTGTCATCATATTGCAGAGGGGTAGCATTTTACTTTGCACACACAATAAACAGAATCAAGCTACTAATTTGATTTCCCAACAGGTCATCAAAAGAAAAAAATATGCAAAAACAAAATGTATGCAAATTCATATTTACATGTGTATTAAAATGATCCGTTTGAGTCAAATGCCAAATATGCTGGTAAAATGGGAGGAGGCCAATAGCACTAACATGTAATATTCAATTCAAAAAGAGAAATGAAAAGGGACAGAAAGAACTAAAACTTATGTTATCTGCCCCTGATCAATAACAATGAAAAAAATAAATTTATAAATATATGCCACAATATTAACACATTGTCACAAAAATGCATGAGTAAATAAAATCCGATTGATTCTATGTGAGGTGGAAAAAGGGAGCACATGAGCAGGCTTCAGAGCGAAAAGGGGTGAAAAGAAAGGCATACTGTACAGTGAATCATCCTTCATTTTAAGGCAGAAGGAATGAAGAAAAAAAAATATGAAATAGCATGTTGAGCTATCAGCATCTCTCTCAGCACACAACACAATTCACCAGCGCTACACAGTAACCACTATTCAGAATCCCAGCAACAGCACCTAATTAGCATAGCCTATCACCACAGAGATACAGCGTGATTTGGCAAGCCCATCAACGCGCAGGCCAATCACAAGGCGGTATGCAAATAGCCTACTTTTGTTGCCAGGGCAGAGCGGCTCCCATTTTCCAATGAGAAAACAAGAAATCAACAAGAAATCAAATTGAACTTTGGCACACTTCGACGCCGCTTTTCGACACGAGAGAGGCTGACGGCAAAATAGCTACACAGCCCCCCAACCAAAAAAAGCGACACCGGCGACCAGACGAGAGCGTTCGAAAGCTGAGCCAGCTCGGGAGCGCCAGCCACAAAATACTCGCCACGGTCGCCGCTGACAGGCAGCAAGAAAGGCGACCGAGAGAGCACAGGCAAAAGGCTGTGTTGAAAGGGACACAACAAGGTGTAACACAAAACGCCTTGTGCTGCACTTATAAATACATATACGACACAACTACATTCGCCTCGTTTAAACGCAACACTCCCTAACATTTATTTTTAATTCATTGGACACGTTAGCTTTCAAAATAATCCGCGGAAGCCCTAAAACTTAAAATGCAATGCATCTTTGTGCCACAATAACAGCGTGATGCAAATTTGGAGAAGAGCACAGCGACAGGGAGGAACTTTTAACTTCACCGCTTCCCATTCAGTTAGAAGAGGATATAGAGAGAGAATAGAAACACACAACAACCGCTAACCTGGATGCATCTTGTGCAAAAATGTCATATCATCCTGGCAGGAGAGTCCAGCAGACAACCAACTACAAGGAATAAAAGCACATTATCATCACTTTATTTTTATGAGACTTCCTGCAAGAGTTTTAGCTGTTTTAAGACTTGCATGGTGGACTGGATATGGATTGTACGATGTCCAGCAAGTTGAGTTCAAACTTTAAAAAGTCTGCGTTGGAGATATGCAGGAACTATTCAAGTCGGGCAAAATAGATTTTTCTTGCTACCTATCAGTTATTATACAACCACGCAGATTGTTTTTATTTAACAAAAAATCAACGAGTATCTCGCCCACACAAAGTCAGCAGCACTTGACGTATTGCATTATTATTATTATTATTATTATTATTTCAGGGGGAAATGATCTTGATTTTATTGTTCAGAACTGGCTGCATCTGAACAGTTCCTTCCTTCTCTGGCTCAGCAACCCAGAAAGAGGCCTTGAAGGCGCACAAAATAACGGCGGCTAGCTTGCTATATAAAAAATAAAAAAACATGAGTGGCCGTATCAGGATCTCCATAATAAGCTCATCGTACCACGTTCCAAAAAAAACGTTAAATGTCCACCGATCTATGTAATAAGGACGGCTGGCTGTGGCTGCTGTGTGTAGCGGTGTACTTACAGACGAAGGGGCACATTTCGTCATGGCTGGAAACGACTCGAACGCATATTCCGTGCTATTCCGGTCCCCTGTAAACGAATACGGCCCTTCCGAGGGGTTTCGAGTCGCGATCCGATGCGATCCATCCATCCAGCGGTGATGGAAAGGAAGGCTTTAAACTAAAAGTGTGACGCTGTCCTCAAATGAGCCAGCGGGTTGTTGGGGCCCACTCAGCTGGTTCGTCAACAAGTCAACGTTAACCATTAGCCAAGGGTTTCGTTCAATTTAGCTCTCGCAACATTCATTGCTAGGCGAGCTCTCACACATGTATGGAAAATGAAATTTTATTTTACATTTAAAAAAAAAAAAAGATGTGTGTGTGTGTTATTTTTAAAGCCCGATCGCACAATGACACTGTAATACCGCAGGGTTAATGTTAGCGGTACCAGCATGACTCTCAACACACAGCCGCCCCCCCCCCCCCCCCTTTTTTGGGGTAATAGAACGCAGTCGAAATGGAAAATAGTCCTCATTTAACACTTCGACTTTCAGCCCCACAAATGGGTTAGCTAGCCCCGCCATGTAACCGCGGCGGCTACCGCTCACAGCTCCATCATCGATTTGGATTGATATACACAAACACAATCCACAAGGCTGCAAAAGAAACACAAAGATAAATGTAGTAGCCGCTCACCTCTGATGGCACGATCTTCATTTAAAGTCCAATAACCTGTATGATGAGGAAACTTATCCAGCTTGAGATTTCTCCCCTCCCTTTGCACGGTTAGCGAGGAATGATCACGTTTAAATCCGATCCGGCGTCCGTCTTCCGACCGGCAAATCACGACAATTATTTGCCAGCCAGCTGTAAGGAACTCTCCATTTTGGACGGGAGACGGGCGATCGGGAGGAACGTTACCATCAGCTGATGACTAGCAACATGCTAGCGTTGACTAGCACGCATAAGTTAGTGGCTAAGATTAGCGAATGGGGGCTAGTGCTAGTTGACAAAATGAACGCGGCTAACGTTAGCGACCTGTCCCGGGCTAGCCTCCAGCTAACAATCGTTAGCCCGCGCCGCTAAATAAATGCTACGTCAAAGCGATTTTTACGCAGTCTTTTGTCAAATTCGCTTCCACCTCCTCGAGCGTCGCAACGGCGACGGTGAATTCGGCGGGTTTGGGAGCCCAAACGGGAACCGCGTCCTCCGGTTATTCGGCTTTGGAATTTTGTGTCAATTTTCACAAAATGGCGCGCGGTCCAAACCTGCGCAGTGAACCGGCCCGGTGGACCACAGACGCCGACAAGCCGACTTTCGTGGCGGCGCCGCCTAATTATTTCTACCGCGTTAAAACGTCGGCCTCTTGCTCTTCTTCACCCGATCCATTAGACGTGTCTCGTTATCCGAAAACGTCAAATGTATATCCACTGACAGCATTATTCCGGCGGGAAGGGAGAAACATTTGAAAAAGACTGAAGCTGGAAGGGGGGGGGGAGAGGGGGAAAAAAAAACCTCCTGACAAAATGGCGATGCTCTCGCTTGTTGCCATGGCAACTGTCAATCAAAAAGCCGAAGGACCCGGATGCACCAATGACGAAGAAATGCAACTTGCCAGAGAAGAGGACACACAAACTCTTCCAATGCGTGTCTTTTTATTGGATTTATTGTTAAATATTGCTATCGCTCAGCAGAAATATTTACATATAGTTACCATCATATTTTCTCAGTCATTTAGACGTTTATATTGGAAAGGAGCTCTAAGTGAGGTTTTTTTTTTTTTTCCGAGGTTTTTCCCCCTTTTATGCTACTTGTTTTTAATGATTAAAAAAAATAAATCAATAAATACTACACTACCCTTTAAAAGTGTTGGCTCAAGAAGCGCCCTTAAAAAAGGTGTTTTGTGCGGGTTGCTCAGAAAGTCATTGTTTCCATTAACAGATGTTTCAAAATGGTTGTACTGTACATACTGTATATGAAACATGAATGAATATGAAACGTGAATAAACAGGAGTCACCATATAATATTAATAGAATTTCCCTTGAGTTTGCAGAGATTATTTAATTTCCCAACACCTCCTATGAATAATATTGATTTCCTATTCGACAAAAAAAAAAAAAAAAAAAAACATGTCTAGTTTGGGAGAATGATCTTGAAATTTGATTCACTGTTTTCAACACAACTGCTCTAAAACAAACAAAAAAAAAGCCTCAAAGAAATCACTATGAAAAGCCCCAAAATAGTTTGCCCACAAAACTGCTAAAAAAAAAAAAGAGTAAACAATAAATCATTTTTTTAATGAATTTTATATGGCCAAAAGAGAAACTTGATTGGGCTGGATGGGAGCAAGGTTGCCCATCCCTCCCTTGAAACTTTATTTGAATTGATGCATCACCGTGTTGACAGTGAAGTTTACGATAAGACCACAAGATGGCAGCAGAGGTTCACATTGGGTGAAGAGCTGGACCCCGCTGGCCACTGAATTAGGTACACCAACTGGATTTAAAAATAATAATGATAATAATAATAATAATAATAGTAGTAATAATAATAAAAATTGACGGTTGGTGGCTGTCCCAAACATTGGGATTTCCTCTTGTTTATCTACATGATCAATTATATATATTTATAATTTTGTCTTTGTACGACCGTAAAGCGCCAGTGTCCAGAAAGGTGCTTTAAAAACTGATGTATTCAGTATTTTAATTTGCAGTTTCAAGTGAGTTGGAGATGATCATGAAAATGATTAAGGTTTTTTTTTTTTAACTATATATAATGATCATGAACCTCCCATAACCTTTATTCACGACGTGCATTATACTAATTGCTGATCTGAATCCAGCTCCGCATTACACTTATTAGCTGCAGGAACAAAAAGGACGTTAACAGAGCTCAGACGTGGCTCCACATTGTCATACACTACAGGAGGTTACTGTCAACAAAATTCAAAATTTTAAAATGGATTACACATGTAGAGAAATGTTTTATTTGAAACTACATTTCCTCACACAGTAGACAGGTTTATACGAGGGAGGTGCTTAATTATTGGTGCTTTTGTAGTAGTATGCCAGGCTGCGGCCAACATGATCCCTGCTAATGGCAATTGTCCATTCCGCTCATTTCAAAATTTTAGTTCATGATTGTAAAGTGGCGCTACAGTGTGACCGATATCGGCCACATGTCACGAATACCGATATCGTAAAGTAAGACTGGTATCGGCACCGATTTCACCCATGCCTAATAATTAGGGATGCACGATAATATCGGTGACCGATAATTATTGGCAATTATCGACCTATTTGACGTCAAACAGATAAATCAGATAATAGAGAAATCCTCCGATAATTATCGGCAATTATCGCCCAATCTTGACGTTATACAGATAAACCGGAGACATAATAATAATAACAATAAAGACATTTGCCGAAAATTATCGGCAACTATCAACCAATTTGATTTCATACAGATAACCCGGATAATAGAGAAATCTGCCGATAATTATTGGCAATTATTGACCAATTTGATTTCAATTGTATTCAAGTAAATTTTGCAAACGGTTGTCGGTTTACTTATCGGTTATCGACATCGACACTTTCTAAATGATTGCGTTATCGGTATCGGTTGAAAATAGCATTATCGTGCATCCCTACTAATAATAATAACTGTCATCTGTCAATTGTACCCTCTTTATTATTTGACCAGTTAGTTGAGTTAAAGTAACAAAGGAGCATGGCGGCTGCACTCACATTTTTCGTGCGAGACACATTTTCACACTCAGGCCTTCCCAAATGGATGGTGCAATAAAGGTGATGAAGGCTTTCATATGCTGCCCTCGTCCCCAAGCCGACAAAGGTCCACACATATTACACATATCGTGTAAACGTTTTTGGTGTTGTACGCCAAGACGCTCGCCAAAATAGCACGTATGAGTTGGCTAAAGTTGCAGAAAACTTTATCAGTCAAAGTGTACTATTACTCACTGTCGGGTGTAAAAACAGAAAAAAAAAATACTTCTAATTTTAAATAACAGAGAGAGAAATGCAACCCATTTATCAGCTGCCAGTCCTCCATTTTAAACAGATCTCATTTTGTATAATGTTGAATGAGCGTCATTTACTGTGATTAGCCGAACGGAGATTTTCGGATGACTCGATCATTTCTTGGATTTATTGGAATAAATATATATTCAATATATTCAATATATTCGTTTGGAACTGAAAAGCTGGAAGAGCTCATGGCTTGAATTGCTGGAATATATTGAAGTTGGAACGAAGTCAATCGGATGAATAATGTGGAAGTAAATGTGAAATGTAGAATGTGGGAAATATTCGGGTACGAAATCCGGAATTGTGGGCAAGGTGTGAATTTTGGAACTGAAAAGCTGGAGGAGCTCATGGCTTGAAATGCTGGAATATATTGAAGCTGGAACGACGTCAATCGGATGAATAATGTGGAAGTAAATGGAAAATGTAGAATGTGGGTAATGTGCGGGTACGAAATCGGGAATTGTGGGTAAGGCGTGAATTTTGGAATGAATCATAAGAAGGCAGCGCGGTGGAAATGGCGGTTAGCCTGTCAGCCTGCATCAGGTCCGAGCATTAAAATGCACGTCAGCGCTTCAATCGTATGTTACCTGTCCCGTGATGCGCTCGCCGCCGCCCCCCGGAGACCAGCGGCGAGCTCGCAACGGTTGATTGGGGTATAACGGCGACATATGTTTGCTTTAAATAGCCAAGAACAATTAGTGGCTTTGTCAAGCGTGGCCAGAACAAACACCAACGGCTTCTCCCAACTGCGCCGTATTTCCGGATGACTGGGCCTCGGTTTTGCAGGACACCAAGGACCAGTAGCCGGAGTGAGAGATGGGAAGAGATGTCATTATGAGGGATTTTGTGCAAACTATTTCACGCTGAGGTTCTGATATATGAGCGAAATTGCAAGGAGCCTTTTTAACGACACGGCGTGGCGAATAATCGCCGCTTCTCATAATTGAGTCGTGGCATCTTAACAGCAGTGAGGTGGGACAAGACTGCAGTCTACTGTGTCTATACCGTATACTGTATTTTCTCGGATCATGAGGCACACTTAGGTCGCCCCCGCCCCACTATTTGAGAAGCACTGCATTAGCGTCACTTGGCTGCTTGCACATCAAATGAAAAGTTTTTTTTTCTTTTTTTAATTTCAAAGGTCAAGTCAACACAAGCCATGCAATACCAAGTCATGACATTACCTGCACTGATTTTTTTCACAGATGAGTGTTTGGGGTCATGAGCAGATTTTTTTTTTTTATTATTTATTTATTTTTTTAATTTGATTTGTCTATGTGATCAAATCGAATCGTCCGAGATCGAATAGTCAAAAATCGAATCGTCAAAGATCGAATCGTGATTGAATCGTTAAAAATCGAATCATGGTCGAATCGGCAAAAATCGAATCGTCCAAAAAATCGAATCGTCCAAAAAATCGAATCGTCAAAAAAAGTTGAATCGTCAAAAAAAGCGAATCGTCAAAAAAATCTAATCGGCAAAAAATCGAGTCGCCCAAAAAAATAAAAAATAAAAAATCTAATCGTCAAAAAATCGTATCGTCAAAAACAGCGAATCGCCCCAAAAAAAATCGAATCGTCAAAAAATCGAATCATTAGAAAATCGAATCGTCAAAAAATAAAATAAAATTCGAATCGTCAAAAATCGAATCGTCAAAAAAAAAATAAAATAAAAATCGAATCGTCAAAAAAATCGAATCGTAAAAAAAAATCGAATCGTCACTAATCGAATCGTTAAAAAATCGAATCATCAAAAGAAATCGACTCGTCAAAAGAAATCAAATCATCAAAAGAAATCGAATCATAAAAAAAAAATCGAATCGTCAAAAAAAAGCCGCATCGTCAAAAATTGAATCGGCAAAAAAATCGAATCGTCAAAAAACCGAATCGTCCAAAAAATCGAACCGTCAAAAAAATCGAATCGAAAAAAAAAAAAAAAAAAAAAATCGAATCGTCAAAAAAAATAAATAAAAAAAAATCGAGTCGTCAGAAAAATCGAATCGGCAAAAAAATCGAACCGTAAAAAAATCGAATCGTCAGAAAAAGCGAATCATAAAAAAAAATCGAATCGTCAAAGAAAATCGAATCGTCAAAAAAAAAAAAAACGAGCCGTCAAAAAAATCGAATCGTTAGCACCAGACAGCCCCTAAACACCACGTGTAGCCTGTGGGCCTGTTCTAAAAATAGCTCACAAGTAATGGGACATTGAGATTTCCTAGGAACTATGTGAAGGTGATCATTTGAAAACATGTACACTGGCCGAGATTTATGTGCAAGTGTTACAATTTGATATTTATCTGTTTCTCAGTCACTGACAAATCAGCGTGATCAGTTTTGCTGTAACACATTATTTCATTACAGATTTTTTTTTTTTTGTAAAATGCTACATTGAAAAAACATGACAAAGTAATTTTAGCTTTAAGTCAAGGCATTTCAGTTTAAGGTCATACATACTTACTTATGCATTAAACATCACTAACATTTCAATTGATGTTTTTTCTTTAAAAAAATAAAAAGTAAATTTGAAAAAATACAGCTAATTAATGTTAGCTTTAATTTATATTATTTCAGTTAAAGATTGGCTACATACTAGTATTAACCTTTTCAAGAACTTAATTAAAATAATAAATTTAGGGAAGTTGTCGCAAAAATAGGGACCTGATGTAATGAATTTAAGCCTTGGCAATGAAAAACCTCCTTCCAACAATGGAAAAATAAATAAGACAGTGGGCATGTTTTCCAAATGTACACTTTATTTTAAACAAAAGTACAAAAAACAAAACAGATATTTACAATACTTGCATGGCAATGTTCACTTTCTTTGGTCATTCTTCCAATTGGACGCTTTCAAATCAGAAATTAATTCACTACTATTGATCTCAATTCTGCAAGTGTGTTTTCATCAACAATTCAAAATGCCGTGTGAGTACTGGGACGTTTTTTTTTTTTTTTTTTTTTTTTTCCCCCTCCAGCTTGTACAACATAAATATCAACAGCAACAACAACAACAAAATCAAATGCATATTTCACAACGTCGTCGTCCCATTTTGAGATCCAGCTGTGACAGACAACTCATCAAAACTCAAATATGAATCGTTGACTGAAGACACGAGCGGGTAAGATGTCTTTTGAAAGGGCGGTGAATCTATCAATCTACCCCGCTCGTTGACGGGCAATGACGTACAGTACATTTGGAAAAAAAAAATAAAATAAACGCCGCTTACTCGCCAAGAGCAACTTCAGTAATCACCTTTTAGCCCTTTTCTGTCTTTCTCTACGCCACAAATGAACAAACAAACCGAGACGTATGTACATCGGAAACAAGGATGAAATGATGACAAAAAAAAAATGGATGCCATAACAAGACACGATGCGCTTCCTTACACATCTTTAACAGCGAAGGCAAAACTGGTCTATAACTTATTTCGCTTGCAGCAACTAACACCCCCCCCCCAAAAAAAAATCCTTCCTAACGAACAAGATTGCTAACAGAAGACAGAGCTACACTGTGTATATGCGTGCGTCAAGTAGTGCATGTTGATTACATACAGTATCCAATTATTTGCTTTTTTTCCAGAGTCGGATTGGATTTGTAGTCAAATTCTCCCTGAAATCAAATCCAAGATGTCTTCATTGTAATGTACACTTTTTTTTTCTTCTTCTTTTCCCAAAAAGATGAGGTGAGGAGGAGAAACGTGCAAAGTTCCATGTTCTCACTGCAAAGGACGACGACGTTAGTAGGAGTTCACAAAGAGAAGATATTGTGCCAGTTGTTACCGTTCACATTCCCAAAGGATGGTAGTTTCTCTACACTTCAGCTTTTTGGCTGTTCTCCTCCACCTTCTCCTCCAGCTTCCTCTCCTCCTCGGAGGAGCCGTTCTCCTTCTCGCCTGTCTTCCAGCTGCCTTGCCTGTTGAGGGCGGCACATTTCTCACAACTACTAGGGCTGCAAACATTCATCAACAACACCAACAGTTTAGCGACAAAAAAGATTGAGGAAAAAAAAACAAAAAAAAAACGCCTACCATCAATCCTCCATTACTGAAAACCTATGTACAGTGATACCTCGGCTGACGAACGCCAAAACTTTTCGCCTCACGAACATTAAATTCGCGAGAATTTAGTCTCTGCTGACGAACTAGTTTTCGGCGGACGAACCAAACCACGCGGTCGAACAGCACCACGGTGGCGGCCACGAGAAGCTGACGCACGCTCACGGCGTCCCAGTTCGTCACCCCCTTTCTTTTAGTGCGGACGCGGTTTGTGTTTGATAGACATTTTGAGTGTACTTTTGCTATTATGGGACCGAAAAAGACCCCACCACAGGCTAGTGTTAAGCCTAATGCTTACCAGCGAGGGACGGCGATTCGGCGGCGCGTTTGCATTGTAGTCAATGGAGTTCGCGCCACTAAAAAAAAGCGAAAGTGCCATCACGTACCTCAAAAAAGGAGAAAATCGTGCCACGGCTGTTTAGTCCCAGGAAAGAGGTGAAAGTAGTTGGCGGTGCTCACTTTTTGTTGACTCGCTAAAGTGCTCCACTTCCTTGTTCACCAAGGGACACGCCTCCTCCGCTCCGGTGAGCACGAAAGCGCGAATGAGCCGCAACCGTTCCATAAACACTCTACGCGGTGAAACGCTCGCGAATGAAGTAAGTCTACCATTGCTACTATCCTTAAGAACTACCATCACAAAGTAAAATAAAACGACTTTATTATACAGTACAATTTATTTATTTAATTACAATACAGTAGCACATTTATTATACATAAAATAAGGTATATTTTTGTGTAGTTTTAAGGCTTATTTAGTAGAAAATTATGTTTTATAGGGACCTGGGAACGGATTATTCTCATTTTAATAGTTTCCTATGGGAAATAAATGTTCGGAAGAAGAACTTTTCGGCTTACACACACTCTCTGGGAACCAATTAAGTTCGTGAGCCGAGGTATCACTGTATTTGCTGTTCTCAGAATTAAGTATTTACCTTGGCGCCATCTGGTGGACTCTTTGTACTCTTAATAGTTGTTTATGTCAAGAATGCACCTCGTGGGCAGTCAAAAGTGAAACTGAAAGTATCATACGTTTCAGCTTCTCTCCGAGGTAGCTACAAAAGTTATAAGGACTTATAACTCATACCAATATATCTGTGCACCTAGGATAAACATGTTTTGTTTATTTTCTATTGTGTGTTTGTGTTGAAAAAATTGCACTTTGAAAAACAATGTATATACAGTACAGGTACTGTCATTTATGTGACACGGGTTGATGATTGTGTACATACTAGATGTATGGTGTCGATGTTAATCAAACCCTTATTACACTCCGCTTGTATTTGTATTTGTAGACTCAATTGTGACTCACTTGGATTTCTTCTGGTAGATTCCGTAGGCCAGTCCAATGACCATGGCGGCGATGAGAAGGCCGACGACCACTCCCACTACCAGCTTGGTTTGATCGGCATCCTCCGATTGGTCTACAGGACAAACAAAAAAAACAAACACCAGCGTCAACGCACCTGACGGTGACGCGCCAGTGCGGATCCCCTGACCACAAAACAGAGTTGTGCCCTACAAGGCGTGGGCTGGATGGACACACGGCCAACTGTACATGATTATGAATCGCCGAGGTCAATGTTAATGACAGCAATCCCGTTTATGACATCATTGCGCTCAGCCAGCAAGGTAATGGGGGGGGGGGTCCATGTTTGCCAGGATGCTGGTGGCGCCGCTCCTTCTGTGTGCGTCACTATTCCACATTAATCGCTTTCCTTCATAGAAAATTTTGCTTTCAAGCCGCTTCGCCCAATTTCTCACAAGCAAGAAGACGTCGTCTACGACTTACCTCGTTTATCCACTCTCACCTCCTCAAATACTGAAATCAGATACGAAATCAAAATTAACGACCAACCAAGGCAAAAATGACGTCTAACGCTACGTCTAGTCTACTGTCTGCATGCAGGAGGTTCAAGATCAGAGAGAGGACAGGTGGAGTCCCAGCATCCCAACACACACACACAAGCGTGCAGGCATGACTCAGCATGAAGAGAGGATGGAAAAGTGACATGGGAAAATCTTGACGACGAGACGGTTGACATACAAATATCAATAAATTGTGATGACGGACAAAAGCATTCAGACATACCTCAATCAATTCATCATATAAATCAGTGTGGATGGAGACCAACTATTATTTTATTAATTTCTTTTTTTTTTATTATACAGTTGAGCCCTGCTATTTCAAGGGTATATGGACTCAATTAAGTTCCATCCATCCATTTTCTTGACCGCTTATTCCGCACAAGGGTCGCGGGGGGTGCTGGAGCCTATCTCAGCTGGCTTTGGGCAGTAGGCGGGGTACACCCTGGACTGCTTGCCAGCCAATCGCAGGGCACACATCAATTAAGTTATCAGATAAAAATGGATTTTGCATAATTAATACAGTCAAGTGCGCATATGAAGGGCAGGTATTACTTTTGTCCACTTGGGGTCACCATCCTCACGTTCTACAGTAGCATCTGTGACTGGTGTGGGTGTCAGCCACTGATATCTCTCCCTCCCCCCCCCCTCTCTCTCTCTAATATGGTCGCCATATTGGTCCTCCCAAGAAACGTTTGTCGCCATACGATCCTATACATTTACAATATCCAAATTGGAGAATATTTATATATAGACAGTACTTCGTAGAAACAGCATGATTTATTCAATATTAACAAAACTATAGTATGCCAAACATACAAACAATCATAAGAGGAGGGTTAAACACCTTTGCGATGTACTACAAAAGAGATGATCCACATCGTATTTTCTTGCCTGGTCACGTCATGTATTTGTAAAGGTTAGATGACCCAATACTTTTGTCCAGTGTGTCATCGTTTACATTTTTTTTTTTTTAAACCAGTAAAGTGGGGGTAAAACGCGATCAGGCAATGGTTAGTGAAAGTGAAGATGATTAGTGTCGTGATGTCGGGTAAGCATGCGAGCAGAGTTGGATAGGTTCGGCGGATGTCACCCCACTTACGAGAAGACACATTGATGTCCCGCGTGTCCACGCCAAATTCGTTGGACACGGTGCACGAGACGGTCAGGTTGACGGTGGGCACCACTGTGATTTTGTGCGTGACCTTGCCGTTGACGAAGGGACTTTCATCAAGCTGGAGGGGGAACAAGATGGCAGCACGGTTCATTTGGATTTTTAGAGCACATTTCAGATTTTTATACAGCACCGTAACAATCGATCCTTTCCTCAAATCCTCTCCAATGAAAACTAGTTGTCCCCGTAAATAGCTGCACCTCAAATGGACACTGTATTTTGCTGTAACTTTTCTTCATAAACGGAATGAAATATGGGCGATAAGGATGATGAAGCAATTTTCTAATTTCTGAGGGAGTATCAGAGCCGCAACGGAGGCGGGACAGCACCTGCGTGTAATAACACAATGCTACAATTACCTCTTTGAGGTATTGTCACTGTCCGACAACTATTTTATGTGTGGCACTGGATGTCTTCTAATTATTGGACACTATCCTGGTTTGCTGGATCCTCTACCGGAAAGAAAGAAAGAAAAAAAAAAAAAAGACGTTACAGCTCTGATCACAATAATAATAATAATCGGATATAATAGTACAATAACGCTCAAGTTTTAATCAGTTATATTAGTTTTCTTGTTTTTTTTCAAAATTGTGTTAGTTTTAATATGTTTTTAGACTGCACCTGCTAGTTTTCAATTTTTTTTTAATACTTTGTTTTGTTTAGTCTCAGTATACTGCATTCCATTGGTAAATTATTTATGGAGTGCATGATAAATAAGGTCACAAAGTATTTGTAATAAAGTAAACAATTCCCATAGTTTATAACTATTGCAACATCTATGCCATTTCATATTATATGCTAGCATTCAGCTATTAGATATTCTTATGTGGTTTGGTTGAACATTTAAATTTATCATGTTTAATTGTCTAACGTGGCTAACAGCTTGAAGTCAAGCACACTTTCTCTAATTTGGAGAGAAGTGCGTGAGCAAGTCTTATTTTCATTTAAAGTGACGTTATTACTTTAGTAACCTGGGAAATTCACATCATGGCAAGTACTTTTAGGCACCACTAGGGGGCAATGTTCTACCAGTTTGAGTTTCTTGTTCAAATACATGCTTTGAAGTGCTGAAGCCTCACCAGGAGGAAAGACTGACACAAAGAATAAGCAACACCCTTTTCAGCACCTGTGCAGGCAGATGTGAGTACAGTGTATGTGAATATCCATTAACTTTGCTTGTGTTCAAATCATCTTCCAAAAAGATGTCCCAATAAGGGTCAAGCAAAAATAAACAGAAAATGGTGGCTGATTTGAACGGTTCATTATCAGCCGCAGGTGGAGTTCAGCTTGGACTGAAAGGAGTGAAAATGATCCTGCACAAATACATTTTCAGCCCAAAGCCCCTCAGGTCGTGTATGTAATTCACTACTGCCCCATGCTGATGCTTTTGTGCTGTCAGCTGGTGTACAGGTACACTCACAAAAAAAGGGGGGATTTTGTCTTGGTGATCGAGCCCGGGAGAAATTAAGCTTGTTTACGCGCTCCAACGGCACACCTGCCTCGACTTTCCAGGACCGGATATGTTCACAGGTGTGACAGCTGCAGGGTGAAACGCTAACAAAGTGCAATGCGCTCAACATGAACGAACAACTCGTGCGATCTGCAAACAAGCCATGCGAGGGGCTGCTTGATGCCGTTCGAAAATCAGGGCAAGGGGAGCGAGCTCCTTTCTTGACTCCCTTCTCATTTCTGCTAATTTGTTGTCATCAAGATGTTTTGCTGCCATTCAACTCAAAATTTACAATTAAAAAAGAAAATGTAATTTTAAAAGAAAAAAACATTAAATTTGAGATTAAAGTAAAAATTTTACAAGAATAAACTTGTGGTTTTATGAGAGTAAAGTGGTGATTTTACAAGCAGGAAGTGATGACATTAGCGCCTTTCCCCAACCTCCAAAAATTTCATGACAAAAAAATAAATGAATAAACTTGCTTTGTGAGATAATAGTTATCGTGAGCTTTGTATCGCATATCGTATCGTATCATGAGGTACCCAGAGGTTCCCACCCCTAATTAATACACTTGTTTTTTTTTTTGAAAAAGACTGTCATTAGCATTTAAAAGGCAGTTTTTTGTTTTTTGTTTTTTTTTGTTTTGTTTTTTTAAACAGCTCATGTGGAGTTGTGAATGTTGATGTGGCGTACATATAAAAGACAACTTTCAAATAGACAGAAGGCGTCAAAGCAAATTAAAAATGACACTCTTGCATCTGTCTAATGATGTGTTTTTACTCAAATATACGTTTTAGTTCTTAAAATAAATCAAGTGAAACACCAGATGTCTCCACTGCTGTGAAAATAAATAAATAAATATCAAGACCTGTCAAAGTTTTATAGTGTATCTACTAGGGGTGTTAAAAAAAATCGATTCGGCAATATATCGCGATACTACAGCACGCAATTCTCGAATCGATTCAATAGGCAGCCGAATCGATTTTTTAACATCCATTTTTGATGAAAAAATATTCAACAAAACGTCTAACTTTCACACCTTAAGCATGGAAGAATGTTATATTAATGGAACATTAAGCCTTAATATTTTATTTCAATGCTGTTCTAACATGAAAAAGGTTACATCCTGTTCGTTAAATACAGTGGCTCACAGTTATAACACTCAAGTTTGAGATCAATAAATAATACATTTTCATACAAATCTTACAGTGTACATGTACACGTTTACTGATTGGTATTTTCTAAATTGAGTAAAAAAATCGTAACAATCAACTTGTAAATTCATATCGGGATTAATCGGTATCGAATCGAATCGTGACCTATGAATCGTGATACGGATCGAATCGTCAGGTACTAGGCAATTCACACCCCTATCTACTATTCTCTATCTGGAAAACGTCACCACAATCACTTTGTTTCTTCACTGCCAGAGGTCATTAAATAGGGGAAAAAATGTAGTGATCTTTATGTAACCTTGGAAACGATGACAATTTCCCATAGACTCTTGCTAATTGGTTGCTTTTACAAGCCCCAAAAAAAAGACGGCATAGCCTCTTTGCTGTCGTGGTGACTTGCTGCGTTGCTTCTTGGGGGTAAAAACAAGCCAGAAAAACATTCATGATCACAACACCCCTTTTGCTATTGCTTGTATCGTTTCCAGAGAAAAGGAATGGATACCATTTCCCTTGGCGCCGCTGTTGTGGCAGTGTGCGTGCGTGCGTGTGTGTGTGTGTGTGTGTGTGTACATACCGAGGTGCCATTGATGCTCCAGGAAACAGATGGCTTTGGAGAGCCCTCGGCCTCACAAATCAGGACTTTATGTTGACCGTCTTCACTACGCTGTTTGGACAGCTGTTTGATCACTGGAGCGCCTGCAACGGGATGGGATGCTCTTGTTGTCATCTTCTTTTTTCATTCACACAAACACGCACACGCACGCGTCCAATATCAAGTGCAGACCTCAAAGCAATAGCCGGATTGGTTCACTTTCTTTTTTGCAGAGATTATTGAAACTGTTGTCCTGTCACTACGGGAGGCAATTCAGCCCCTGTTTTGCCCAACAGAATCAAACAGCAGTGATAATAAAGTTAGCAAAGCCGACTAATTAGTCAAAAGGACATCATTTGCCTAATCCTGTTACTTTTTTTTTCTCTGTATAGAGCTGTCAGGGACATTGTGAAGTCTCAGATGGTTGCCTGGCAACAACAGCTCCTGGACAGCTGGGCACAGAAATGCAGAGAAATCACAAAGGGTCATTTTTCACACTTCATCTTTTTATATGCAAAAAATGAGAGGGCATGCTAATTTGTGCTAATCGAGCGCAACGCTTCCTCGGCGATTTAATAAAATATGCATCTCTCGGGGCTAAGTCAAACTTGAGGGAGCTGTTAGACACGCTGAGCTCAGCCTGACTGATATGACAATCCAAGTAGTTGAGATCAGATTTATTGATAACTGATCAACTTTTATTGTAAGTGGATTAGGTGTAAGTATCCAAAGTGATATTTCACCTACAAAAATAACAAAACAATCACAACCACAAATAAATGAACAAAAAAAACTAATGTGAAAGTTTAGTCAAAACAGAAAACACGGTGGAACCTGTGTTCACTTACAAACCTGTTCAGAAAAAAAAAAATGTTTGGCTTCGCTCACGCTTCGTGACATCCATGCAGAAAGGTTGTGCTTTCTCTCGCACAACGTAAACATCCTTCACTCTGCGTATCACATTACATTGCAGGTGCAAACTCAAAAGCCATTAATGTCAATATAACAGATTCGAAGTAGACTAATAGCGGGAGACCAGAAGCACATTTGCACAGACTATTAAACATAATCTATAAATAGTAGATGAGTGGTGCATAGACCATTATCGGAATTGGGCACTTTAGACCTGTAAGTGTAAGAGTATGTGCTGTGTTGAGGCCTTTACCTTCAACAACCAGGTCGAAAGAAGCCTTCTTGCTCAGTGCTCCCATCTTCACTTCAGTCTCATAACGGCCAGAATCCGAGTACTTCAGCTTGTTAAACTTGGGCTCTTTGTCCAGCTTGAGATTGTCCTGATTAGAGCAAAAAATATTTTTCATTTCAAGAACAAACTCATTCTACGATGCAGAAAGTTTTTTTTCTTTTTTTTCTTTTTCTACCTTGGTCCAGGAGACCTTTGATTCCCCTGAAGAGTCGATCTGGAAAGACAGCTTCAAGGCCTCCCCAGCTGCCTTGACAACGTTCCCAGTAGGGCTTAAATTGATGTCTAGGTCTAAGACAGACAAAGAGGTGAGAGGACGGAGAAACAACGACTCACAACTCTGACAAGCTCCGAGATATTTCTATTATTAACTACACTCCTCTTGCTGTGCCGCGGCTTATTAGCGGAGGATGACACAACAAAGTGAGGAGACCGAGAGATCTGAACAGTACGGGGCAAACGCACTTCACTCTCGACAGCAACAGCAGAGAGCTCCAAACAGGGAGAAAAATGACAGCTCTGATGGAACAATTTTTCAGAGAAACGCAGCGTGATGTCTTACAATTGACTGTGACGTTCTTGGAAGCCATCATGGCGGGGTTGTCAATTAGGGCGCATCGGTATTCACCGGTGGCGTCACGCGAGACGTGAGTGAGGGTGTATGCATCCGTATCACTCACAGGAACGACGTCACCCTGCAAACACACAATCGGCTCTGATTAGCATGGGACGCTTGGTTGATTAACGACTCCACGAGAGACGACAGACGCATCAGTCTACCTTAAGGTAGAAGTTGAAGCTGGTTGGGGCCGGGTTGCCATCCGCCACGCACTTGAGAGTCACGTTGTCTCCTTCCAGTAGAGGTTCTGGGGAAATCACCTGCAGGATGATGTTCTCCGTGGAGTCTGGAGGGAGGAGAGGAAAGACTAAGCGGTCAAATGGTGGAACTGGTCTACAGTCTAGAAATGCACGGCATCGTATGGAGTGGTGCTACTAATATTCCATCCATCCATCCATTTTCTTGACCGCTTATTCCTCACAAGGGTCGCGGGGGGAGCTGGCGCCTCTCTCAGCTGGCTCTGGGCAGTAGGCGGGGGACACCTTGGACTGGACTGGTTGACTGGTGGTAAGTTTAAACGTGGTACTAAATATGGTCTTTATATCGCAGATATATATGGAGATCTGGAGTGTATGCCATTCCATAAAAGGGGTTCTCTGTAACAGTGGAAAAAGTCCACACATATTTTGTTCTTGGACAGAACTTTAATTATTAAGCGAGATTGGCGCTTTTAAGCAAAGAATAACAGTGGGTTTTTAAAATTAATGATTCTCAACATTTGCAAGGTTCAAATAGACACAAAGCAAATCATGCTTAATGGTAGCTGTTGGCCAAAAAATTATTTAAAAACACGAAGTTTAATTCAGTTTGTGCTGTGTCTTTGACAAACTGTTGGCCTCCCTCGCGTAAAAGTGCACCAGCTTATTTGGAGGCCACGCCGAGCAAGCAGTTTCAATATTTAATGCTGCTTCTGCATTAATCCCGTTTCACCGCTCATGCTTGCAACACTAAAGACCAACAGTCTCGAGTTTTTTTTTGTTTTTCAGATAACCTGCATAACAGATCTGGGTTGTAAAAAAAAAAAAGAAAGAAAGAAAGAAGATTTTTTTTTTTTTCAGTCAAGGGAGGTAAACACAAGTCAGAATTGTTTCAAAGTCTGCAATGATGAAACTCAAAGAAACATTTCTCAAATTTTGCGTCGAAAAGGAGTTAGTTGACTCACACGTGATGGTGAAAGTGAGCGCAGACGACGCCAGCTCCTTGCCAACGTTGTGCTGAGCGCTGCATGAGAACAGGGCGTCGGCGTCCTCCTTCGTAGCAGAGTACTCCAGTATGGAAGAGGTGCTCGATAGGCCGCTCACGGGGTCCACCTGCACCGAGGCTCGGATGGAAACGTCTGCGCCGATAAACAAACAACAAGCTGTCAGAAGGCCCCCCACACGCACAGAGTCGCCAGACCCAAACACAAATTTACTGCAATGTAAGCCCCGCGTGGAATTTCTGTTGACTCTTTCTCTTTTAATGTCTGCTACAAATAGACTTCACAAAGAACTCCGGACTAGGATGAAAAGACTCTAGGACAGTGAGTTTTCCATGCGGCATTGAATGCATCGGTCAAGTCGACCATATACACAAACAAACAACGATGAAGAATGAGGGTCTCCTGGATTCAATATTGAATCCATCAATCCATCCATCCATCCATCCATCCATCCATCCACACACACAAGCACACCTAGAGACAATTCGGAGCGCCCAATTAACATACCATGCATGTCATTGGAATGTGGGAGGAGACCGGAGAACATGCAAACTCCACCCAGGAAGGCCGGAGCCTGGACTTGCAAGATCACTACAGTAAAATGTGGTGACTGATGAGTACAATACAATTCCTTTCCTCCGTCACCGGGCAGGTGTCACATGACTCCGAATGCACAAAAAGTGTTTCCATTACACTTTTGCGAAATACTTCTATTTCGACACGTCTCAAAAACCACCTCATGAGAGCGCAAAAAATTTTTTTTTTGCGATATTTGAGAGTTTTTTTTTGTTTTTTTTTGCAAATACAGTGTTTCCATTACCAGCTTGCTTTTGCAAAACTTGCCTTTTGCATCAAACTGAGCGTCATGGAAACGCACCTATTCATGCAGTATGTGAGTTTATTATAGTCATTTATTTCTCACCAGGTGTCCTCAAATAATACAATGACAGAAAAAGGACAACATTATTGACCAATTAGTGATTAGAAATGCTTGCTTTCTCTCTTATGGTGTCTGTTTGGCACCCTGAGACCAGGTACCAATAATTTACTGAGTCAAAAGGGGTACGGTATTACCCACATAGCTGACTATGTGCAGTTAAAAGTGGGATCAATTATTTGTTGTTGCCGAGGATGTTTAAAGGCAAATGACCATAAACGCAAATACAAACTAGAGAGAAAACCAATACATGTCTTTTATGATATTTCTAATTGGAGAGCACATCCTACGAGTATGAGTTTTGCAATAAAATAACAAACCTTTCCCGCCATCCACCAAAGGTTTGTTGTTCTTCAGCCATGTGATGTTGGCTGCCGGATTGGAGTCTTTCACGACACATGTAGCCAGCTGTGGAACAAAATGACCAAAATCCTTATAAAAGAAAAAAAAAAAAAAAAAAAAGCTTCAAAAGTCATTGTTTAAAATGGACCAAATATCAGTAAAAGCAACCCCGCCTCCACCTGATGGCTTGAGGATATTCTACGCAACAGACCGTGAAATGCCCAAAGACTCCTCTCCGGTCCTATGGGTATTCTAATTGCAGCAGCGAGGGGTGTACTTGTTACTAATTCATGAGCGCCACTTCAAAAGGACTCATTACTGTCGTAACATGGTCGCTTCTACGCCTCAGGAGAGGGGGTTTCCCTTGAAGTTTCGTAAAAAAAAATATATCGGTATAAGTAACGTTTGTATCACACACAGGGAAAAAAACAACACACCTTTGTAAGTTTGCCGATCTCCAGCTCTTGTGCCTTGTCAGAAATCTCCACACCTGCGGGTGCCTCTGCAATACACACAATTATAAATATATTAATGATCTGAGTGGTATTAGAAAGTGCAGAGGCATGCACTCCAGATGGTTACAAACGGCTGGAAATTTTTCTTTAAATTCACAACATATTTATATACATTTTGGAACTATTCAAAATTGCAACCTTTTCCATAAGGGTCATTTCATGGAAAGCTGTCACATTCAGGCATAAATATTAACATTTATTGTTTTCTTATTAGCAGGCATCCATTCAAAATAGCCTACTCTCATTGCCCACATGCAAGGACAATAAAATACATCAACTGCTCTTAATTTTTTTCCCTTTAATTTGTACTTAAAACTAGCTTTTACCTCGAATGTTGGCTTCCAACACCAAGCCAAAAATAAAAAAATAAAATAAATAAATAAATAATTAAATAAATAAAACATAATAAAATCGACTAGACAAAAGCTCGTAACTCGTAAAACTTAAGTTCTTAAGTTGAGGCATTTAAAAGTCAAATTGAGAGAATCAATTATTCCATCCAGTATCCCACCCTTCGTGTTCAGATATAATTGCTTTAACGTTATAAAATGACAAAGCTGTGTCAATCTTTGACCTCTTGGGAGGCATTACAATATGCTCTAACTAGCATCGGAAAGCTATATTAAATTAGCTAACATTGTGTTGCTGATTCTTTTTCAAGTGTGAAAGGATCCAAAACTTTGGACATTCTCTCTTTATTAGACATGATACACATTTTTTCCTACACAAAGTGGTGTGCAAGTCTAAAGCAACATTTGTAATTTGGAAAAACAGACACAGTTTCAGGACAAAGATGTTGCTTCGACTTTTGTTCTATAATCAAATTATTACAGTTAATGGATTGTTCCTTTCAGCCATAATTTGACTGTTAAAAGTTGAGCTTCATTTTTTTTTTAAATCCCGCCAAAGTTTCCAATTTTGAACACTCCCGGAATTTCACAACTCTACACTCCACTCACTGTAGACGACCACGTCGACTGGGTACTCCCGGATGTCTGTGCCAACCACAATCATGCAGGTGAAAGTACGCTGGTCGCTCAGCTTGGTGCCAGACAGCAGGAGACTGGAGTTGGCGGCCATGTTGATGCGGCCCTTGTAGTCATCAGTGGCGCTAATGGAGACGCTTTCCGTTTTCTGTCTGACCAGCAGGTCTCCCGAACGTCCATTCCCTTTGTCCTGGAGAGGATTTGTTGCAAAAACACAAAGAAACACACACACACTCTGTCACATTGAGGAACAGACGCACGCTCTGGTGCACAGCAAATGCACTCAGACTGGGCGTGGCTCAGACATGATAAATGGGTGTCAGAAGCTCGGTGTCAGACGGACATCACCCTTTTGAATCCATTGACCTCCGCACCGACTTACATATTTCCACTTTGTCAGCAGAGCATCTTCCGCCTTCACGGCTCCTTTGTTGCACGGAATCTCCAGTGTTTGGCCGTACAGGCCTACCACCGTCTCCAGGCCACTCACTGTGAAGACACCACAGCAAGGGGCACGTTTTTTTTTGTTTTTTTTTAATGAATAATTAAAGGCATAAGTATTCTAAATTAACGATGCACAATCAAATAAATACATATAAATATATATGTATCCATCCTACATTCCCAGCCCCTTCTCTATATATTTAATAATCAATATCATATCACTTTGCTTAATGCTTGACTCAAGTGTACAGCTCTAATAATTAAACAACTCCCTCAGATAAACAAACAAAAAACCTCTTGGCCTAAATTTCATTCACAACATCGACCTGGAGACAAAGTGCTCCAAAGGAGGGCGAGAGGCGCGGCCGTCGACGTGATGCAATGAGGGTTAAGAGGTACAAGGCTGCAGAGAAAGAGATGCTACCATGGTCCGACTAATAATGAGCTCTTATTCTATTTAGCTTCTTCATGTGGACCAAGTGTGAGGACTATCGGAGCTGGCGATGTGCGCACAAGTGGCTGTCAGCAGTTGACAGGCAGCTAAAGCTTGAATATGAAACACCTCATCAGCACTTAAGTCAAACCTAAGAGGACAGAGTCGTTCCCAAATGCGTTCTACCAGAAGAGTAATGTCCTTGCACTAAGAGGAAGCTAAAGTCACATTACAGAGTTGGCTGTTATTCATCACGTTGCATTGTATTCAAGTAAAAAAGAAACAGATGCTAAACTCTTTATACGTCCGCTTCCTGTGTTGTAAGGCAGCAGACCTTAAGCAGATAAGTGAATTTGTGTCACTATTCACATTTGAAACTTGTTTAAATTGTTGTAATCATTATGGTTACAGGTTGTGTGCAAGGAGGCCGCAGCAACAACCTTGCTGGTGTATTTGTTTGCAAAGAGGACATATAAACATTACTTTACAACATATAAACATTATGACATTAAAACATTGCATCATTCATTTAATTATATTAATGAGACAGTCAATTCAACTCAATTAACTCTTTTTACTCATATGTAGAAATATATGACAGGTCTACAATTAGGCACAAAAAAAGATGTATTATGAAGTAAAAGTCTAAAACTATGTGAAAAAAGTCAAAATGTACAAATAATGTTGCAATTTTACAATGAATATGGAGGGCTGAAACCATAAATCAAATAACTTGAATAATTCAAATTTTGAAACAAAATCTCTGGCGTTCAAGCTTTGTAGACAATACTACAGGGCATGCAAGCAGCACTGCATGTACAAATAAATTGGCGCAGTGGTGGCAAGTCAAGAGGAAACAGTCGATAAAAAACAGAGAATGTCCAAAGTTTGGACCACTTCAGACAAAAAAAAAACAAGATATAGCTCTACATTGAACAATCGTTATTTTACGCAATATTCCATTGACATCTAATATTTCTACAAGTGTTGTTGGCATTTTGAAGTGTGATATCTGTGCTTGTTTGAGCGCCTTAAATAATAGTAGGAATATATTTAATACATGCACAAAAACCTTCCAGCAGGAGTTGGCGTATCTAGATACAATACCTGCATTTAAAATGAGGTTTGGTGGCATTTAAGCACATGGACCACACAAATACTTTCACAATTTAATACACAGAAACGCTGCATGGTGTCGGGTTGATTATAGGTCTGCTGCTATTCAGGCATGAGGGGGAAAACAACAAAGGAAGCAAACCCTTCCTGAGTTCACATTTGCACAATGAGGAAACAAAGTGAGCAGACCCTTCTGTAGAACAAAGCAAACAAGGCATTCAATTCAAAAGCAGCGTGTGAGGAGAAGCAGCTGATTGGCTACAGGAGCAGAGGGGCGGGGCAGGGCCGACTAGCCTGATAAGCTGCAGGTGTGCAGACAAATAAGGTGGGAAAAGCAAACAAAACACAGGAAAGTAAGATATGCAGGTGAAAAAAAATGATGAAACAAAATGGGACAAAATGATTCAGGGAAGGTGCGACATTTTACCTTAAGTTTCGCAGAGTTAAGGTTTATGTGTGTGCGAGAGCATTAGGCTGGCGCCAGAGGACACTTATTTTTGTCGTTTTGTGTCAATGCAAAAGCAACGAAAGTGGCTCTCGTGCTTCAAGGGGCTTTTCGAGTTAAAGGAGACATCCTACGTATAAGGATGCAAGAATGCTGCTACATTTTGAAATAGTTGTGCATGTTCTGGATTAGGGAACTGCTTTCTACAATTTTTCCAAGGTCAAATTCAAGGAAACAATGGTAGCACTTCAAGTGAAACTCGAGTTTAACTCATTCACTCACAGCCATTTTCACTGCAGGGCTCGACAGTGCGAGCATTTCACTCGCAAATGTGGGCAACTTTCAGTGCGTGCTGGTGAAAAAAAAAATACTGCTCGCACAGCGCGAGTGCAATTAATGCTCCCTCTGCAGTATGTTTAAAACAATGTGATTGGTTGGCTTGGCTACTTCCTGATCGGCACAGCATACACCGCGCGGACTACAATTTACATACAAAGATATATGGCACTTTTCCACCGGAACGGTTCCACACCAAAGTGGCATTTTTTGTCAACGGATGTTAGCGTCTCCATGGAGACCCGGAGAAGACCCACGCAGGCACAGGGAGAACATGCAAACTCCCTCACACATCTTGCAACATTTAAATAGTTACACCTGATATAAGACCCTTTGCATTTCCAATTATTTTTTATTTTTTGGAGTATTCAAATAAAGCCGTGTTCAGCCACTCTGAGATCATTTCGAAAGTGAATTTAAGAAATAGGTCCTTATCGGTGCAGATTGCATTGTTACACAATGACAGCTAATCGCACGTTGGAGACTACGATAGCGCCGCCGCCGCCATCAGAGATAAGGTAATCCTTCTCAACAAAAGTAGGTGATCTGTGTGACTTCACTTTGCGAACACATACACATGCATGAGCAGCTGTCTCAAAGGCAACAACCCGAGTTTGAATCAAACCGCACTCCTTTATGTGTCATCAAGTGTAATTTATTAAAAACATTAGCCCTTTGACCTCGGATGGGAATGTTTGGCTCTGGTGGGAATGTTCCAAGTGGACACCAAGATGGCGGCAAGGAGTAAATCTAGGGGTCAACAGGTGAGCGATAGTGACAGGAGGCGGCGCAACAGGAGATGCTTTCATGTTCCTGTTTAAGGCGCCTCCGTAACAGGCGGGAGACGGGGTGGGGTGACAACTAGGCTATAAGCTCACCCAGGGAAATCAGCAGTCTCTCCACACACACATTCATCGCCGCATCCCTCCATAGCCACTTTAAACCCCCCTCAATCCCCACTTGTGTGAGCGCACGTCATTCAGTGGCACAAGAAAGAGCGGGTCCAAACTTATTAAGTACTGAAAATGAGGGTTGCGCATTGAATGGAGGTCCCATGGCGCATGTCCACAAAGACAGGATGGCAAATAGCCTCGTTCCAGCAGCGGAACAGTGGTGAGGGGGCAAAAAGGACCACTTCAGTTGGATCGATACCACTTGGGAAAAGGCTTGCAGTGTCTAATGAACGGTGCTCTGATAAGGAGCCTTCTGTAATGCACTGTTTTTTTTTGTTTTTTTTTTTTTTTAAATCTTTTTGTAAATGAACTCACTGGCCCGGACAGTGCACAACTGCACATCCCATAAGATGAAATACAAACAAATGGCCTGGTTGTAGTTTGCAGTGGTGCAGTCACTCAAATCTAAGGATGGGTAAAATTAATGATAACCAATAATTATTTCCATTGATTGTTGAGTAACTTTTAAGCACATGAGGGAAAATGGGCCTCACTAAATTGGCTACAACCAGCAGAGGCACTGTTGATTCAGTCTTATATTCTCGCTGTCAGGCGGAAACCTCCAAATACGGTCAGTTTCATATTTTGTTTTTCTCAAATCCATATTTAATGTTAAGTTCCTAGGTGGTATGTTACTTTTATAAATTATGACCCAATCTTATGCTTGACAGCAATTTTTTATTCTATCACTCATGGCTATTAGACCTTTAAAATACAGTTTGGGAAGATGACATAACCACAGTTTATATAGCTTTTATTAAATTAAAGTGTTTTCTCTTTCGGAGGCACAGCTTGAGGGCAGATTTTGATGGGCACTGCTGTCTTAAAGCTGACGTAATTTATTTATTTATTTTTTAGTAAATAAAATATGTGATTGAACATTACACTTTACGGGGAGGAGTTTTGCTGATGTTGGTGCACAACAGTAAATGATAGCAATAAAGGTATAACACTAACTTTAACGACGCAGTCTTTTGTAACTCAAGCAAGATGTCTTTTAAAAAAAGAAATCATTTTTGTGTAAACAGCAACGACACTAAATAAGGGGACCTAATGATTGTCTACCTTCTGAGTTTGCATCCGAGCCATAACAGACGTAGAACAGCGACAGTGTGAAAGGGAATTTTCCCCACTCTGCTGTGTTGAAAGCACACAGTGGTGGGCAATATGCCGCTTCAGTGGCTATCCATGTGAAAGAGGTTGTAGTTAATCTGCAGCGTCTCACTATAAAACTTGTTTTTTTCTTCTTTTTATAGTTTTCATTATAGTGGGACACGGGTCACAGAACTTTTGCTACTCTTGTTTATATTGCAAAAAAATATTTTTTCACCCCTAACACAGTACTTAATTTCGAAGTGAATAATGCAAGATTTTTTTTTAAATGAGAAAATTCTGGCAGGTGTGAAACTCAGTGCTGTTTGACCTTGATGCCACTTTATTTGTGATAGTAATGCAGAATTTTGCCTGCTGCTTTAGATCGTATTAGATCATGCAGGTGTGTGCCTAATGTTTATGTGAGTCGAATGAAATGAGCATTTCATAATTCATCTGTTGTCATGCAAAAAAGCTGTAGTCCCACAGGAAGATGTGGCATGATTTGGGAAAATGGTGCTACCAGGGTCCCCGAAGCATCCCCGTGGCTGGCATTTAATGAGCTCCCTCCATTGGTGCATACAGACTGTGTTATTGACTGTGTGTGTATAATATTGAGTTTGTACTTGTTGAAGCGATTTCGACAAACAGCTACATCCTGACTAGGGGACGGGCTGCAATCACGTCGTTGAAGCATTATGCTTCTTTCATCTTGCTCCATGAAATGGGATGGAATGTCAAATTCGTGCTGCGCTA
This sequence comes from Festucalex cinctus, assembly GCF_051991245.1. Taxonomy (NCBI): domain Eukaryota; kingdom Metazoa; phylum Chordata; class Actinopteri; order Syngnathiformes; family Syngnathidae; genus Festucalex; species Festucalex cinctus. Next base: position 6,899,972 of record NC_135423.1, on the reverse strand, counting down.
TAATTTTGCTTTTACAAAGCCCTCCGTAATGACCCATCACTGTCATCACAGCATCACGCTAATGGTGTCCAATTCTGTATAAAAAAAAAAAAAAAAAAACTCATGTCCAAGGCGAACAGCGCGCAAGCTTTCAGTATGGCTGCACAGCATACAGTTAGTTTTCCAAGACTTTAAAGGACAGATGGAAATAATATATAGCCAAAACTTTACCCCAGGTTCACACAACTAACTTTCTTTTAAAGCAGCCTTTGGGTTGGGACCGGGTCACTTTTTATTAGTGTGCCAGTGAAGAGTAAAAGGCTGTAAACTGTTTTATTGATTGTCAAGCAGGCACACATTTTCCTGGCGAAGGTCTTTTTGATTCATGTTTGCCCTGGTAAATTAAGTCTGTTGTGTTCTTTATCAGTAGTTTATATGTGCACGTCGATGTTATAGCAATTCATTGTATATTTATTTATCACTTAGCCGCAAAAGCTTGGGAACTCCTGCTTTAAAGCATAAAGTTTTACTTTGACCTTTAACTAAAAATCTTACCGTTAATACCACATTCACATGCCAAGTAGATGTACAAGTTTAATTGCCGATACAAAGTACGGTAAGTAAGTAAGTACATCTAATGCCAACATCGAGCCAACGAGTTAAAATCTAACTAACACGGGTCCATAAACAAATGCAAAAGGACAACTAATATTTTATGTATAACATTAGTGTTGTTCCGATACCGTTTTTTGGCTCCCGATACCGATTCCGATACCCAGCTTTGCAGTATAGGCTGATGCCGATACCATACCGATATCTAAGGTTTTTTTCTCAACATAAAAAAGCTGTCCTGCCATTGGTTTGGAGCATTCAAGGGCCAATAGAATATCTTAGATCGGCATGCAGTGAACATGTCAAAACATCCCCCACACGACGAAGCTAACTCCCACTTTGCCAAAGACGCGACAGAACTGGCTGCACCTCTTGCAGCCTCACACACTCCGACATTGTTTTTTTCTGCAGCAGCGAACGACGCGTGTACGTCCAAAATAACACGAAGACGTATAATGTTACACATTCACAACTCATAATATATCACGTCACTTTCGCGATATTTCAAATTTTTATCACCCAAAAAACTACACCGGTAATATTTCAGACGACATGATATGGAACACCCCTAGTGTTAACACGAGCACACTTCCTAACTGCTAACATTACTGTTGCTGCACATGAAAATGAGCAGACATTACCATAAATTGTCGCTATCTCACGCAGAGCACAAATCTCACAACACATGCTTTTAAATGTCTTTTTCTTACCAACAACAACTAAAAAAAAAAAGTACAGCTGGGTATTGGACAGCTTCTCCCCAAACTTTTGATAAGTATTTAAAACTATATTTGAAAACAAAAACAAATATGTCTCACTATCTTAATTTTACATGAGCTGATGTTGGTTCATGTCATTAAATGACCATTCTGCAAAATTGACCTAATTCTTAACAAGCAATTAATCAATCTCATTTCTCATTAGTAAGAATATTTGATGGGCTGTTTCTGTTATCAAGAGCAACGTACTGGAAGAGAAAGACACTTTCTAAATGCACTGAAGAGGCTGTGCACTGGGAAGTAACCAGGTGGCAAATCATGAGAAGTGGATTGTACAGTGTAAGGATTCCAGGCCGTTTCTCCAGCTGCACCATCTGTTGTAGGGCAGAGTGACCTGGCCTCCTAAAGATGTTGCCCTGCATCTCCGTGACCTTCATAAGGGTCCTTTTAGAGGGAATCATGTGAAAAAAGGTCCGTTTGTGTGTCAAGAGATGAGAGACAAAGGTTCCATTTTATGAGGACTTTCCTCCTACAGGCTCTGTCTGAAGGCCAGCTGAACTAAGTCGCGCTATTCTTTCCACTAATAAGTAAGCCACTCTCTGCCACTTCTTATCTAGAAGTTCCATGAGAAATATTGTCCGAAGCCCAACACATTTATTAGCTTTATGGCGAGAAAGTCTGATATGGTCTGACATGGGTATCATGCCGAACTGATGCACAGCCATGCGATGCAAAAAATATATTGCGAGTGATAAATTAGTCTCTCTTTCACACTTCGGGACACATTATCTTCCCGCCTGCAACTCATAATATGCGCAAGATATCCTGCTGGGAGCTCCAACTTGAAAATGAATTCATCATTCACATAGCAGTTAGTTTTGGCCAACAGAAAAAAAAGAAAAGGTGTTTCATTAAACAAAAATTATCTACTGACAACAACATAGAATACAAACAACTGCTACCGGACAATTTTAGCGCAATAATCGATATCAAATCAATTTTCCTTTTCAAGCCCGATATCGATTAAAACCATGAATTTTTTATTTTAATATCTCTTTTTCCCTTTTAAAAGGTCTTTTTTTATCTTACTGTTTTCTTGAAATTTAAAAACATTTTCTTACATTCATGAAAGACACGACTTATTGCACTTTAAGACGATTCAGAATCTTTTCAATTTGTATTTAAATTAGAATTCTGAAAATATTTTCTCATCCTGGCTGATTTCAATTTTTGTGTAAAACTTAAGTGATTAGAACATGCGTTCCTTCCATTACTAAATAAAATCATTTGGCTAGTTATTTGGGAATTTTGTATTTGTGGAGTTTTTATCATGTCCTTGACATTTATGAAGAATTTATGTGCCATAATTAATCGATATGGGATTAAGTTTAAGTGAATCGAATCGGAAAAAATCAAATCAAACTGAATTCTTGTGAAGGGAAATCAAATCGATTACGGAAATTAGAGTTAATACCCAGCCCTAGCGCCAGCAATGTAAATCTATCATTAGAAAGCCATCACTGTAATGTTGTATGTTAAGCAAAGTTTGTCAGGCCTTGCTTCTTCAAAATACTTCCAAATATATGGAAGAGTCTCTTATCGCCAATACAGGAGATAACAATCAATGCTTTGCTGGTTGACATAAAATTGATGAAATGATTGAGAATTTTCAAAGTGATTGTTGTTTAGTCAGGCCTCCAAGAAACTTAAGCGAAATAAAGTGGCGTCTTGAGACAAAAGTGACCCTACTTATGAGTTTAAAAATTCTGTTAGCGAAGCAAAATGACACATTCTACAACCAGCATTGGCACTGTAAGGATGAGGACTGATAGCAAAGAGGGAATTATGTCAGTTTGGCGTCAAGGGTCAAGGTCCATTCAGCATAATGGTGCCCCTCTGTCACCAGGCAACGTGATTTTTTTTCCCTTTCATTCTTCTTTTTTTTTTTTTTTCTTCTCAACATTATGCTCTCTCAATGGCTTGGCAAACAAAAACCCCAATCACACCGTTTTTAATGCTGCGTGTCAATTGGGAAAAATAGGCCAAAACTTTTATGAGGAAGTGAGAGGCTTTTACAAGCTTTTCATGCTTCTCTGTGCTTCATTGTAATTGAACAACTGAATAGACCTGGCTATGATTAAATGGCCAGTGTGAAATAGAGGTTTTCTGGGGAGACATTTTGATGGCTCCCTCCCACCCCCCTTGGGCAAAGAAAACAATTTTCATTTGCTGCATCATGTGTGGTCACAAGACACCCACAGATGGTAGCAGGTGGGAATCCCGCTAATGCCTCTCCTACAATCTCACTTGGTCCGTATTCTATTGTTGCTTTTGTGTCTGCGCACGTTTCCTCGGTTTCAGTACCTGTGCTGGCCTGCCGCTGTGGCATCGGGTTTCTTCTTCTCACCAAGACAGGTGGGTTGAAGGCAGTACAAAAGATTATTTTGCCTTTGAGGTGTTAGACTACACTTGTTTCATTCATGGCAATTTCCTGAAAATTTGTCAAGGCGACAAACTAGTTTATTCCACTAACACTTTTGCACTATGTGGGATTACCTACAGTAATGAAAAGATCTAATTAAGGAGCCATAAATATTTTTATAGAATGAGAGGGGCCAACATATTGTTTGCCAATGATTTATTTTTTATTTTTTTAATCTCTAGCTATTGACAATGATGTCTTTGTGTAACTATTTGAAAAGATGTTTTGTAACACTTTGTTTTTAATAAGTATCACCACTTGTCACTAGAACTGTCCTTCAAAACAAATACTTCTATTCAGTCTGCACTTTCCTATTGACTTTGTTTTCAAGAGCCAAGACTCTCAACATTGTCACGGCCAAAAGCCATTCAGCGCTACTTTGTTTTAAAAACAAGTGCCAATAACCTTGGATATTGAACGCGATGTTCTGAGCAGATGATTGACTCTAAAGGTGTAGTTTTGCCAAAGCTTGCCAAATCTTGCTATTTAATTTTGGGGAGCAGGGAGTTTTGTGTGTCCATCCCACCATTCTACAGTCTACACCTATTGAATGTTGATCGTTCAAGAATTTTTTTGGCTTAATTATTTTTTTTCTTTTTCTGCAATGCATTTCAATTGTACGTGCATTTTCATGGCGGTCGAACAAGTTTAAACAAGTTGTTTAAAGCTGCTCTCTGTAACAATTTGGCCAAAAATATATTTTAACAATAGCCTTTTTATTTGACCATTTATGACTGAAACATCCAATTAATAGATTAACACCTTAGCTGTTCCCAATGGAAACTACAGCAATCCTCTGGCCAATAGTTTTCAGACTAGATTTGGGTTTGAATTTCCCACCCTCTTGTCTGCGGCTGTGATGTCATGTACATGTTGTGAATGTGAAGAAGGGTGTGTGCAGTTTCATTTTTCGTCAACATGTGGCCGTAGCGATTCGAAATTGAATTATCTGCGTTTAGTCTATATACTGCTCTATCTTCTGAGCGAATAGATGATCGTTTTTTTTGTCCAAAATCACGTAAAGCAATGTTACATCAGCATACACAATAATGTATCTCCATTCTTCATTGGCTGTTCATATTAGAGAAGTCCACATTACTATGTTTTGCAGTTTAAGAGTGTGACTTCCTCTGGGAATGACATCTCGTCTTGTTTGCTCTTCCATTGGCCATTTCCTACATTTCCCAGGATGCCCGTGGACAATCCCCAGAGAAGTAGGTGTGAACGCTTTGCATCAGCTGTGCGTTGCTTGGGTTGATTGAGCGAGGAAACAACAATAAGCCCACAGGAAGAAGTGAGTCATTTTCTCTTAACACCTAGTGAGCGCATTGCATTATGGTCCATCACAAAAACAGTCAGAGGGTTTACTGTTGTGCTGTGTTGGTTTATATAATGAGGAACAACCTGGTAAACAATCCTGGAGGCTTCGTATATGCATGTTTCTGAAAGTTTTGCCATTTTTCACTCAGTGTGACGCCTGATTGATTCTGCTCAGGGGAACTTTTGTAAAACATGGCACCACATAACAAACCCAGGCGTCTTGTTGTCAGCGCTGGGTCTATTCATGTACTGGAGCTCACAGAACAATCGGAATGGCCGTCTTGTAGCTTACATTCAAGCTTTGATGCTGCATGGGAGAGAAACTTACTTGATTTACAAAACACAAAGAATGGCAACATATTCTCTCATATTTATCCCTTTTGATTAGGAAGTAGGCTTGATATGAGGCTGAGTGGTTTTTTTTTCATTACTGTTTCACTCTGAAGGCACTCGCAGCACAATCAAAGCAGTCAATCTAAACTTAATTGAAATGGTTCCAAAAAAAACAAAAAAAACTGTTTTGCTTGCAGTCTCTCTCACATGCTCCCACTGGCATTTTCTTGCATTGTACTGATGAGGAAGATTAAACGAATATTACCCAAGAAAAGAGGGTGATTATCACTATTTTAATGATGTGCCATAAGGTAGAGAAATTGATCTCGCAAGCACGATCATTAGTCTTTGAAATGATTTCCTCCGCATACTCGACCACACAAGCATCCTCTTTAAAAAATGTCATAAATTGTGTCTGCAGATGAGCCGCTCTTAAAGACACCAGACGGCTGGAGTGGTCGAGCGGCGAGTGCACTCAGAAATCACGTCCATTATGTCGTGAATTATGTATTTGAGGGGTCCAGACCGTGGGGGGAGGGAGGTAGGGGGTACCACTGGAGAGCTCACTGTCATGACTCAAAACACCCGAGCACACCTCCCATTAACGACGCGCCATTAAAGGCAACAGAAGGCCATTAACCAGGCACAGCCATTAACTCCGCCTCCTCCTTAGCCATTAAACATTCCTGATTTAAGCCAATGTTTCTGGTATTTACTTTATATATGCTTTTCTGGAAGTACTGACCTCAGTCCAAGTCACAAGACTGACCAAAATCGACATACGTCACAAAAAAGGTGTTTCTCACATAGCAATTCACGCATGACTGACTGCAGGGATATTAAACTCTGAAAATAGACATACTGTGGACTCAGTCATAGGTTTAAGAGTGCAAATGGGATGAGCAAATAATTTCCAGCTATTAAAAAGCAACAACCGGGTCCTGCCATCCTGATTCTCACAGCAGCACTGATAAAAGTCATTACCGTATATTTAGAGTGGTAACATGCGGAAATTGTGAGCAACATATTTACGAGCTCTCGAAAACCACACATGGGGGATTGTGACAGTTGACTCAAGGATGTGAAATCATTCTGACTCAAGTAAAATTGACTTCTGGTGCAAGTAACCTTTGCTCTCAATTTTACCTTATTTACAAGTAAACAAATACGGTTAGTACATGATAAATGGCGACATGGACCCACATTCTATCCTATAAAACTGAACCCATGATCTATCAAAAATGGGGCAACAGGAACAGGATTATTGCATCTTTCTTCTATTTAGAGTGTGTCTATGAATCTTTTCAGGGTTGGACACCAGACATTGGGTTCAAGCTCTGACCTTATGGAGCTGAATTATTATTAGAGTTTTGTGTTTTATGGCGAGTCATCATAGGCAGTTGCCCAAATGCTGGCCAAAACTGTTTCGCAATTTACCGTCACTAATCTGTGGTTCGAGTTCGCTCAGACAAGGTTGTTTTTCTTTTTCGAAGGATCTCTGATAATAGCTAAAATAACCTTGGCTTTCAATCAATATGTCTAACTTTGTATGCCTGTTTGTTTGAGTTTGTAAGCCAGTTTGTTGGTTTACTCCCGATAGAAGTGAAGCTTCCAAAAATGAGGTTTCCAAAAATTCTGGGCAGGAGTTCTATCCAGCCAATTTTTAGGGGGGTGCGATCAGACTTGCATTTTTACCTGGGTGAATCCGCCTGAAAAAGTTGGTGAGTTTTAGTGTATGAGAAAACCATAATTTGGTCTTGATGATTTGGTCTTGACGTTAAAGATGGAGCAAAAAATCAATTTAAAAAAACACATAGAGGAACCATTATAAGACGCCCAAAACATTTAACCCACAAATGCTCATATCATTGCATTATATTTTTTCATAACTTTACTGCGGCCCTCAGTGGGCTTTATATATACTGAACCGGCCCCTGATAGGAAAAAGGTTCCCCACCCCTGCTCTACAATCCCTCAGTTCATTACCTAAAAGCAGCGATCAAAAGATGCCTATTAAAAATAACCGTGCGTTGCTTGTGGGCAGTAGGCAACAATGTGAGGTTTATAACTCCCCTATAAAAGAAGCTGTACACAATTTATGAAATTTATCCACCTGCTGAAAGCCATTCAATTTCCCTTGCAGGATCCTACAAGCTTTATTGTTGCCTTGCTGCTTTTTGTTGTTGTTAATTCGTCCTGCAGTTTATGAAACTGCTCTTGCAGTCACATTTGGTTACACAAGTTCAACAATAGCTCAGGTTCAAAAGACTTTTCTCTGGCCATTCTTAACTCAGGGGCACAGATAAAATCCACTCGAGACTTGATCCATTTCAGCATTCCGCACAGAAACCTTGGTTTTTGCCACTGGCGTGTACGAGGCGAGGCAATCGAGTCGAAAACATCATTTGGTAGCTCCGCTCGTCGTTCCTTCCACATATTGCGGGGATTTGAGCGGATCTATAAGAGTTTGCTTGCAATACGTCTTGAACCATCAGTGGAGAAATGAGGTAGCGGTGCAGTCAAAGGAAGGCAAGGCTGGACTTGTTTGCTAAGTATATCGTTTAGTCAGGGTAATTAAAACTACAGCCTGAAATCACAGGGAGGCGTAATCAACTCAAGTAGGGTTTTAAATTGCAGTAAAACCGGTCTCTTTAAGAGGTATCACATTAGCTCAGGAGGCCACCAGCTCAAATGAAGCAGGGCTGACTCCTTGTCATGACTGTATATTGATCATCACTCCTAATCACTTTTGTTCATCACCTAAAAAGGCTCCATGCGCTTGAGCCATAACCACACAATGCGGAAGAAAGCCTCCAACAGCTAATCAATGAAATCGATTCATCTTCAAGCCTGAAATGGATTTCATCATAAATCAGTCTGCCTTATTTGCCACGGAGGATCGCTCTCATCGAGATGTGCGTTAAAATATAGAAACTTTATGTCAACTGCCAGTATGACTGAATTTTGGTCCATTCTGTTGAACTACAATTAATATATCCTTTCACCTCCACATACAAGGTGTGTCATCTCAAGATTGAAATTCAATAGACAATAATGAGTGTAAATAGTTGGGCTCGCTAGATACACCTAAGTAAGCCGACTTGTTAAAAATGGATCGCCGTAATGCTTTGACGGACAAAAGATTCAACGGCTTTTTGTTTGGTTGAGAGCAGACTTTGGCGACACATGGCATAACAAATTTAAGATTTTTAGGATATTAAATTAGCGATTGAACATGATTTTTGGGTGGTTTTCGGACTATGTTGGTGCGTTTTTAGATTTTTCCTTGATTTTGGAGATGCAAGGATATGCACCTTGAGCCTGTCATTTACATTCTCATTCCAATTTAAAAAATAAATAAAATAAAAATTAAAAAAACTAAACATTGTGAGCAAATGAACAAAACACTACGGTACCTTAACTTTACTTCTTTGAACAGTCATACATGGCGTATATCCTTATTCACTGACCTTATTCGACAAAGTTTCACTGACTGCATGTCATTCATTCATTTTTTAAATGTAATTTTATTTTATTTATTTATTTATTTTTATTACAACTTGCCGTGTTTGGTTAACTGTGCCACCTTACCCGACCTCCATTAGCAATAGATTAGTTTGTCATCCCATTTTCTTCAGGCTCATATCCTCACCGAAACGTCGAGCAAATTGGAGGTAAACAAAACAAAACAAAACGGATAACCTCTAACTGGAGCCGCCAGTAAGACGCATGACGAGCAGAGAGAAAAGTCAATACGCAGCAGACAAAAGGTATCCTCGCGACCGGGAAGCAATGCGATGAATCATATTATTTTTCAACATTAGCCAAGCTGGCGGCAACAGATTAAAGTCTCTCTCCGGAAAGACTTGACTGGTCGCCTATATGTTCCATTATCGCTATGACTCTATTTTGCAGGTGACCAAACTGCTGCAGAATGTAAATGAGGTCTACCAACGAGCCCACAGCCTATCACTTGTCTCCACGAGTAAACAACCAAGCAGCCCTTTACTGCTCTTAGAAGCGCCTCATTAGGTTTTGACGGAGCTATTCAGTACAATAATAATTTAAAAAAAAGCCTGATTAATGGATTTATGTGGACATAGAAAGTGTAAACGCCCCTGTTCAAAGGTTAGGTTTTTGTGATAAAAATAAAACCAAGATAAATTAACGACAAAAAATGTAGAACATAAGACCTAAAGAACAGATTATGTTGTTGCACAATTATGCACATCCTCTTATAACTAGGGATGTGACTGTGTTATTCAAACTTATCTTAAATGGGAGTCAGCAAACACCTGCCACCATTCTAAGTGCCTCTGATTAATCACTAATCACGTTTAGATTAGGAATAGACCGATTATCGGCCGGTCCAATTATTGGCGCCGGTATTCAGCATTTAGAATACTGGAATCGGCCTGTTTGAAAAATCCTACAGCCGATAATCAAACAAAAAAAAAAGTTAACTTCAGAGAACAATTTATTTACATTTTCAGTTAACTTTATAAGAGATGCTGTTGACCCTGGGACCTTTCTGCAGTCTACAACCTCTGTTTTTGTTTGAAATTAAAACTAAAGTACAAATTTAATATTTCAGATATTGTGAAATTTTGGAAAACTTTATTTACTGCAGAAAACAACAGGGTGCTATTACGTTTTTATTTAACTTTTGATGACATGCTAATGACCCTATAAGGTCCCTGAAGTTTCTATTATAATTTTAAAACAAATATGTCAATTGGCAAATATTTAAAAAAAAAAAAAAAAAAAAAAAAAAAAGATTTTTATTTTATTTATTTATTTATTTTGGTGAAGTTTGAATGTAATGGGTTAATTCTGAATATAGTAACATCACCAAGTATGTATTAAGAGAATATGTGCACTTGTGAAACCACATTATCTCAGTTGTCTTTTCAGTTGTACAGGTTATCGGTCACATTAATGGTGGAAACAGTTTTGAAATCATTCATCTTGGTCTCATTTTTTTTAATCATCAAACCTTGGCATTTGAATAGGGGTTTGTAGACTTTATCTACTGTACGTACGCTCGCTTTATTAATGCCTGATTTCATTGCACGGCGTTGACTGTGCTTTACGCCTTGTTAGTCTGTAAACAGCACAAACTATTAAGAGGCATTACCATTCGCTCAGCAGATGGTTTTGTGCTGCTGATTGTTGTACCGAGGCCGATACTTTCACATTAGGGCAAGTTGATGTGCTGCATGTTGCAATACACTCATAAGGCAACAGCAGACCTCCTGACCCCTCTCGCTGCGGATCAGAGTGGGCCGTGCTTACCATGCCAATATGCTCGGCAGTCTGGTTGATATTAAGAGGGCATGACGCTTCCAAAGTGCGTTCTGATTCACGCTCTTAGTGGGGATATGTGGAATGCAGAAATTGCACACAAAGGATTATGTACATGCTTTCAGAATACTATCTGTAGGTTTTCCACATTACACATCTGCCAGTGGTTTACCTCTTTGTCAAACCATTAACCTGATTTCCTTTGACTAGTTCAAACTCATAAAGAGTAGAGTTAAATATGTCTTAAATATCTTTAATAATATGCGTTATGCCCATATTAGCACTCTTCAGTCCTTGACCTGATTTCCACTGAAATAAAAACATTAACTCCTGAATGTCTTGTTTTTGTTTCTATGGCTTTTTGCCATCCTTTTTTCCCCCCGAAAGAAAAACTGTAGTTAGAAAAGGACATGAGAAGTTAAGACAACGATCCACAGGAAGCCACTGTGAACTAAACTCAAGGAGTATGTGTTTTTGGTTTAGCATATGATGACTGACATGCGCCAATGGGGATGGTGCAATCGCAATTTCTGTGAACATTGGAAATATACCGCTAGAAAGCTCAGCTTGTGTTGTCTGACTAGCGAGTGGAGACCACAGTGGATAGTAACTAGGGGTGTTAAAAAAAATCGATTCGGTGATATATCGCGATACTACATCGCGCGATTCTCGAATCGATTCAATAAAAAAAAAACGATTTTTTTGTTTTTTTGTTTTAAGAGCTCAGAATTGTTCATTCGGTAGTCTTACCGATTCAACGTCTTATCATTGCCTTTTTTTTTGTTTTTTTTTTTGTGTGTGTGTGAATCGATTTTTAAACTTCCATTTTTAATGGAAAAATATTCAACAAAACGTCTGACTTCGGGTTAGGATTCACACCTTGAGCATGGAAGAATGTTATATGAACGGAACATTAAGTCTTAATATTTTATTTTAATGCTGTTCAAACATGAAACAGATTACAACCTCTATAAGACTGAAATTTCAGATAAATAAATAATACATTTTCATATAAATCTTACACTCTACAAGCGTACTGATGAGTATTTTCTAAATTTGAATGAAAAAAACAATCGACTTATAAATTCGTATCGGGATTAATCGGCATCGAATCGAATCGTGACCTGTGAATCGTGATACGAATCAAATCGTCAGGTACTAGGCAATTCACACCCCTAATAGTAACTACATTTCCCATGATTCTTAGATGCGAAAGCAGGAAGTAGTTCTAGTTCCGAACAATGCCTATTGCCTGCTACCGACTAGATGTGAATGTGAATTACAACGCAAAATGTAGACTGGCACGTTAGCTGCTGTACACCTGTTGTCAACAAAAAGGTATTATTATCTGTGTGTTCTGGTTTCACATTTACATTAGTGGTTTATTTCCTCTTGTACTTTTGTGACAGTTAAAATATTAACTGTCACAAAAGTACAAGAGGAAATAAACCACTAATGTAAATATGAAAATAAATTCCCCCTCCCCGCTTAAGTTAAACTTTACTTACTGTCAAAAATGTTTTGTTTCTAGACTCGAAGCTGGCTGGGATAGGCTCCAGCAACCCTTGTGATCACTGTCAGGACTAAGCAGTGAGGAAGACGGATGAATTTATGCTTCTAGACCAGTTAACTTAGTTTAGTTAACGCTCACTTATATAAATTTCAAGAGTATTAAAATGTTAGTGTCTGCCTGTACAGTCAATTTTTTTTTTTTTTATTCGACAGTTGGACTGGTGTAAATTATTGGAAATGTAATAGATCAAAATGGGACTTTTTGTTTGTTTTTAATCGAGCATTTCGAATAACCCCTGGATCTCATAAATGTGTTTCCTTTAGTGAGATTCAATCCAATTAAGCAGAACATTTGTCTTTTGTCCATACAAGGTCAATAATGGTGTTATCTTGTTTTCTTCCAATGATGCGTAACCGATCAAAATGTCACAAAAAAAAACAGTCTGGCTTTTTGGTCTGCTTCTTTTGTTCGGGCAGAAAGGAGATAACCATTCTCCACTTGATGCAATTCAGCATATGTCCTGGCGTCATGGGTCCTAAGGTCCTTTAAGGCATAATAATTTCATTAGTAGTGGCCATTACATTTTCTTCTTCCATCAGGACATGAAGGGAAGCCATACATCAAGATAAGTGCTTGAAACCATCAGCCTTGCATGGCTGCTGCTTTTCCTGTGTGGTACAATTTGAAGACTTGCGTACAGCGTAAGCCCCGCAGAACTAGCTGCTGATGAGCTTTACAGACGGCGAGGGAAACATCGCTTTGCTTTAAAAAACAAAAAAAAAAACAAAACAAAAAACACACAACCTGACTGTCAATACAAAAAAAAATGTGCCACCCCCACCTTCCCTTCCTATCCAATATATGGCCTGAAGAGAAGAAAAACAAATCTCTGCACATATTCCCTTCAAGCAAACTGAGCCTACATTGTCTCAGGAGGTCTCAAGAGGAATCTTCTACTGCAAGGTCAGACGAACACAGACGCCTTCAGGCTAATGCTCCAGAAGAAGAAGAAGGAAAAAAAAAAAACTTGTGTTAAAAATATACACCTTTACTGTTTCCAAACTGAAATACTCCAAACTATGACTACCACAAAAAATCACACATGGTCCCCAAAGGCTTATCATCAAAGACAACGTAGAGATGTGTCTTTGAATTTTTCCAACAAGTATGTACAGTATTTTATTGAAATAACATAAATGTGTGTAGTTTTGAGCACATTTCATTGTCATTGTGTACAGGTTAAAGTAACAGTACAAGCCATTGAGGCTTACAAAACAACTAGCATAGCATATCGCTTCACATAATGTCTACATTTCCCAAACGTATGTGACAAGAGCCACAGATGAACTACACGAAAAATTATGTCTTAATCGGTTTTCACAATGTTAAATATAATAATACAAGGTGGGAAAATTTCAGCAGACAACAGCAAGTGATAAAAAAATAAATATAATCATTTAAGTGTTACACGGGAGAAAATGGCCCCAGCTGAAATTTAACAAAATGATCTCATTATCAGAAACCCACTGGGAGCTGTTACTGTCTTAAATGTTCACACAACAAATAACTGAGGCGTCTATGGCTTTTGTATGAACTCGGTTCATAGAGAGAGCGTGATATGGCAAGGCGTCACCATCTAACATTAGTAGACTGGTAATCTTGACATTTCCTCTGCCAGACTGTCCCCGAATGACATTCACTGTCTGAAACAGTTTTTCACGACGCCGTTATGGTATGACACGGCACATTCAAATCAAAGTGTCCTTTTGTGAAAATGGAAATGACAAAGAGCATAATTGGCTCAATTTATGCACTGCAAAAGTTCATTTAACAAAGACCTCATTCTCTAAAGTATCCAGACATGGCAGTAATACTGTAAGCAACACTTCCAAAGGACTATCACACACACTGATTTGTTTGCACCGAGGGGATAAATCAACATAAAAAGTCTGCATTAAAATGGCAGCGGGGTGATGCCGCGTAATAATACTTAACAATTTACTCCAGGGAACACAAGGCCACTTGACCTCTTCAAGACATCCCATTAGTAAATTAAGTATCACTCCCAATTACCAGACAAGCATCTCTTCACCTACCCCGGGAGGTCTGCCAGTGGCGCTGTGGAATACTCAACAGTAGCGTCTTATCATAAAAAAAAACATCTTAAGCACCGGCCAAAAATTTGCTTGTGGGAATAATTGCCATGTAAACAGTTGCCACTTCACTTATTTAAATCAAAACTTAATTTGAGGACACTGAAGAGCCTTTTAAACTGCCTAGTAAAGCCAAGCGTTTACCCGTGTCCTTGTTCTGCTTAAAAGGCGTCGACTCAGAAAGTTAACCAGCCAATTGTCTGCCTCCTGCGGGACTACAGAGCAGTAAGAGAGGTGGGACACAATGCCGGAACATGGGTGCGAAGTTTAACACCGAGCACTCCTCTCTCACCCTGTTCTAAATTAAAAACTGTAAATTACAACCTCTGCAAAGGAGGTTGTTTTCCCGCCTTTTATATATAGGTACTATTTTCAGCATGATGTTGGTGCTGCAATTTTCTTCCTTCAGAGGTAGTATCAGAGGCAGGGCAGTGGCCTATGTGTAATAGAGTTCTGAAATGTGCTGTGACGTTCATGTTTCTTGCTTTGCTGTGCTTTAAACAATTGATGTGATTTTACATGAACTAAGGTTTGAACAAAAACACTTTTTTTTCATCAACTAAAATATGATGGAAATCGAATTGAAATGGATGGATATCATTGATATTTTTTTCCCCACTACAATACAATGGTCCCCAACCGTTTGTCTGCCATGCACAGTGTCGTAAAGTGACAACTTAGTTTTGTCATGTTGGTTGGCGTGCGTTTTAATTAATGTGAATAAAGTCGTTTTTACCAAAAGTTACCGCTCACATATTACTGGGCATAACATTTTGGCGACAAAGATGGAGCTTCCACTTTCCACCGCTGCACTCGTTCCTCACCATTAGTCTTTAATTCTCATTGGTGTGAATATTTTGTCACTAGCTGTGGTCGGATTAGCTAAGCCAGTGAAGTTAACGCGAAGCTCATCCAGAGCCATCTCATTTTTGTAATCTCTGACCTGCGCAGATGGAGAAGACTGACCGGACATTTCCCTGCTTCATAGAGCATCGCAGATCAGCGACAGCAGAAGACGGGTGAGTTGGAATTCCTTTGTAAACTGGCCGATCGGATTCCAATAATGTGTTTTAACGGTTTGTCGAATACATGATTTAAACTGCCATACATAGTAACAAATTGACGTGTCAACCAATTGGTTCAACCTTTGAGACAATGACACTGATTGAGGGATGCCCTGTTAAAAAGCACAGACTGCACAGTTATAAAAAAATAAATAAATAAATAAATAAATAAATAAATAAATAAATAAATGTTCTTTTGTCACAGCCCAGATAGAGTCATTTTGCAGGATCTGGTGTTGCTAATGTATCTTTATGCACCATAATGTTGTTCATCCACAAATCCATTACTTCCCACTTCATCATTTGATTTTATTTTTATTTTATTTTTTTAGAAACCAAGAAGTCACACATTAGGAAGTATGTGCCCCGCAGTGGGGAAATAACTTTTAAGTCTATGTTGCACATGAGGGGGGCAACTAATGATTTCTGGACTGTGTAAAAGCAGCAACACAGAAATATGTTAGGAGGATGCAGCATCTAAACACTAAACAGAGAACTTTGGTCTTTAATGTCATGGTTTCAACAATCATGGCATTTCATGTTGTTTTAGCTTAGTTTGAAAGAAATGTGGACTGCATTTTTTTTCCCTACATCCATCTGTTTGTTTTGTTTTTTTTAACAAAATAACAACTTGACTCGACACAATGTCTAACAACATTCACACTTCTAGTTGACAATGGTGCAATCAGCGTGTCTAATCATTTATTTTGTTCAACATTGTATGCTTTTTCACCATCCACTTCCTATCAGCAGCTGTATCATGGCTATTAAGTCTGAGTGCAGAAACGAAGGTCAGTGCATTTTGAAGACAGTTTCCCAATATAAAGAAATTTGTTTGATAATGGACAAATCTACAAATGTCATGACCACTAGTAGCTTGAGTACCCTGAACAGGGCCCTGCTTTTCTACCTTTCATCTCCATTCTCACTTTGCCACTAACTCAATTCTTTTAATTCCAACCCCTGATATATGCTCCGCTGTGAAAGAAGGCTCAGTGAATGAGGGCTGCTGTCTGCTGCGAGTTTGCGCCCAGCAGCATGTCACTGAAGATGGCTTCGGGCTGTCGATGTGGTGGACTTGAGCGCCAAACAAAAGGCATAGCCTTGAAAACGACAAGAATGTGAGGTCACCAACTGACACAGGGCTGTTCTGTTGGGTGCCAAAGGAAGCACAGCATAATGTAGCAAGTAATGAAAAAGAAAAGCAATCCTCCTCAGTAGTAGCTTGTGCTTGAGTCTAGGGCTGACTTCACGCTTAGTCAGAGTTTGGTGAGTGAAAATACGAAAAGTCATTGGAATTTTTTTTCCCCACTGGAATAAATGCATGGGCATACAGTCACAACCTGATTGGAGCATGTTTGTGACAGTTTGTGGAACAAAAATGTCTGCTAAATTACATACATTTGTTGTTTTATGTGCTTCTGTCTCATGTGTTGAATCTTACTGCTATATAATCCTAATTGCAACGCCTGTCCCTGGCTTTGGCCTGTACAGTGTTTACACTTGAGGTGAAGTCAACTGCACAAGGTAATTTAATATAGCCTACTAGTAATACCGCTAGATAGAACATATTGTAATGTCCCCCCAGCTGGTCAAAGACAGACACAAGCGGTCCGTCACTGCACATTGAATCGCTCTAATGAACAAACGGTAACAAAATAAACACATAATAAGCACATTAATACACAAGCTGCTAGGGCCACAATTGACGGACAGGACACATAGACTGACTAACAGTTTGCCAGTTAACGGCCAGCTGCTAACCTGTGTTCACAACAGCCAACTCTAGCGTTCATACTTGGCCAAAGGAATCACTGCACTCGTACCACAATGTGTTTAACTGAAACAGATGTGAACACAGCCTTTAAAAACCAAATGGAGCTGCTTCAGAATAGAATGTAACAGGCCGGATCCATGTTTCATTTATGGGCCAGAGGCTTTGAATGAAAGCTTCACCTTCAGCACAAAAGCTATGTTGACCCAAATGACTTTCCTCAACCCTGGACAAACCCCAAATAAAAGTCTCATACAATAATACTCAATTGGACTCAATGACTTTATGGGCTTGCATGCATGAATATCAGAGATTCACCACTCTTTTTATGAGTCAATAAGAGCCCACTGGTGCAAACGCCACCCAGCTTTGCCTTTCTAAATCTATAAGATAACATTTTAATGACAAAAAGACGTTCATTAAGTGTCATTTAAAAAACAAAAGAACACATCCCTGCAGTCATTCTCCAAGGTGGCTGACTTCTCATCACAGCTAATGGCGACCTCTTAGAAGAATTCATTAAAGCGCTACAATGACTCTAATGGAGAATTTGAACTAAGATATGGTTAGAAAATGGGTGTGGCCACCAGCATTTCACATGGAGGAGTGATTCCCCCTGTTTCCCTACCACCCCCTCAAAGTGAGGTTACACATCAAGTGCAGAAACAGGCAGCGGTGTCTCAGTGCGCTCTCAGAGGGGTGTGTGCTGTTCCATATTAATGACAAAGACAGAAGCGGGAGCAAGAAGTCGCCATCATACACTCATTTGCTTGAAAAGAGGCATCTTCACAATACAGTCGGCGGGAGTCCGCAGGAATCCAGTGAAAGCTGGGGAGGGCTGTGTCAATGACAAAAGACGGGGCAACCTCACTTTTTTTGTCTCTGAAACAAGGCCTGGCCAATTTCACCAAAAACTCAAGCCTTCTACCTTCATGCATGTGAATGGGGGAGTTCCTGCATAAAGAAGGCAACGCTACTGCAGGGCAGCGTGAACTTTCTGCCTTTATTTCTGAAACAATGCCACTCTGGTCCCCTCCCTCAGATAACAAATAAACCATTATTTTTGCACAACACAGAAGAAGAGCCCATGGCCAAAATAAAAGAGAAATAACAAGAGTGCCGTAATCTTACTCGGTTTGGTGCCACAATACTGGATGCAGCCCACCGGGGGAGTTTAAGATTTTAAAACTTACATTTGAAACAGATTATTATTGTACAGTACGCAGGGCACCTACAGAAACGCATATGCTAAATGAATACTTTTATTTAAACTTTGTCTTTATATCTAGTTTCTTCTACATATTTTGAATGTTATAAAACATGTAGAGACCAACCAAAGCTAAATTATACACTGTACAAAACTTTTCTTTACTTAACATTTTTCTAAATATTTAATCATTATCTTTATATATGTGTAAAATATAATTTTCATTCATTAAAATGTTTCTCTTTTGTTTGCTTCCTTTGTTTTCTGACTGGCTCGAAGTCATATGGTTCTACTGCTTAGCTGGAATGCACCAATAGCACTCTTTTCAGACTAAGTACAAGTTCTTATATTTGAGAGCATACGATGCAGCGTACCGATACTTGATATTGCCATTCTGACTTGCAATTTTGATGAAAATGTCAAGTGCCCTATAAATACAGCTGAGTTGTGTTCCGTTCTTGTGCGCAATCAATAATCCTGTTCCATTTCTGTTGGACGAATAGTACATGACGTGCGGGTTCTCTTGTGAATGTCTTGGCATCCAAGTGGGCAGGTGTGCTGCTTGCGTGCAGACAACACATGCATATTGATGACAGACTGGAATAAGATGAGTATCCTCGACGAACAACAAACAGTATATCTGTCTGTCTTACCTGCTCACAGGTGGCTAAGGTCAAGGCTAAAATCTGTCTAACAGCAGGCGTTGTAGGTCTGTTGTGTTGTTATTTCTACTTATGTAATATCTATGTTGACGTTATGTATTTTTACAAGATTTGAAAGCAAATATCAAATATCTGTCTTGAGCTGAACATGTTTGGTAAACTCTTTCAGGTAGTGAAGCATTAGGCAACCATTTTGTTCCCCAACATGGATTCCCAACGCATTTCTAAACGGATGGGGGAAGAAAGAAAAAAAAAAAACTAAAGCATTAAACAGGTGCCAACGTAAAGCAGCTCGTCTTCACCTGACTGGCAAATTAAAGCAAAATTGGATGTCTGAAGAGGTTATTTCAACAGGGATTAAAATGGTAAAAAAAAAAAAAAAAAAGTAAACGTGTCCCGCAGCAATGCTTTAAAAGCAGGTAGAGGCAATCACTAAAGTGTAATTAAGATTCACTTGCTGCTGGTTTACTGACAATCCTGAGTGTAAAACTGTCGAGGGCGAACAAAAGAGCCCCCTTTTCACATTGAATTATTTTTTTATTTTTTTATTCTCTCAAGGCAATGTTAGTCGTACATCTCGCTGCTCTGACACAGAGGATGTTCAGCGTTTTCATGCAGGAAGCTCATTTTCCTCCATTCCAAAACCGGCTTCGCCACTGTTGGCAGAGTTGTAATCAAATCATAAACAATAATGGTTGAAAGATGAGAAGCATGTATCGCATGGTGACTGATGGCAACAGAGTGCTTTGCTTCCAACAACTGCATACACAACATAGGAACCATAAACAAACGAGCGCGGCCCTCCATGGCTACTAGAGCAAACACTCCTGCACAAACTACACACGTGCACACCAACCACCTGTTTGGGTGGGGGTAGGTCAGCGGAAAAAAAACAACAAAAAAACGGCATGTGTGAGTGGGAGCGTTGCAGAGTTGCACACAAAGGCCACAGTATGCGCTGATATTGAGCATGTGTTATGCCAAGGCTACTGTTTTCATGCGAGTGGATTCTTAAATGTTAATGTGTTTTGCACATAGTGAGACCGCTCACCATTATGGCACAAAATTGACTGCTGCCGCACGTTGCGGACACAGTCGCCTGTCTGCAACAAATGACAGTGATTACAACACAATTAAGAAGGGACGCTGTCAGAAAATACTGTATTTGGGGAAATTACCAACATAATAGAAGATGAGTAAACACTGAAAAGCAGTGACGGGTGTAACGATTGATTATCTTGTGTGGAAGTCATTAATGGCAATTGAGGAATAAAAAAAAATGGAGTGTGCAAGAGTTTGTGCTGTGACTGAAAACAAGGTGACGTCATTTTGAGAGAAAAACAACAACAACAAAATGATGACGTCAACGTGACTCAACGATTAAATGAGCTGTCATAGGATTTGGTCGTAGACAGACATAGTTATGAGTAGTTGATTAACATTGGCAGCCCAAAGCAGGAATTTAGAATGTGTAATAAAATATTTAAAATGAACTATTAATTTTATTCGTAAGATTGATTTAGACAAGTTAAAAGGACAGCAGGGTTTTTCCTGTGTACAAAATTTAGAGGTAGCCACCTCCAGCCACACTGATATCGCTCAACACAGTGCTCCAGCTGTGTTGATTGAGCTTGGCAGGAACACATTTTAACTGCAGTTTCAGTGTTGCGCCATTATGGAGGCGCTATATCATCAGCATTGCACCGGAAAGACCTGAAGCAACAACTGAAGAAACTTTAATGTACCAAAAAATAAACAGATCATGGAAGAACCGTTGCACATGCCTATTTCCTGGTTGCAAAGCTCCAGCCATCGCCAAAGTCATATAAACACAGTATATACAATAGACATAAAAGTATTTTACAACAATACTGAACTATATTTACAATTTAAAATGTACTAGTGGATGAATTTTTAATGATTGTAATTAAAAATTTCACAAATCAATGGCAACTTTGTATTCATAACATTTCTAATTTCTAGTCCCTGATCGTAAAATGGCTGCAGGAGGGCGGTATCAGTCACCACCCCGAGTACCTATGCCTTAAAATAAGACTGGTATTGCATGGGCACAGATACCAATACCTGGTATCACTAGTCACCCATCATAGTCAGGGTGAAACCAATTTGAGCCAGAAAAAACCTTGGACAGTACCGGGTAATTTTATATTTAATTTCTTTACTAGCAGTGTACAAAACTGGTGTAATTTTAGAGCTGTACTATGTGGATCACAGCAAAACTTGTTTACGTGTATTTCTAGAGAACTCAGCATATCATTACAATTCCATCATTTTATACCTATATTTACATTGAGTAAAGCTTCAGTAGGCACCTCTGAAGTGAAATAAGCTTGAGTGTGATATCAGCTCTTCTAGGGAGTCTGCACCCCTAGCAGTCAAACTGAGCCGCCTCCCGCCACTATTTAATTTACAGCGGGAGCCTGCCCGTGTGAATTTGCTGCTCTTGATTGGAGTGGTGCTGCCTAAAACCCCCTACCGCAGATTTGCATCTGACGTTGACATTCTTGGAAAGAGTGAAGGTGGCAACGTGATAAACAGTGTGTACACCGGAGGCTGCCGCTCAAAGACCAACATCCCCCTCGCATTGAACAAACTAAAATGGCAATCTTGTGTCCAAATCTGATGTCGAAAAATCAATTAATGGCAACAAACGAGCCAACCTCTTCACTAATCAATTTAGTATTTTGTACGTAATGCTGACAAACAAACACACATTATCCTGGCATTAATTACTTATTTTCTCCCCGTGTGACTTCACAAGAAGTTTCAAGGATTTACAATGCGTCAAAACCCACACCATGAATCCAACAATCCCACGAGTGACTTTCATTCTCGCATCTCGGCAGACTTTGTGTTTCGCCGTGTGAGATAATGGGGCTGCTGTCGCGCGAGCTCGGCTTAATGCCTGACAATCCTTCCAGCAGGAATCCATCAAAAACCCAGCCGCCACGCGTCCGTTGACACTCGAAACAAGCCACTTCACACCTCCAATTCATTCACATACAAACATACACAGGCCGTGAGGAATAATGGGAGCCACCTAATCGGCAAAAATAAACATCCACAAGGATACATCAGGAATGAAATTAAGTGGATTCACCATGTTCAAAACTATAATGCCTCAATTTGTCGTAAAATTCAGATTTTTGCCCAAAACTAAGGTGACCATATTTTCAATCTTTATTTAAAAAAAAAAAAAAAAAAAGACACTTGGCAGGTTTATTCAAAGATGTCATACATTATAGCTATTTTAACGTTAACGTTTAAAAAAAACAACAACAAAAAACATAACTCTTTTGAAGTCTTGACAAATTATGCTAATGACAAATAAAATAAAAAATAAAATACTTTTTAATAGATAACCAACGCGCACAAACCCCCCCAACCCCCCACCCCCCACACACACACATTTCTTCTTTTCCCCAATGCCCCTCGCAATTGACGAGAGCAGTCTGCGGTCTACCACTTGGGGCAGCATGGTGCACTTTGCCTCCAATTTGCCGCACAATGAAGACAGAACATTTTCATGAATTTATAAAACCCCCGGCTGCCCGGACAGGATATAAAGAAGTAGACATGTCCGGGCAAAAGAGAACGTTTGCTCACCCTAAATCCTGAAGTATTGACGATGTATTAGCGATAGTTCTGACTAGGGGTGTGAATTGCCTAGTACCTGACGATTCGATTCGTATCACGATTCACAGGTCACGATTCGATTCGATACCGATTAATCCCGATACGAATGGTCACGATTCGATACCGATTAATCCCGATACGAATTTATAAGTCGATTGTTGCGATTTTTTTCCATTCAAATTTAGAAAATACTATCAGTAAATTTGTACATGTACACTGTAAGATTTGTATGAATATATTTATCTAAAACTTGAGGCTTATAACCGTGAGCCACTGTACACAAACAGTTTGCAATCTGTTTCACATTTGAACAGCATTAAAATAAAAATATTAAGGCTTAATGTGCCGTTCATATAACATTCTTCCATGCTCAAGGTGTGAATCCTAAAAAAAAAAAAATAAAATCGATTCTGCCGATTATTGAATCGATTCGAGAATCGCGCGATGTAGTATCGCGATATATCGCCGAATCGATTTTTTTTAAACACCCCTAGTTCTGACATACATTTCAATCAGGGCTATGAAAAACTCATTTTCACAAATGTCATGCACAAGAACACATCCCCAGTTAGCGGCGCACTTACTAATTTTTAATTATTTTTTGCCTACTAGTGTTTCCCAGACAAACATTTACAGAAATTATGACTTTACTACTGTGAATTCCATACATATTAGGGTTACGTCATAGAAATTTGCCGTAGGAAAGGAATTGTGTCAAGTGAGTACCGATTGTACTCACAATAGCTGCCAATATTAACAGTAGCTTACTAATACACATTGTTACTTACTTCACTTTATCAAACATGTTTCCATACTTGACCGCAGCCCCCCCACCCCAAACAAAAAAATACAAAAACAAAAAAAACTCTCATAATCTCCCTAAATTTGAGGAATATTGTAAACTGTAACAATGACTACTGTATTTGGGGGTATTTTTTTAATCATTATTTTAAAAAGTGTAGATCCTGTGCCTGTTATATTCTGTTTTAACTTATTTGACAGTTGAAACTGTTCAAATACGACAAGCACAGACACGGTGGCAACAAGACACATTCCTAATTTACCATTGAAGCTAAGGAAGTGTACTTAACTTATTTCAACACTTGTATGAGTTTTAAAAAAAAATAAAACAATCTTTTTACTTAAAACATTGCAGAGAAAGTAATAATCCAAATCAGAATACTGAACTGATCCCATGTAGGAATTTCCCCATGGCAGGACTGATAAAGGCTTATTTGTGCTCTAAAAGTGAATCGGTTTACACTGGAAAACATTGATTCAGTTTCCATGATTTTACACTTAGGGGATGTTTTTTGGGTAAATTTGAACAAACAGAATGACTACTCAGTAAGGGAATGTGTTTTGACTTTTATGGTTCACCTGTATATAGTCACAGAGCCAATTATTTGTTGGCTGAGGCATCCAAGCAGACAGACTAGCAAGCTGATACGCACAGACTATTTTAAGAGCAGGAACAGCAAAAAAGTGAAGTACAGATGCAGCATTTTTTTTTAAGTCCAGGAAGACTTGTCAGGACTGCATCTGAATTTTCCACAAAGAGATCGTTTTCATGTCTTTTAGGGAGGGAAGGAGGAAGGGAGATTTGAGGAGGGGGCCCATCTGCTTTCTTGTGGAGAGGAGACAAGATGGGACACGCATGCACAGCCGCACACAACTTGTCCACCATGCTATGAGAAGCCTTCAATTAAAAGGAGCCGCCAACATCCTGGCGCGCAAGTCTGGACGGCACCCGGCGCGGGATGAAAGAGTGGATCCATCTCAGGTGAAATTGGGTGGGTGTGTGAGTGAAGCCCACCAACCCACCCTCACCACCAGCCACTCATCTCCACCAACCCCTCCCTACTCAGCTAAGTCCATTAGTGGTGGAAGAGCCCCACTTGCCTGACAAGTAATACCAGCTGTGACACCGAGCGCAGGATGGCTGTGCGTTCTGCGGTAAGGGAGGGGAAGGGTAGGTGGGTTTGCGCGGTTGGGGGTAGGGTGGAGATGAGGGAGTGAACAAAAAAAAAAAAAACATCTTTCCAGACTGTTCCTGGAGAGATTTAGGGCTGAGTTTGTCTTTTTATGTGGGCGTTCAGCACAAAGACTCGAGAGCAGGGGTGTGCAACGTATGGCCCGTGTGCCATAGAGCATCCACCACAGCATTTGATATGGCCTGTCAGTCAAGTCTAAAAAAAACAAACACAACCACAATTACCATACAAATGATCATAATCATGAACAGTTGTCTGATTGTTGCTTCATGATTTTTTTACATAAATTCCGTACAGCCCTGAGGACTTTACAAAAAGTAAAATGGCCCCAGTTCTCATCTGTTCACTCGCAATAAACACTGATTATTGAGTTTATTTTCAATCACTATAATGTACCGATGTGCTCTCTCATTCATATGCCATTATTCAAATGAGGGCTTGCAGTACTTGACACTCATCACTGTGATCATTCAAAAGGAACCTCAAGCCGGACTGAGGCGGCGACCATCTGTTTTGTTGTGTGAACTCGCGCACACGTTTACATCATCACTCCTAAACACACAGACACACATACGCACAGTGCAGCAGGTGGGGCCGTAAAAGTCTGACCTCGACCCGGTGCACTTCTCCACCATGTGAAGCAGTGAGGTGCAAAAAAACCTCATTCGTTTCCTCTCAAATAATCAGAGTGATAGGTGCTACACAGGGGTTCATTTACAGCTGAAACTGACTGAGGCTCAGGTCAAAGCAGCGAGTCCGGCCCCTGAGCTTCTGCAGCCTTTGCTCATTAATGGGCAGCCAGTAGTACAGGAAAAACAGCGCATGCTACCTGTTGGCCTGCAGGCGGGGAACTGGGTTAGAAAGAAACACATTATTAAGATGATGCTGTAGAACCAGTCCCTGCATCAATAACAACATGCTGCATTCCCAGCCCATTACAATCTGCGCCCACAGGAGCCCCCTGACCTTTTAGAAAAACTATCAAAGCCATCCTCGTCAAAAACCTCTGATCATAATCCCAGTAATCTAAGACAGGATGTGCAGGAAGCTCCATCCTGCTGCATTGAAACGAGTGGAACCACATGAAACTGACGAGGCGCCAGAGGTGAAATCATAGCCTTCCCTGAACTCGTGCTCATACAGTTCAGCCGGAGACACAAATAGTAGACAACATCACATGATGGGAGGCATTAACAAGTCATATGCTCGCTATGCAAGTCATTCAAAGGTCATACACACTTATGAAGAAAAAAAACACACACATGTTGATGATTAAAGTCACTGATGGTAGTCATTTTCCTGACTTCCCACTCAGTGATGGTGAGTGCGCGAGTTTGAATGGTTGTTTGTCTCTTTTGTGCCATGTGATAGGCTGGTGACCAATCCAGGGTACAGAAAATGGATGGCTGGATAATTTATTATGCATTAAGACATTTCGTATGTTTTAGTAAATTTAACAAGAGTTGACTCGTGTATTGGACTATTGAGCCGACCCGGAAACCAGATGAATCACAGAATGAATGGGGTGGGGTGGGGTGGATATGTGATGGGGGGTTTGTTTTCAAGCAGTTTTTATTAAATTTAGTAATGGAAAATATACACAACACTAAAGACGATATTTTTAGAGGGCTGGTGCTAAAATGTAAGCGTACGTCGGCTTTCTAGAGTTTTCGTCGGCACCTGCACTCGAGACAGGCGGGATATTTACCCCCCCATCTGAAGCGGGAAGTGGCACATGGAAGTCATGAAACATTCACCAAGCAACACTTAACGTCTTAAAATATCAACACAAGTCTTACCTTGGCGGAGAATTGTGGCGAGGAGGAACACGAGGGAGCCCGAACAGCCGGCGGACAACAAGTGCATGGTGGCGATTCTCACGCGGTTGGGTCCTCGAGTGTCAGCAAAAAGAAGGAAAGTGGGTTCCCACGACGAGTTGTTGTTGATGAAAATGTCGTTTGGTGTTCTTTTAGTGATCCTGGAAAGCGTTGAAACAGTTGAGGTGAGTTTTTTTGGGGGGGGCGGGGGGGACGTAGCTCGCCAACTCCGGGCTGTGCAGCCAGTTGTGCTGGAACAGGTAGTAGTGGAGAGCGGAGCGAGAGGAGAATGGACGGCGAGAGGAGGGGGAGAGTTCGAGAAGGGGGGGCGGGGGTGTGTTGTGCGTTTGAACCACGCCCCATTCTCTCCTTTCAAACCCACCTCTCTCCGCCCCCACACTCACATACACAGCCACCCCCCTTCCAGCTTCACCTCTCTTCAAACAAGTGCTTTTCTTCCACATCGTATACCCCCACCCATACATACACACCCTCTTTACCTCCACCCCACCATCATGTTCCCCTCCTACCCTTCCTCTCAACCATTTACACACTTATCTCAAACATTTCTCTCTTTCCATCTGCAACACGCACACACACACAATGGCGGGAATGTAAACCGCCAGAATATGAAATTCAACAAGGAGGAGTACTGTACAGTCATTCAAATGGACAAGTTGGTCCCCTCCCTCAGCGCCACTTGTCATTTCGATGTCAAAAACATGCTGTATCTTCAAGATAAGTGAGTCGGAGAGGTGCTTCAAGGTTATGAATTCGTAAATTTTGCCAACAAAAGTGACATGGTGCAAAGTTATCACTTCCCTGCTGAGTAGCGATGTCACATAAGATTTATTAGAAAATGCAGTAGGCAGTCGGCAAATTGAATAAAAGAAGAAAAAGTTAAGAATGAAAAGGTAACATCGCAATTAAGGCACCTAGACACTACATTTGGTTTTTGTGGTGCCCGGTTAATTCCCCCCATTACTAGGCTTGGACTGTCCCTGACTCCCCTCATCATCTGTTAGTTTTATGAGAATGAATAATAGGCTAATTTCTTTCTTTTTTTTTTCCTCAATAATGTTGTACAGTATGTCCTCCCCCATTATTATTCAGATTAATGTTCCGATAATATTCCATCAGTTTTCTTTTCATGCATCTCTGGGGGGGGCATTTTGGGTAATATGGCTCTCTGCTGTCAACCGAAATTATCGTCACGTGACGTAACCAAACCCTGCAAAGATTAGCGTACTCGCGTATGCTGCGATAAGTAGCATGCTACATGTCTACAAGTATGACATGATGGTTTGAACCCAAACTTGATAAATATTCTTAATGAGCCTCTTTCCTCATCTAAATCTTATATAAAGCACACCTTTAAATTAGAGTAAAGCAATAATTTCATTATTTCTCATCATATATTCTCAACCGTTTCACTTTGTCTGCTACTGTGGGACCGAACCCCTTATCTAATTGTTTGATGAGTTTCAGTTTAAAATATCCACCAATAAGCTTGTACGGGCCGAAATTCCAAGGAGTTCACCAAGTCAAAGTTACCGTGATGTTTCAAATGGCATCACTTGCTCTAAAAACGTGACGTAAATAGCGCAAATGGAACATGTTTCGTGAGTAGAGCAGTGTGGGGGGTTAGGATAGGTCATGTACTTTAGTCATCGTTTTTTTTCTTCCTGAATGTATTTGCTATGGAGGCGTTTAAAGTAAATTATGTCATCATGTCTTTTGTTTCCAAAAAGGAGGCGTGAATGTGGTGTGCGTGTGTGTGGTTGAGCACCTGGCATGCAGACACAGACACACACATAGAGTAGATGCAAACAGGGTCGCGGTATCACACAGCCGTTTTGCGCCTACAGGCAGCTGACAGAAGGCTCATGCTAATTAGGCTGTATAGGATGTGAGTTCAACGTTAATCATAATCAAGACATTTCCATATTAATAATTCAGAGCTAATTAATAATTGAGCACACCGGTCATATCTTCCGACTTTTTCTTTCGAAGAGCACATTCATATGTGGCACCGCAATAATTATTTTCCACTGTGCGAATGGTTGGAATTAATGCCCGGTGCCAAGACTCCGAAAATTGGAAGCACCAAAGTTGATTGACTTGAGTAGAATTGGACAGATATTTTTTGGGGGAAAGTATGACCCAGACACCACACTGTAACAAACAAACTGTAACTATCCGATTAAAGACCCCAGACAGGAAAATACAATTTGATGTGGTTTATTCACAAACCAACAGTAACGCAAAACGCTGGCTCAGATGCCATGAGAAAAACAACAAAGCGCGAGCACAACACCCGCAATAGTTAAATAACAAAAAACACTTGCAAAAGGCAAGGAGAAATAGGAGTTAACAAAAATTACTTACAACGCAAGCAGGCTATATCTATATACAATAACACACACTAAAATCTAACTATATACAAGACAGAAACCGCCGTGGCAGATACACGTGAAAAACATTACCTTACCAAATCAAAAACAAGACTATACTATAGTCATCAAACAGATCATTTTAAAAAAGCTTAAGCTCTTTTAATAGTTGGAAGTAATGCTAGGTGCAAAAGCTTTTGCCATGAAGTGGAACCTTCAAAGCTGATTGTCGTAAAGATTGTAAAATTTGAAGTTGGACAGATATTGCCTTAAATTTTGTATATATTTTCAACATAATTATAACAACGGGGAAAAAAGTTCCTTCCTTCCTTCCTTCCTTCCTTCCTTTGTACATACCTACCTACCTACCTACCTACCTACCAACCTACCTAAGGAAAGTCACGCCAGCAGCAACAACAATTGTTCATACTATTCATACAGTAACATGATGCCAACAGGCTGCTAGGGCCAACTTCCAAAAAATAAAAGCCTAACAACGTAGCCCGATTATCTTTGTGTTTAATCAAAATTTACATTTACAAACATCTGCTTTTACTTGGCAAAACAAAGCTCAACATTTTCGCCCATTTTCTGACCCATTACGGACCAAACCAACTGAATCATAATATGTTATACTTTCTGTGCACTGTCAATATGAAACAATGTACTTTTATGGAAATTGTTGATTGATGTTTGGCTCTAAATGATGTGGCCTCATCTTTTCACGATCAATGTAAAGCAGTTGCGTAGGCATGATCAATACCACAGTAATCGTGCCGTGTTACTCACACATAACGTCACTCTCAGGGTTAAACATTGCTCAGATACACCAATTAGTGTTTCCATCACCAGCACAATACATAACAGTAAACGACTCTAAAAATAGGTATTACGTACCCAGTGGCGTGTCCTAGCCTCTTCACTTTAGTAGCTCCAATGATGTCTGCAGTGCTTGTCTGGTCTTCTGGATAGCTGTAAAATGATTAGCTCTTTAATCCTTTTATCCTTTACTCAACTGATGTGTCGAACAAAAAAGGTTGTGTGTCTGTGTATATTGTGTACGATGGCAGATCTCTTTTATCCTTTTATCCCTTACCGACTGTTGTGTCTCGCAACAAAAGTTCTGTGTATGTTGCAGCAATGATTAGCTCTTTTATCCTCCCCTGGGTGTTTTGCATTTTCTTTTTAATTTTTGTGGCTTTTTGTGACTCCTTCTAAAAGACGTGGTAAGAGAAGCTAGCTTAACTGTGTAAGAGCTGTTTAGTCTGTTAATGCGTTCATTGTTTGTACTTGTTGTTTTTCCTCCCATTCCAATTGGTTGTTGGACATCTTCTTAACCCGAACAAACCTTTGTGAAGAAAGGACTTGGACTGTTTCATGCAAAGTGTAGCAAAATGTACACCAAACACGGAAGAGCTTGACGTCACTTGAAAAAATAGTGATGGGCGGCACGGTGATGACTGGTTAGCACGTCCACCTCCCAGTGCTGAGGACGCAGGATCGAGTCCGGGCTTCGGCCTTCCTGGGTGGAGTTTGCATGTTCTCCCCGTGCCTGCGTGGGTCTTCTCCGGGTACTCCGGTCTCCTCCCACATTCCAAAGACATGCATGGCAAGTTAATTGGGCGCTCTGAATTGTTCCTAGGGTTTTTTTGTGAGTATGCGTGGTTGTTCATCTCTGTGTGCCCCCGCAACTGGCTGGCAACCAGTTCAGGGTGTACCCTGCCTACCAACCGGAGCCGGCTGGGATAGGCTCCAGCACCCTCATGCCCTTGTGAGGAATAAGAAAATGGATGGATGGAAAAAATAGTGACCAAACCACCGCAACCCCCCACCCCAAGCCCTATACTAATTGCCTACGGGATGGGAGGAGCAAGATGGCTTCCTTGGCGCGGCTTGCACGGGCATGTATGGGCTATCGGGGCTCTGGGTGGAGGATTGGAACCGTCACTTGCCTTCAGTGCCGGTTAGTGTGGGTTCACGTCCCCACCTGGGAGACCATGTTGCTTTGTGTGCGTGTGAATGAGAGAAAAAAAAAAAAAAATGTATGGGCTATAGGCTATCCAGTCATACATTCTTATCAGTGGCACCAACAAACTCAGTGGCTTCCTGTTTACATGCATTTCTGTGTCATGGCTTCCAACCACATTTTGCATGTCAAGCAACAATCCATGACGCTTTCCTGTGAAAGTCAAATGCTTCCATTTAAGACATTTCTAAAATGTCATTTAAGGACGCTGCAGATGGAATGATTTACCGTGCGACGGCAAGATCAAGCCTGTCTGGTCACACGATGTGTGTGTGTGTGTGTGTGTGTTGGTGTGGGCGGGGGCGAGTCAGTGTTCCTCACCCTGGCTGTGAAATTCATCGAGGTCCGTGATGGTTTGTGCAAATGGAGTAAAGGCACCGGCTGTGAAAATCTAATGCAATTTGATTAGAAGTTAACTGCAAAGCAATATTTTTCCTGCCTGGCTGCACTGTGAGGGGGCATAAGGAAGGAAGGGAAAAAAAGAACTATTTGGTTCTTCTCTGTATGGGTGAAAGCAAATGACTGATGAGCAGGCCTGAAGCCAAACATCTTGCCTATAATTCGGAAATCCTGAAGAAAGGACTAAATGTGAAAACAAAACATCTTCACCAGTGAATCTGTTGTGTTAAAAGTTCCCATTCCAGGAGTAAATACAGTTGCAGGTTGGTTTTGTATTCACAGGAGAGCATTTTTTTTCGCCTCTCTCTCTTCCCCCCGTGGCTGCTGGAAGAGATTCACATACGGAATAATGAATTACAATACGTCACGTCATGTAGCAGGAAGCGCCGGTTGCCCCTGCTGTCTGTCATTTGATGAAAGAGAGGACTTTTATTTTGACACGTTGTGAGGCATCTTGTGACATTGCTGCGGCTAGCACACAAACAAATGCGGCGTTGCCATGGACAAGGAGAGAGCGGGAATGACAGCACATATATATATATTTTTTGACATGCCGTACCTTCTCAGAGGAAATATGCAATATGAAATATCTACCTCACTCTGCACACAAACACAGACACACGCACACACACCACACAGGCTCATGTTGCGCATCTAATTTACATACAGTATGTGTTTTCCAGGTTGAGAAATAACAACATTGTTTTTGTTTTAATGGATTCGCAAACCAGATCTGGCAGCAGGTAGAACGACCCAGTTACAACCACAATAAGTGTACAACAACACAAACTAATATCTATCTATCTATCTATCTATCTATCTATCTATCTATCTATCTATCTATCTATCTATCTATCTATCTATCTATCTATCTATCTATCTATCTATCTATCTATCTATCTATCTATCTATCTATCTATCTATCTATCTATCTATCTATCTATCGTCCCGTCCCATTCATCCATCCATCCATCCATCCATCCATCCATCCATCCATCCATCCATCCATCCATCCATCCATCCAGTCATCCATCCATCCATCCATCCTTTTCACTTTACACTATCACAGAACAAAACCTACTCACACTTGATGATAAAATTACTTGTCATTCTTTTTTTTCCTTTTTTTTAAGACATGACATTCATCCATCAATCCATCCACTTTCGGAACATCCATTTTTTTTTTTTTTTTTTAAAAACTCTTTTAACTTTTTTACTGTGTACTTTTCTTGCTTTTATTTTTGCCTGTGTTGTACACTTTTGAGATTTATTTTATAAATGTAAATGTTGTTACAAATAAAATCCATTATTACCGGTATTAGTATATGCAAAGGTCTCACTGCCTCTAAAAGCGCAAAAAAAAATTGTCTTGGATTTTTTTTTCCTAATTCCGGATTGAACGTCATCACTGACATTGGCATTTAGATGGTTCATCTGTTGCATTTGAATTGTGACATTGTTTTTGGACGCGAGTAGTCGATGATTGCATTCCCATCCAAAGTCATGTCAAAGATCAACGTGATCATTGCATCATTTCTCCCGGTTGTCTTCTTGGAGGGATCTGCCCCCTTTGTCTGATTTGTCCCCACAACGCCCCCACCCCTCATTGAACAGGTTTTGGCATATTGTGTCAAACAGCAAAGAAAGTGACCCAGACATTTTGAGAGTGTCTCAGGGATCCACTTAATGGACACTCCTGCCTCGCTTTCTGGCCAGCAGCCCTGACTGCATGGGTCGATAATTGCTTCATTAGTTAATCCGATTGAGTGCGGAGCGGGTTTGCTGTCGATGCTGACTTACCTCCCTTTCAGCAAAGAGTATGTCTTTTATTGATTTCATTGTTCTCTTGCAGAGCCTAACTTTTCCCCCTCAACTAATCCTCACATTTGCACCAAGAGAAGCTAAATGGATTTCTTTGTTTGAGCTGCCCCTTTTCTGCATCCACCGTGTTCTTATTTTGAAGGCGATCAATAAGGGACCACTTCTTGTTAACGCCACAGAAGCAAACTAGAGCTCCGGAATGACTCTACACTCGTTCGCCACAATATTAAGTGCACCTGAAAGTGAGAAAATTCTCCCTTTACAATGTAATGCACAGTTTTGATTGAAACTGACAAAGAGGCTATAGAGTCTCATTTACCTTCTTGGGTTGACGGACTGAACGCCTCCCATTTCCACCCCTGAGCGACTGTCAATTGTAAAGCGCTATAATTGCACGCCATAACTACAGTTAACAACAGTCCCATATGACCTTTTGAGGTCCTGAACTATAGTACTTTAGACACCACACAAAGATTACTGCCATACTAGCTGTTTTTCATTTTAGTTTTATATTTAAAGCCTAAAAGTGGTTTTCATTTTTCAAATGTGAGCTGTATTTATTACTTTACCACAGTGTTAGATTATGTTAGGGAAAGACTAGGGTACACTCTGACTTGTGTACATCGTCTTACGTCGCTACCGTGGTAACAGAACTGGGTTGTAAGTAATCAAGTTCCCTGCAGACTGTGGGAGATGTTTTTTGTGTTGTGTGTCTTTAATGACAATTCCAGTAGAGTCGACTGACACCTGATCACTGCGCAATGTGGTAATGCAGCATTGTTTATGTTCTGTCGCCTTATTGGCTCGGCCAAGTCTGCCATGCTTCATGAGATTAACAGTCCTTATTGTTTTTTTTGGGGGGAAACTCTACTTTCCGTACAAAATAACTGCGAAATATTATTTTAAAAATACATTTGTACAAATAACGTCCAAACTCCTAATATACGGCTGTACAGTGTTTGTCATAATTGACCTTACCATAAACCACGTCCGCATGACCTAGTAAACCAATCAAGATGCAAGACGTTATGTCTGCGTCAGCATGTGCGTTTTGCTACGGACAAACAAAGCAATCCAGCTCCCGGTGGTGCATTGCTTGGTTATTCAAAGGCAAGAAAAAAAAATCAATAAAAATGGTTAAACGCTCTAGTCACAGCTTGTGTAAGCGTGATAGCCGTTTTCCCGATCAACTGGAAGGTGTCTGGTTTATTCCCTTCACTAAAGCCTTAAACATCTATGAAAAATGTCTGCGGTGGATCAAACTTTTTGGAAGACCACACACATGACCAGTCGAATCCCTCCAAAATGACCAGAAACGTCTACGTCTGCACTAAAAAGTAATGTTCTCCATTCTTGTTTTTAGCCAAAGGCTAACAATAGCTCCGGGGAGCTAACCTTCCACGCGTTGGTTGATTTACTATTAATGCCAACAAAACATTGAATCTATGAGGTAATATAAATTCGTTCTCACCGTGCTTGAAAAGAATAATGTCCAAAAAGTTCAGTTTTGCCGATAATCGGTCGAATAGAGTGTGGCAACTGTCTTTTTATCACTTCTGCAGCAGCAGACAGCCATGTGTATTCCCTTTTGTTTTTGTGCAAAATTTCATGGCGAGGGAGTTTAGATACCCTTTACTAAGGAATTTAAAGCCCCCTCTGCTTGTTTGGGAGAGAAATATCGGCGTCCTGAAAATACCTGATCGAGAAATCACAAGGAAGATCTGACAACTTTGCCATTACAGCGCATGCTGTTTCGCTAATCTTGCCCGAACAATGTTGGAGGGAGCTGCTTGTCACACAATGTGGGCGGGGAGGGGTGTGCCATGGTAAGGTCAATTAGGGTCACAGGTGAGCTGGAGCTTTTCCGTAGTGCCTTGATGTGAGAGGTGGGGTAGACCGTAGACTTGTCGTCACACATTTAGTCAAACAAGCATTCACACTCACATTCATGCCTCTTGGATTTTTCACCGAACCTAACCTGCATGTATTTTGGAATACGGGAGGAAAGAAAACCTATGCACGCATGAGGAGATCATGCAAAATCAATACAGAGGCCAACATTCAATCCCTGATCCTCGGAACCGTGAGGCAGACATGCATTTACCGGGCGCAATACACAGTGAAATACTGCATCATACTGACAAACGTTTCGAATATTTCTTCCCTTGTTTAGTTACATCATTGGA
The DNA here is from genome assembly GCF_051991245.1 of Festucalex cinctus. Lineage (NCBI taxonomy): Eukaryota > Metazoa > Chordata > Actinopteri > Syngnathiformes > Syngnathidae > Festucalex > Festucalex cinctus. The sequence goes on along the minus strand of NC_135423.1, from coordinate 6,864,557 downwards.
ATATGGTATGAAAAACTCCATTATACGATACACAAAGAAAATGGCTAGCTTTGCCTCTTTTTTGAGTGCATGAAAACAGTTTAAAGCAAAGGGTCCAGGGTGTAATCTTTGGAAACCACCACAACCTTATCAGCCTCCTGCAAATGGGCCAGCATACTGTTGCTCTGAGGCATCTGCCAATGATTCCCTTGTCTACTTTATATCTCCATTGTTGCATTTCACCGGCCCTGCTACCGTACGTCCCGTCTTATCAGCTCCCTGCATTACCCTCGCGCTCTCCCAGCTGTGTCGTTTTACACCGTTAGTCCTTTTTTGTAGCAACTACTTTCACTTTCTTCTGAGATCATTCGCTCAGTTCCGTTCCGACTCACCCGGCGCTTTCCAGTCCCATCCGTGTTTAGAAGCCCGCCAAGCCTCCTCCTAAATCACCAAGATTTATAGTCAAATGCTACTAGCAAAGATGATGTTTCTGTGAATGATCACATACCCTAATAAAAAAAACAATAAGGAATCAAACAAATAAAAAAAAAAACTGTAAGAAAGGTCTTACGACAGTTTAGTGTTCATTATTTCATTTGACATAACCTCCATAGGAAAAATTAAGAAATCCAGTAATGTGCTCACATTTGTCACAAAGACAGTGGTTGCATGTAAAAGATTGTCCCCTCCGGAAATAAATGAATGGTTTTATGAGCTGGCACATATTGTCATATAGGACCATGAAATGAACGATAAAGGGAAATCTTGTTCATACCTTAACGACCTATCTCATTTTATTTCATTATAGCGTTATTATGGCCACCATTGCATTACACACAGTCAGTCAACGTGAGCATGCAACTGTTTCATGCTGTGGTTTATTGTCAAACTGTCTTTGTCCCCTCGGGTGGGCTTTATAATCCTTGTATTGAGGGTGCATGTCAGCATAAATTTGCCGTGACAGATTCCCTGCGAATCCATTGTTCTCGGTGAAGGAAAGTGATTCCGTCAAATCTGCAACCTTCCTGGAGAATTGGTTTCCTCCAAAGACCGAAGCAAGCAACGCCTTTTGTTTTAATGTTTCCAATTGCCACTGTACTTTCGATCAGTGCATTTTCAGCTCCAAACATGAAATATGGTGTGTTATTAAGTTTGAAATATTCTTCAAGAGATTCAGAGTGATTGTTTGCATTATACTGTATGCATGTAAATGGATGAAGTGATGCAATACAAGCAATAGTGATGTGGCTGATATATTACATGGAGACTCTGATTTGGTTTTGCTCATTCTCCACACAGGGAAGGTACGTTTGGACCCAAAGGTATGAAAGACTTGCAAAGTGCTCCCTGGTGAAAGCTGTGGCGAGTTACTCACTGAGTTGTCACAACATGATTGGTACATGATTGATCAGTCGAGGAAGTCATGCATACCAATTTGTGATGTTGATGACTATATGTGGTCTGCAACGTTAAGCCTAATTTTGGATACAGAACTGGAAAGAAAATATATCAGTTTGTACATACAGTTTACATCACTGGTTGGGGGTTCAAATCCGCGATGTTCTCCTCTTGCTCTCATCGGGTTTCCCCGGTGACACATTCTAAGAATGTAAATGTGAATAGTTATCATACATGTGGCCCGTGAGTGGCTGACGGGACAGGGTTGTACGCCACCTTACTCCCAGTTGCCAAAACCAAAATCTAAATATGCTTGATTCTTCAATTGGTGTTAAGCACAGTGGAACATCAATACTTGAATGTAGTCCCGTTTACACTTTCATATAAGCTTGACCAATAAACTTTGTTTTGAACGTTTGTTTATGATCTTCTTCTTCTTCTTCTTCTTCTTCTTTCTTCTTCTTTTTGTGGGTCAATATTGTGGTGGACAGTGGATTGGGGATTTGTTTTATAAACTATGTCAAGCACTTTGAGTTGCATTTTTGTGTGTGAAAAATAAAGATCAATTGATTGATTGAACAAGGAAATAGGCTTCTTCAAAAGTTTTCATGAAAATAATGTCATAACATTAATATGACAATTGTCACACACCCGAACACCTAAAATGTACAATGAGAATAAAGATGTACTAGTATGAACGGATTATAATATGTGAATAAAGACACGATTATGTTGTGACATAATGAAAATAAAGTTGTAATCGTCTTTAACGTTCAATTACCATAGATCCAATGTGATGATTGGGATCAATTCTAAATGCTTACCTCTTATACGTTTGTTGGCTTATGGTTGAGGTTGTGCAAACTATTCAACTCGCCCTGGGCTCTGGCCACCTACGCCATGCCGCTGCACAAAACCATTTGTCGACAAAAGGAGTGTCAATCGTCTGAAGACAATTCAGAGGCACTATAGGTGAAATGTTCTCAGCCCTTCCGCTAGTTGTCATCTGTGTGGGATGTACAGTGTAGCTGCTGCTGTCGTGTGATATGCTCGACCCGACGTGGCAGGCTTCGCCGTCGCCGCCTCCTGTATCCGCTTGGCTAACATTACCCGGCTCCATCAGTGTAATTCCCCAGCAACATGAAAGGTGGCTCCCTCCGTCTCCAACGCGTCGACCGGGGCCGCTCTACATCTGTCAGCTGCCAGTGTTGTTTATTTCTCACCTCATCCTGAAACTATTTGTTGGCTTGTCACTTAATGGCGGCGGGGGCCGTCACCGGTGCCGACGGAGGCAGACTTAAACGCCGCCTGCTGCCGGCTGCGGCTTTGAACAACAACCCAAAGCAAAACATAAAGCTTACAAATTCTCATTATTCCTCTTTTAATGCGGCAGCAAATATTCCGGGAAAAACTTCACTCACTTTCTCTTGATTATCTGCAACTCCCGAATGCTCCATGAAATTACCACTTAAACGGAAGATGGTCCTTGTTGTGCCAATTCTTTTAATAAAAAAAAGAAAAATCTTCAATGCACTGCTGTGTCAAGGGTGAAGTTGCTCCAGATTTTTCTCCAATCAAATGAAGAAACATGCCTGACATCCTCTTTGCAAAGAAAAGCAGTCGGATTAGCATCGCTCGTGGCGGCGACGTCAAAAATATCTGACAGATGACAAAGTGAAAAAATGTTTCTCTTGCGTAGCAACACAACCAGCTGGTGGCATTTGCGTCTCGGTGAAGGGATTTGGGAGCGTCCAGATGTTGCATGTTGGTGAGGAAGAACTCCACCAAATATGCTTCGATAACCAGTTTGAAAGTCTCACAGAAATGTGTCCAGTGGAATAGTGTTAATTTCGTCAACGAAAAGTCAAGAAAAATAATTTTGCCAAAATACATTTTTCCAGCAGACGAAAACTAGATTACACTAGACTTAAACAATAAACAATAACTGGGACTAAATCAGTACTGTATGCATTTTCGTCAACTTATGAAGATGAGACCAAAATGTACTTCACTTAAAAGCTGGACTTAAAATCTGTGGACATTTTAGTTCATGGACAAAAGCGAGACGAAAATGATTTTGTAAAATCTTGTCTCTGCTAATCTGTCATGTGACGCACCCCCTTTCAAATCTGCAGCTAGCAAGTGCAACATGCTCAAACACATGGGACAGACAGGAGGTGGATTCACGGTGAAAAGTAAAAAAAAAAAAGAAGCATATTATAGCTTTAACGTAACATTAGCCCAACGGCTATAACGTTCCAACAATAATGTTAATCCGACTGCTAAACTAATACTAAGCTAATTTACGAGCTCATAGCATGGAGTCATAGTAGCCACTTGTTGATATACTGTAATTGTGTGTCAAGTTGTTAAATTATTGTCCTGACTGAAACTAGATTAAAATGTTGGCAGTTTTGTCTTTTCTTGGACTAAAATAAAGACTAAAATGCTACATTTATAGTCTACTAAAAATGGACTAAATAAAAACGGGATGAGGTTGACTAACTATGATAGAAACTAACAGCGTGACTGAAACTGGACTAAAACTAAGACTAAATGTAAAAATGGTGGATAAAATTAACACTACAGTGGAACCTCAGGATTAGACCGCCATAAACCTGTCAAAATTCACAGACTGACCAACACTTCCAGAGGAAAATTTACATGAAATGTACAAATAATTTGTGGTATCAGTATACCAAGCTGTAGGATACACACAGGCTTGCTCTTCTTTTCACTGCCTTCCATTTGTGGGATATTGTAGAAGCACTAACTCATGATTGTCAAATAGAACAAGATGCATTGGATTTTTTTTTTTTTTTTTAATGGACCACTTAAATGGAATACATTATGAAAAATTGACTTTTTAATTTCTTGCATCCAAATTGAGTCCCTGACCACCCATCAAGTGAAAAACGTATCCCAGATGGCTATGGGCAGTAGGCGGGGTAGACCCTGAACTGGTTGCCAGCCAATCGCAGGGCGCTGATTTTACATTCAGAAATAAAAACATCAGTTCTTGATGGAGCAGCATCATCAACAGGAAAAAAATCATTTAGCTAAGTCGGTGACTCATTCACGGATATGCTGTTAGTTAATGTGAGTCTCTGTGTAATCAGTGGTTGCTTATCCAAGATAATATTGTCTAATTTCGGTTGTAAATGCCGCTTCCCATTTGTAGGCCCTCATCATAACCCCCGTGGTGTATTTTGTATCGTGAAACTCGATCTGCATGCACGCCGATTCGAGCCGTACCTCGTTTAGCCTTACAAAGGTTATTTAGAGCCAATCAGCTTCTGTAATAAGAAGTCATAAAGTGGAAAGAGTCGGCTTGAATGGCGTGGGGCAGCTAATCTACATGTGAAACACAAGGCAATGGGGAAGTGGAAATGAGCTAAGATGAGTCGTCACAAGAATGCGCGACAGATGAGCTGTAAATATCACAAAAGTCCAGTACTTGGTTATGCGGACAGCTTTTTATTTTTTTGAGAGAGTTCAGTACTGTTCATTTGGTAGTCTTATTGATTCAACATGTCATCATCATTGCTTTTTTTTTGTGTGTGTGCGTGTTTGGGGGGGTGCGTGCGTGTGAGTGTGTGCTCATTAATTCAACTGAAACCTAATAAAAATCCCATCCTCTTTATCTTCACCGAATACTTCAAAGTCTCGCCAGAGTGGTGACGTTCAGAGGTTCAGGAGACCAGAGGAAAGATCAAAGGAAAGAAAGATGAAGTAAAATGAAATCCAGCACCAACCAGACACCACCTGCCACCCACATATTTCTGTTTTATTTTATTTTCATTAATCTTTTTTTTTTTTTTTTTTTTTTTTTTAATTGTGTGGTCTATACATACAAAAAAATGTAGACAAACAGAGAAAAGAAATATCTAAAAATTGTCTGTCAGGAGACTCGGACTCGAGTCCAAGCTCCGGTCTTCCTGGAGGGAAGTTTGCATGTTCTCCCCGTGCCCGCGTGGGTCTTCTCCGGGTACTCCGGTCTCCTCCCACATTCCAAAGACATGCGTGGCAGGTTAATTGGGCGCTCCGAATTGTCCCTCGGTGTGCTTGTGGGTGTGGATGGTTGTTCGTCTCCGTGTGCCCTGCGATTGGCTGGCAACCAGTTCGGGATGTACCCCGCCTACTGCCCAAAGCCAGCTTGGATAGGCTCCAGCACCCACCGCGACCCATGTGAGGAGTAAGCGGTCAAGAAAATGGATGGATGGATGCCTGTCAGGAAAATCGCCATCACCATTCCAACCTCCGCACCCTGCAGTGGGAACGCAAGCCTCAGTTGTTCCAAACTGTAACCACAACACAAGGGGACCAATTGGTGACTTTTGTTCCAATTTAGCTGCACTGTGTGACTGAAAGTGCAGCAACCTCAGGCGCCGCTCTCTTGATTTCAATGCAAACTGGCATGATAGTTGAAAACGGCAACTGCAGGCCAGATGTAAGATAGGAACTCTTTTTGTGATCTCTGGCCTCAGGCAGGTTTCAGGGAGCATTTGCATTGGATTGAACAGCTGCGGGCTTTAACAAAACCCTCCATCGTGCCTTCCGTGCCCAGCTGTCTCTCAGAAAGCATTGTCATGGAACTGAAGGCGAAACCTGAGCCGAAACACAGCCGACTGTTATGCTAATGAAGGTGTTGTGGGCAAGGTTATTTTAGTTAACTAAAACGAACGAAAAAACGAAAACTAAAATAAAATAAATAAATAAATTCATCAACAAAATAAAATAAAAACGGAAAGGCTTGAAAAAAAACAACTAACTAACTAACTGAAACTACATTTTATTTTTACAAAACTAACTCAAACAAACTGTAATTATAGCCAAAATGTCCCTCGTTTTAGTCTTATTCATCAAAAGTGCTAGAAAATCATAATTGCTCGACATAAATTGGCAATTTTTTCAGGGAAGAGTTGAAATGATCCATTTAACAGAATAGCTGGTTAGTTTTTCATAAGTCTTGTGTTCCTTTCAGGTGATTTTTTTTTTTTTTATTATTTTTTATTTTTTATTTTTATTTTTTATTTTTTTTATTTTTTCAGATGATATCGCTCCCATGGTGTTTTTTAAATATTGCGCACAAGTAATACACATTTAAAACAAAAAAAAACAAAAAAAAAACTAAATTAAAACTAATGCTGAAACTAACTAAAACTAAACTAAAACTAAGCATGTATTAAACAACTACAACTAATAAGAACTAACAAAACCACCTGAAAACTAATTCAAACGAACTCGATTTCAAAAACAAAACTACAAAACAAAATCAAAACAAACTAAAATGAAAAATTCCAAAACTATGATAACCCTGGTTGTGGGTGGGTGTGGCTAATTGCAGCGCGCTATGGAAGGTCAGTGGCGTTTTACGAACTCACTGGGGCCTCCAGAAGATAACACTGTCATCCCGGTTTGAAGCAACAAACAAGAGCAGACCTTCAGGGCAAAGATGCATTCCAAATCCGGGGGGGTGTTCAGAAACTGGGGGTTCCTGTTCCTTGCAACGGGCTGCATTTAAACAGTCTTAATCAGATTTGAGTCCGATGAGGGCTGGGCTAAGTCTGCATTGTTGCCCCGAACAATGGACGGCTTAAGGTGACGCCCGCAAGGTGCAAACGAGGGGACTAAGTAAACAAACTTCATGGGTTGGTAAGTGGATTCCGGAACAAGCTCCTGGTGGGGAAAAAAGCAAACACAAAAACAAAAGCAATAATTGAAACTGCACATTAACACTAACACTAACAGTACAGAAGTAAGAATACATGTTCACGTGGCACAAGAAGACACACTTGGTTAGTGTCAACGCAGTTGTTCATTCGATTGTTTTATATGACAGAATTTTTTATTTTTCATAATTCAAATAGTTACTGTAATAATGACTTTACTACTGCATTCGTGTAGGTTGGTGATAGACTATCTTTTTAACATGCATACAAATGTTAATTATGTTGCAGCCATATATAAACATGTAAACATATGGGATAAAAGTTGCAATCATACAACAGTCGTATTTTACCAAGAATAGCGGCTACAATGATAAACGTAGAAGTTTTTAGATTTGTTTTTTTTTATGCTCAAATCTTAGAGCATTAAAGGCTTAATAACTATATGTAGAGTTTTTAAAGACATAATTTTACAAATATAGTAAATATACACAAGACAACACAAGTTGAATAAAGTTGTTGTTTATTTTTTTTTTTTAAATAAAAATGTAGGTCAAACTATTTCCGTGATGTCATTCTTCAAGCAATCTTGTTGAACGCTTGAGTCATTAAGTTGGCAGCAAAACTATTATTGATTTCAAAATAATCCCACACAAGATGGTCAAGTCAAGAAGGTCAAAGGTCAAGGGATGTCGACTGTAAGCTCTCTGGCTACGAGGCAAGTTAGCCTTGGTTAAGTGACCTTCTTCCAGGATAGGATATCTGACCCCGGAGAAGCCTGGGGGCACGCAGGTCGAAGGTTATGAAAGTACACATGTGACATTTATTGCTAAAGTGCATTGACATAATTCCAAACATCCATCAGGGTTCAAGTTACAACATTACCCGTGTAAAATAACATTTTTAAAAAAGGTCCACAAACCAGAACAAGGTGGCTTGAGGCCCGGCGATGACCACATAATTGATGCACTCCAACTTCAAGTTTTTGCCAACATAAATAAATAAACAAATATATATTATCATAAATTCTTGTTTGGTCCGAAAGTAATTGACATAATTTTACAGAAAGTGGATGGATGGATAAATGCTGAAACATTTTCTTGTTTTGTACCAAAAAGTAAATGATCGTTTGAATAATCGTGATTTCAGTTATTGCCAAAATAGGCATGATTATAATTTTTCTATAAACGAGCAGCACTATGGTAGATGTTAGAACACTATGTTATAGTCACAGCGGTTGATTAATTGATAATTCACCACCGCCCGTCCCCGGACTCAATCAGGAGGTATTTGGGAGTCATTGAAAACAAAAAAAAAAGGAAGTGCGTTTTTTTTTTTTTTTTTACTTCAGAAAAAACAGGTTGAAAGACAAAATCATATATTTTGTATTTTATTTATTTGTTTTTTTAAAGTTGCAGTATCTCAAGAATGTCATAGCTTTGATGAGTGAATGTCAAATTGTCAGAAGTGCCAAAAGTTTGAAAAAAAATTCACTATTTGTAAAACTTATACTGAAGTGTATGACGAGATCCCTAACATTTCTCATTTTAACATTAGAATTATTTACTTTTTTCTGTCTAGTATGGCACTAAAAAGTGTTATGAGTAAGTGAATGTTGTGTTATTCCAAATGTGCAAGCGGATATGTCCGTGTATGTGCAACATATTGATTCCGGTTATCATGTCTCCTCTCCTCAGGCAGTGACATGTTGACGGCTGCTGACGTGCACTCGAAGCCATCGCCAGCTGACACTTGCTGAAATTGTTTCTCTGTGTTGAGGGGATCAAAATGTCAAAGTCTGTGCCGGGCTCAGAAATTGGATCACAGGGAAGTGGTGGAAAGTGTTTGACAACATCAGATGTGGGCTTAACCCAGGACTCCTGAGATGCAGCTTCCTATATCCCGGCGCCAAAAACAGCTCTGGGAGATGATGAAGGTTTGTCTGCTTGGCTTCTGTCTTGAGTTTAACTGCAAAACTCTCCAATATGACAAGCAATGGAGTAGTGTTATTTTTGAAAACTAAACAAAAATAGGTTTGTCAACACACATTTTTCACCAGACTAAAACTAGACTAGACTAGACTAAGCCCTCATTAATAAACAACGACGAGGACCAAATCAGTATGCATTTTTGTGGACTAATGAAGATGAGATGCAAATGTAATTCGCTTATGTTTACAAAACTATAATTATAGCAAAAATGTCCTTCGTTTTCATTTTTGGTAATTAATTTTGATTTTAAGTAGATTTATTTTTATATTAAATGGAATGAGGACGTTTGAAAATGTGTCACACAGAAGTGATGTCATCTAGCAGGAGCCAATAGAAAAGCACCTTCAGATAACATCGCTCCCATGCTGATTTTTAACTATTACATACAAGTAATACACATTTTCTTTTAAAAAAAGTAAAACTAATGCTGAAACTAACTAAAACTAAGCATTTATTACATAACTAAAGTTAATAAAAACTAACAAAACCACCCTAAAAACGAATTAAAACAAACTATATTAAGAAAAACAAAATTCAAAACGAAATCAAAATTAACAAAAATGAATATTTCAAAACTATAATAACCCTGGTTAGAAAAAGCAAATTTCCTTATATTGCTTAACATTGACTATACAAACTCTGATCCCTAAACACTAATAATATTTTAAATACTTACAAATCATTTCAAACATTGCTGGTGATTGGAAAGCGTGACGGGTCGTGTTGTAGCAGGCAATAAAATTACGTAAATAATATGCATTATATATTATAATAATATGAATGAGAGCAAGCGGTCAAGACGCTTTCAGTGTAACGATACTACAAAATAATTCACAATAATACTTTTGCTGTAATTGTTATACATTTTCTATTTTAAAATACAAATAGACGGTTCTACAATCCAGATTGTTCCACAAGACTGACACCTTGAGTTGAAATACATCCTTCTTTTTGTTTTGTTCTATATTCAGGTTTGGAAAAAAAATGTCTGTTCCTCTGAATTTGTACTCACGTTCCCTTTTTATAAATTTGGTTTGGATATTAACTGGTAAAATTTCACTCAGTATTTATTCTATCATCAGATAATTGTTGAACAACCTTAGGTATTTCTTTGTCGGCTTGACAATTGCGAGTCTCCCGCAAACCAGATGAAAGTTGTAGTACTAAGACTGACCTGTGAGAGGCAGCATGGTGCCTCAAGGCATCTAGACTGATATTAAAAAAAAAAAAAAAGATTAATGCTAGAAGTAAAAAACGAGAAGCTCGCTAACTTTTTTTTTCCCTTCACGTCACGATCACAGAGTCGACGGTAGACGATTTGCCATCTTAAATGTTGAAATGATTTTAAGTTCCCAATTGTTAGCTCCGCCCCTTTTCCAAGCAGATCAGGAAAATTGACTTTTACCACACCCCACACCACAGGATTATTGCTCAGGACAATTTTTTTTTCTTTTTTTTTTCTTAGAAATCTAATAGTCAGGCTTTTGCTGACTGATGGGTTGGGGGAAGAACTCAGCACGATCATCAGTATGCGTACCCTGCTTCAAGCGGAAAAGCACTTCATCTCGACAAAAACGTTATGATCCAGGAAACACAGACAATACTTCCTGAGAGGATTATTTTTTGCACTTGCTAATCAAAGGCCCAAGTGACGCACATAACCAAGGTTGTTCATCCTCCTTATGTGCCTCGCCTCTTCACAACGAACTGACTGAGTTTTTCCTCACAAACCGCTGCACAAGTAAAGATGACATTTTGGTAACAGCTTTAAACTCAATTCATCAAATATCCCAGGGCCGGTCTCGCAAGTGATTAGTCGGATTGTTTTGTTTCTTTTTAGAATGCGCTTGATAGAATAACCGAGTTGTGAAGCTGAACTCTTTGGCTAATATTAGCAATGGAGGCTCAATGTAGCATATAACCAAAATAAGAACAAAAAATCAACATGGAGGCCAAAAATGAAACTTTAGATCAAACTACGTGCACACTGCACTGAAATACGACAAACATACACACGAGTGTGTGTAATATAGTCTCCTTATTAATGATTTACTGTAAAACAACGTTGACAAACTGAAATTTTTGTCGGGTTGCCAAGAATAATTGTCAAGAGTTCAAACCATAATCTTGTGAGACTTTACAAAAGCTCAGTTCTCCTATTTGGCCTGTTTTTGTGTTAGAAATGAAATGAGATAAAATCAAATAAAACTGGAACCCTGCATAAGTGGTACAATATAGCGCTCAACCATAATTTTCTGGGGTAGAAATATTGTGACCTTTTTTTGTATCACTGACCTCCTCACAATGTCATGATAATTATCGTATCGTGAGGTTCATATCCTGATAATATCGTATCGTGATGTTTGGCTATCGTTACATCCCCAGTATTGATTAGCCCTCTAATTCAATATAGTGGAAACTTCAAAGGTGATAATTTGCCATTTCTGGGAACCGTACGACCGTCTCATATTGCAAACATAACTTGAAGCTTTAAACCGTCATCATGTGAGACATTCTAGACTATCTCAGTGAAGAAGTGCTTTTTGTTTGGATTTTTTTTCCTGCAGCTGTAACAGTGATGACAAAGTAAATGTTTGTTGATAAGCAAACAAGTGGAAATTCAATGTTCTGCAACAAAGAAACGAGCCCGGCAGCTCGGTACAATCAGAGCAGTACGCGATGTAACAACATTTGATATGTCTCCCTTGGGGGGGGAAATTGCAATTCAGCTTTGAACACAAGAAAGTCCTCTTTCCACCCGAACGTAACATAAAAGTGAAGAAAACATCAAAGAAGTGCTGCATATTCGCTATTTTCACTTTAAATGTCGACCTTGCCTGGTTTTGCTGTTTCCAACATATTTGTCCCAAAAAATGTTAATTAAATAATAATAATAATAATAATAATAATAATAATAATAATAATAATAATAATAATAATAATAAATATATATATAAAAAAATAAAAAATGAATAAATAAATTAAATAAAAAAAATGTATTAATTAATAAATTAAGGACTTTCAGGGACATTTCCCTGTTCAAAATTGAACAGAATTGTGTTAATTACAGACATATCCCTCACATGAGGTGAAAAAAAATGCTTTTTTTTTTTTTTTTTTTAATGAAACATCACAAAGAGACTCGCTTCAGCAAAAAGAATGTGTTCTAAATTAATGGTTTGGTGTCCCCGTGATGGTTTCCAAGGTTGGGGAAAATGAAAAGAATGATTTGTTTGGCAGGGGTGGGAAAAAAAAAACCCACACAAGGAGGGATCCTTAAAAAGGTTTTCTAATTAGAGACAGACACGAGCAGTTGGGCTCATTATCAGACAGCGCAGTGTGGAAACAAGGCTGATGTCGATGGGGGATTGCATTAGCCCTCACCTTCATCTCCCATAAGTCATGACAAACAGGACGGGGTATTTTTGCACGCGGGCGGGCGGGTGGCGGAACGCAAGACAAACCACTTGGATGTGACAAGTACGTATTTCACAGCAAATGCCGCTTTTGTTTTGATTCATTCATTATTGGACACAGCCATGCTTCTTTGTCTGCCATGGACAGAAAATACTTTTGTTTTCGCAGCCTTGTCGTTGAGAGAAAAACACAAAACTGTCCAAAAGCAAAAGCTCTCTTAACATTGGCTACAACATTAAATGCACTGACATTCTCACTGGCTGTGTTTTCTCAAAGTTTGATACCGTTTGCACTTGGATGAGCTCATTTTACAATATGAAACAAAGTAGAGTGGCACAAATTTGGAATGTGTAATGTATGACTGTCACTATCGAATCTTTTTACAAGCAATTATTCTATTGATCTATTCAATCGATTAACTCATTTGCACCTAAAAACGTATGAATACGTTCTATTTCAAATGTCCTAAAGACGTATTTATACGTTTTTCTTACGTTTTATTATGCTAGAGCGGTGGCACGGTGAATGACTGGTTAGCACATCCGCCTCTCAGTGCAGAGGATGTGAGATCGAGTCCGGGCTTTTCGGCCTTCCTGGGTGGAGTTTGCATGTTCTCCCTGTGCTTGCATGGGTTTTCTCCGGGTACTCCGGATTCCTCCCGCATTCCAAATACATGCTTGGCAGCTTAACTGGACGCTCTAAATTGGCCGTAGGTGTGAGTGTGAGTGGTTGTCCGTCTACGTGTGCCCTGCAATTGGCTGGCAACCAGTTGACGGTGTACCCCCACCTAATAATTAATTAAATGGAACACTTTCTCTTCATTTTTTTTTCCTCTTCATTCTTTTTTTTTTTTACAACTGGATTTCAACCTCCATGTGCTGCCAAATTAAGTTACCGTTTTAATTAATTAATTCATTCATTTCTTTTTTGTATAAAAAGGTAACTTCACCTATTAATTAGTTTAATTAATAAAAAAAATACTTCTAGCTATTAATTAAGTAATTAATTAATTGATCTTAATGTCAACTAGGTACCTATCTGACAATAACTGATTGGTTGGCCAAAGTAAGCCTGGTTCAACTTGCAAAACTCATCTGTAGCGATCTGCACACATGAATCCAATTATTAATCCAAATCTCTGGCGATAAGATGTATTTATTTTGCTATTGTTAACCATCACTGTCGTTAACTGCTTCCGATGATGTACAATATGTGGCACAGTTGCAGTCCCATTGCGTTTTTGTGCAGTTTTGATGCTTTATACGATTGCGACGCGACAGTGATGGTGGTAAGAGGTGGATTAAGTCAGGTAAATCCCGACTCAAGTCCCAAATGCACGGCCCGCCACTGCATGTATTTGTGTTGTCTCTCACTTGTTAAAGCTTTACAAAGCCCCCAGCCCGGAGCAACTGCGTGCGATTTCTTGCCCAGCGTGAAGCTAACACTCAGGCTCGTAGTTGCGGAGCACTATCTGTCTTATTTTAGCTTCAAAGTAACACCTTCCAAATGTTCCTCATCGAAGAGATCCAATTAAGCGGCTGTCATCCTGGGAGAGTTCAACCCGCGGAAAAGCTCACAACAAACTTTTCAGTGTTGTTTGATTACCCTCGGCACGAAGAAGTTGTCTTTTTTTTTTTTTTTTTTTCCTGCTGTGTTGCCTCTGTTGTTCTTTGTTTGCAGGTGCGTGAGCTTCACACCGCACCTGACAAAAGTGCAGCCTGATTGCGACATCACGCCATCTTTTGCCAGTCGGATGGGAATGCTGTTCATTTCCTTTCAAAAACAAACCATGAAACGGACTCGCCTGTTATCAGTTCCTGTTATTGCCATAACCGCGTCGACTTGGCCTCGGCGCTTCTTTGCCTCCTCGCTGATTGTTTTTGTGGTAAGAAGAGCAAAAAAAAAAAAAAAAAAAAAAACGTGTCAGGAGTGCTTTAGGCTTCTATTCTTGATTAGAGTTTGAGGAGGTCTTACATTTTTCTTCGAGGAACTTTTGATGTGGAATCCACAGCCGACTTCTTGGATTGTATGGATGAAGACGTTTCCTTGAATATTGTGAATTACTAAATTTATGTCCAGTATTATCATCTGAAGCAGTTGAGCTCATTGCGGATGACCTACTTGCCATCTTTGAAAACACATCTACTGCTTTGCTCATCTTACAATACAATACAAACACGCTTTCACATCAAATGATATTCCCCTTCAGTTTACCTCCTTTGTGGTATTTTTATTTCACTTTTTTAACAATGATATGACTCATCATCGTGTTTCTTTACTCTTCTTTCTGCTCTGGCCTCTGATCCCAAATACATGATGAAACTGCGATGTTGCTGTTAGTGGTGTGCGATACTGCAAATTTTGGTATCAATCTCATACCAAGTAAAGACTGGGCCAGTATCGCCGATATCAATATCGATACCTTTTCAAAATAATATACACTTTTTTTAATTAAGGTAGCTGTATCATTGAATTGCTTATTCACAATCAATTTTCAACCTCTAAGTGTTTTTGTGTTGCTTCCTTTTTAAACAAAGGACAAAAGTAGGCCAAAGTTTATTGATGAATAGAAAATACTTGATCAATTTTTCCCCTCTATAAACATTACAACCATAACAAAATATTTCTTTTACTTTCTTAAACAAAGTGCACAAAGTGATCATAGGAAAAGAAATGTAAACAAATACCATATCATATACTGTTCAGAAACTACAAATACACAAAAAAAATAACTCAAAATTATTCCTTCAACCTAAATAAACAAGATGTTAAATATAATCATAGGACAACAAATATAAAACATGCCTTTTTTTTTTTTTTTTTTTTTTTTTTTTTTTAGCCTCTGACTCTGTGACGCATTCATTGCAGTGTGGTTTTCACATGTTTGTACTATTTGGAAATGGAAAATCAAGGTGAGAAGAGCCACAATTGTACATGGTGACATATGAGGAGAAATATACTTTTTTGGGGGGGTTGATGATAGCATAAGAGCCGAATATGGAAGCAAATGCAATTCAGCCTAATGTCACGTTGCATTATCATCATTGCGCTCTAATCCTCAGATGGATGGTGCTGCCTGCGTGATGTCACCGCAACTAGTTGGCATTCCTTCAAGGGTTCACCGGTTGATGCGTCAGAATTCCCTAAATACTCTTCTCTTGTTTCCTCACATGCAACAGTCGCCCTTGTGTACAAGTTGGCTCCGTTTCCTGAAGCAATGAATCACCGTGGGATTCTTCTACTTTGGTGTCCGCCTGATGTGAGTCAGCTGCACGCATTTAAAAAATGTTTGACCGCACACTGTTGATGTGATCCGACAGAATGTTGTTGTTGTTTTTTAAACTATCTAAGCAACTAGGGACGATGGATAATTGATGAAAGAGTCAAACGATTCAACCCGCTCTCACTCGACTCATTAAAACATCACTAAATCCAATTTGACCTCTAATAAGGAAAAATTTAGCCGTGGGATGCTCTGAATTTACATGCGATGACTTTATGAAAGTGGCGGTGGGACTCTTGCATACCAGTGGGGAGGGAATTGAGCTGGCTGAGAGCAGAACTTTTAACATGGAGACCAATTAACGGCGAGGCTGCAGGGCACGAACTGACTGGCAAGCGCAGGAGAAGCAGGTGCCTGACAACTCGCAGCCGTTAAAGCAACTCTGCTTACGCTGCCACTTTAAGCGCTTGAGGGGCTTTTCACACCACACCGTTTTAAAATCAAAACAGATCGTAATGATGGCAAATGCTGACATTATTGTTCACATTTAAACATCCAGTCATCTATTTTCCATAAAATCCACCCATTTTTATCAAACGCAGGGGGCGGCCATTTTGCTACTTGACGTCGACTATAAATGACATTATGGTTGCTCAGGGTCTATGCTGTATTCGAGGATGGTCGGAAGTCGGACATTTCCGAGTTCCAACCAGGAAGTGTATACGTGAACGCCCCCTTGAACTCGGAAATTCTACTTGTGAAGTCGGAAAAAAAAAGGACCCCGTCTTCACCGACACGGACCATAAGTGGCATCACTCTACAATGGCGCCCCCTTTGGAGACACAGACCGTAAATGTCAAAACACAATTTACTTGAATATAAAACTAGATCGTTTTCTTCTTTCATAAATATTCAACATAATTTCACGTAACGCAACGTACGTGACAGTATGCCGCTATCTCCCAGCATGAAATTATACGGTGAACTATTTAACTGTATGGAATGCTTATGAAATAAGATCAAAACAATAAATGAAGCAAAATTACGAGAAGGTAAGTTTACCACTATCCGCCATTTTGGTTGTTTACTTTCGCATCGAACGCTTTCAGGTCGGAACTGGGAAAACCAACTCGGATATATCCGACTTCCGACCATCCTCGAATGCAGCATTAGGTAGTAACCAATCACGGTTCACCTGTTTACTGGAGCTAAGCCGTGATTGGTCTGGACTGGACAATTTTGTTCCATATGGCAGCGTACATTGTATGTCGTCATTTTGATACTTAATCGCCTGATACTTTTTTTTTTTCCCCAGGAAATCAGATGCCATTGTTTTATTGTTGTGAGTCGTGTTCCTTTAAGCTATATCATAATCCGAAGTTTTGACTCAATTCGGTTTTTGGCTATGTGATTTGATAAACTAGCCATGGATATGTTTTGGACGGACATAAAGCTTCTCAAATTGGCAGTAAACAGCAGTCAAAGACAAAATAAAAAAATCTTGGCAGGTTGCAATGATTCAATGCTGCTCCAATTGCAAACTAGTTTAAAGTACAAAATTTAAATTTGCACGGTTTAAGTACGGTATATTAAGTATTTATTATTAAATGTCAGAACAAAATAAAGTTCCACATGTTCTATTTCATGTTCTTTTTCCAACACTTTAGTTTGAAATGCTTTGAACAGCAGTTTTGCTTTGACAGTCTTGCCTGAGGCTCGACTAAAGCGCGTCACATTAAACGGCACATTCAAAAATCAACTAGCAAAGCGCAAGCGGCTTACTGCTTCTTTTACTGGACGGACGGATGAAATATAAACATGCACATTTTTGTGACGCCTTGACTTACGGATTAAATGTGTTCCCTGACGAAGGAAAATCACACGATATTGTTTAAAAACATGAAAACATTATTAAACCCTTTTCTTTTCTTCTTCTTTTTTTTTTTTTTACATTCACACCCAGTGTTTTCAGTTTTAAAAGCAAGATTTTAATATAGCTTCACTTATCACCTGCACCCTATATTCAAGTCTGACCAAAACCATGACATGGACATGCACAATTTTCAAAAATTGCAATTCAAAGTGGCATGCGATAATGAAAATGTATAGTTGATAAATATCCACTCAGAAAACTGTCCAGAATCAAAATAGCTTACAATGCTAAGCTAGCATCAGCACTGTCAACAAACTGACGTTAGCCTTGGCTGCTATGTTGGTAGGATGCTTCCATCCATCCATCCATCCATCCATCCATCCATCCATCCATCCATCCATCCATCCATCCATCCATTATATGAATTGCTTATCATAATAATGTTAATATAACCTTAAATACATCTAATATACTGTGCAGACAAATATCAAATAAAGCTGATAAACATACCTATCAAAAGTTAATGTTGCTAATTCCATATTACTATTATCTTCTGAGTTGCTTGAGGTCCTGTCGCTCTGCTTCTGTTTGTAAGCAAATGGAAGATGGCTATTTAGTTCACTTCACAAAGGTGGATATTTTTGTAATTGTTCCAGCAAAGCACCTGAAGCCCAAGCTAACAGGTCAACACAAAGGTCAAAGGGTGCGTGGATGGCCGGCGATGAGTGTGCACGTGAATGACGCCTCTCCGATCACGCTTTATGTCTCATGCATATAATTTCTTTGAATATTCTGGATGTGTCTGTCCATGCCCGTCATAGGAATGGGATGTACGTCTTAGATTAGACCTCATCGTGTTACTGTTTTTAAGAATGGATGAGTGAATAAACTGCGCTACAACAATCCGTTCCACTCAATTAATCCGTTATTATGCCAGTCCCTTCCAATTACAGCGACTTAGTAATTAGTCAATATTTTTTTTTTCCTTCTGAGGACATTATGTTCTTTATCGTAGCAATGTACTCAATTCCAAAACAAAGGAAGTGTATCACAGCGTTTCAGTGTATAGTGAATCATGTGGCTGTAACGTCATCTGTTCTTTGTGCGATAACAAGTTAATAGAATCAATAATTAACGACAAGGACTACGAATCCTCATATGAATTAGTTGGTTCATTTTTTTTTTTTAATTCAATCTGTTTTATTCACAATGTAATGACTTATACTTTCATACATTATTTGTCTAGATTAAAATGTGCCCATTTATTAGTAGTGGACTGTGATTTATAGCCGGAGCAGTAAACGTCTCCAGTTCGAATGCAAATGTGTCTGAATGGAGGCTTTTATACAGTTGGCTCAGAATGGCGAGTGAGTGAAGTTCACTCATGCGTTCACTGGCAATAAACAAAAAAAGCTACAAATGTATGCGAGTATGTAAACAGTGTAGTAGCCTGTTGTGATGTCACTTAATTCTGCAGCGGAGAAAAATCCCACACTGAAACAATGCAGACGGGAGCCACACCCTTACCTTAAGCTGCTCTTAGCAAATGGCAGAAGATATTATTATTTTTTTTTTTGGGGGCTCCAAAAGGAGAGAAAACATGTCTGAAAGGCTATAAATCTTTAATCAAACGGCGGTGATGCGCCTTGCTTCCAGCGCTCTCCTCCGCCTAGCTGGAGAGCAGATGCTGAGATCTCACATCTCACCGGATAAATCCCCTTTCCCCGCTTACTAAAGTGTCGTGGGAGCTGCTCTCTGTGCACCGACGCCGCTCGCTTTTCGGGTTCCCTCCTCGCCAACTCCCACGGGGAGCCGGCGCTATTTTAGCGAGCGAGGGTGAGCAGCAGGCAGGAAGCGAACGCGCATAATTATTTAGCCCCCCCAGTTAAGTATGCAAAACAGGTCTTGGTTAAACATGCAAAATGGAGATTGTTTATCAAGTTTACCGCAGACTGAGGACAGAAAGAGCATATATTTATTCAGTTTAGGAATAAACAGTTTTTCAAAGTACAACTCGCACTGTGGAGAAAACAAATCGATCGAACTGTTCACACTACCCGTAACTTGGATTTGTGTTCTTCTGATGCAAGTCAGCAAATATTCCGGGATGTCTGTGAAAGATTATCTGGATGGGTTTTATCCTGTGATGAGAGGTGTGTTGAGATGATTTTTTTTTCTTTTTTTAAAACCTGTTGTATTATGATGGTGTTCCATTCCTACAGTGAGAACTTAAATGGATACTTGACTCTTTGAGCCATTTATAGCTGTAAAAAGTTAATATTTTGTCATAATTAATGTGGTAACTTCATTGTTTTTCATGTACAATTAGTACCTTTAAAAAGTACAATTTTCTACTTGCTGTCGACTGATGATGACATCATCTGTGCTGAGGAAGTAAGGAACGACCAATCATGGCTCAGTTTATTGACCAAACCCCAAAAAACAGGTGAGCCATGATTGGCCGTTACTTACTTCTTCAGCACAGGTGATGTCATCATCAGTCGACAGCAAGTAGAAAAATTGTATTAATTGTACATGAAAAATAATGAAGTTATTAAATTCATTCTGGACAAAATAAGAACTTTTCACTGCTGAAAATTGTTCAAAGAGTCAAGTATCCCTTTGAAAGGGAAGTCAACCCCCCAAAAATGTATTAACAATAATATGTTCTATGCAGCCCCACTAGTCTAAATATGATATTTTTGGTTAATATTATGTTAGTGGAATATGAGTTAAGCAGCGAAATCCAGCAGTTTTTATCAAAATCAGAAGGCGGCCATTTTGCCACTTCTTGTCGAGTGAAAATGATATCACAGTTGCTCCAACCAATCACAGATCATTATCAGAAAACAGGTGAGCTGTGATTGGTCGTTGCCTGAGCAACTGTGATGTCATCTTCAGTCGACAGCAAATCGCAATATGGGCGCCCGAGATGGATAAAAACGGCTGGATTTTGCTTCATAACTCATATTCCACAAATGTCATATTAATCAGAATGTCATGTTAGACTAATGAGGTTATTATCAAGAAATGTTGAAGGTTGACTTCAACTTTAACTTATATTTGTCTGAACATGCCATAGTCTATCCTAAATTTCCACTAATACAGTGGTAAAGTCATTCTTTATAGCAAATATTTGTATGTAAAACACTTATAAGCCATAAATATAAAACAATAATTTGAAAAACACAAAGTATAGGCAGGCATAAACTAAATAACCCCTGTAACAATCATAAAAGCAACCAAAAAAAAAAAAAGGAAAAAAAAAAAAGGTGACCTTCACACGGCCAAGTGTATGCACAGGCACACAAATGGCCTTTGTTGACGGCCCAACCTTGACATTCTCCCGAATTCCATCCCAGTTTCCATTGAGAAAGATATTTCGCTGTGTCACTGTAGCGCATTAAGCTGCAGACGAGTCATCCCGCATTCATCAGGTGGCCGCAAACATGAATTCAAAGTGCAGCAAAACTTCTCGCATAAAAAAAAAGGCGCTCCATTTGTCTTGTCTGTCTTTATCAGCGTTTGTTTAAATTCCTTCAACGTGAGTGATTTCCTCCCGCAAGGTGCATTCAGTGATTGCCCCCTTTTTTTTTCTTTTTTTTTTCACCCCCCGTCCGCCGTCTTCTCATCTCACCTCGCCTCTCGCCTCACGATATGCGCGCTTTGGAACCTCACGCTCCGAGTCGCAACCAATTATTGCTACGCGTGCTGCCACTGCATCTTTGTTGTGTTTCTGCTCCCGTATCAACACATACAGTATCTGTACATGTAAACTATATGTACAATTAGCTGGTTCGGCCTACCTTCGTCATTTTATTTTTATTTACGACACTGATTTATGACACGATTGTGAATGTGAGTGGCAGATTTCTATAACTCCATTGCAATATATTTTTGCACTTAATGTATTCATATTGTTGACTGTAAATAGCATTGGCGGATGCACTTATTAAGGTAATAAAAGAACCCACTGATGGTCTTACTCAAAATTTCCCCTTCTCGCAACCATTAATCTCTTTCATCCATAAATAATCACTTCCTGTTTACCGTCCCCATAATAAGTAGTTTGCAAGACAGCACTTAGCATGAAATCCATATGGCGTCAACGATGTCTGTGATGTAAACTACTCAAAGAAGAAAAAAAAACACTTTGGTGGCGTGTGCTCCAGGAAGTAATCAATGGCCACTAATGACGTACCATCGGAGAAATGCAGCTGGTAAGTATGATGGAAATGCCATGTAACATGTTGTGGAAACCATCCGTGCTCACTCATAAACAATAAAACAATCAAATGAAAAATGACGTATGAAAGTGTGGCGGTAAATAAAATAGCGTGATTCATTTTAATAATGGAGCAGAAGGAAATTGTTCCCAATTTTGGCAAGGTACACCCTAGATTGGTCGCCAGGAAATCTCAGGACGAATATGGACAAACGAGCATTACCGACAATCCCGCTCACTTGTACACATATGGACAATTTAGTCTCCAATGAACCTGAAGATGCATATTTTTAGAATGTAGGAGGAAACCCGAGTAATGAAATAGTGTACAGTAACAGTGTTTTGTTGCCAGCGGGTTTAGACATTTGCGGCGTTGTGATAAGTTGTTCCGAGGAAACAATAAATTGACAAACGCCATTTCTTCAGTGGTTTCCAGTGTCCCATTGAAAGCTATAATAAAATATTTACAAAAATGTCAAGGGTGTGCTTACTTTTGTGAGCTACTGTACATTTACAACGCTGTTGCTTTTGATTACGTGAAAGCAATAGCAGCGTTATTGCTGCGCGCCACACGCTAAGGCCCTTCATTTTGGATCAGCCTCCATTAAAGTGCATTAAAATGTCAAACAAAAAGTTACTGTATGCAAACGAAGAGCAAAAAAAAAAAAAAAAAAGTTGTTGACGACCAAGTTGCAATAATTGAAATGTTTGGAGTGACATCTCAAAGCGTAGCTAAACGACGCCACTTGGCAACATCATAATTCACAGCTAAGAAGTTTGCGCTCCCGAGTATGTAGCGTAATTTAATTCATCTCCTGCCTCCCATTAGCATTCGTCGCTGCATCAAAGTCTTGCAAATGCGGCTCGGCGGGGATTTCACGGGAGAAGTGTGGCTACACTGAGGATTTATCAAAAAAAAAAAAAAAAAAAAAGAAAACCTTTAGCGCTGCGTCGGTGTGTGTCGCAGACGGGTTTTTTATTCTCTCTCTCTCTTTTTTTTTTTTTTTTTTTTGCTTTCTGGGAGTTTGTCGACTCATTCTGTTTAATCGCCAACCTCTGCAAAATGTCTTCCTCACACCAAAGTGGTATGTTTTGTTGCTGTCAGCTCTGACCTGGCTCAGCTATGAACTCATACTCAGACTCAGTGCTTGATGTTTGAAAGTTGGAAAGTGAATTCATTTGCTCAATGCTGTCACCTTTATAAAACCGATATTAACTGTGGAAGCCATTTTGTTTTAGTAACATTCTTATTATTTTTCTATACTGTTTGTCCTCCATAGGTGAGCTGGAGCCTATCCCAGCTGACTTTTAGGTAAGAAACACGGGATGGGTCGCCAGCCAATCACAATGTTGCATTCACATTTTAGCTTAAGCTTTAGCTTAAAAGTCATATGACGATCTTGAGCTCAAAAGTTACCGTGATGATTGGGATGTAACGATAACGGCAATATCGTGACATCGCGATATTAATTAAAACTGTTTAAAAAGTCAGGTTGATTTCCATTTGTGCAGTTCTAGCACCCTCTGGTGGCTAGTTGTTTTTTAGTGCAGTTTAATTTTTACAAGGCATGTTTTAGCCTTTCTATGTTTAAAATCCACGCTAATGGTCAGATGACATAATATGCTTGTGAACCAAGTCATGTAAGCAAGTAAGTACCTCAATATTAAGCATTATGAGAGATTGTAGATTTATATGCATTGCTGTTGTGTACAAAAGCACAATTTTGAGGGTGTTTTTTCTTTTTAGTATGAGCTCTTTTTTGCTATTTTTTACAATATTGTGACCTTTTTTAATATCGCCAACCTCCCCACAAAATTGTGATAATTCTCAAATCGTCACCTTCATATCCTGATATCGTATTGTGATTTTAAGATATTGTGATATATAATAACATAATTAAATAGAATTAAAAAGACTAAAACAGGTTTTGTCACAATGCATTGAATGCTTGGCCACCTGGCGTCTCCCTTGACTTCCGTACGATTCATGTAGACATGCTAAACTCCTCGCAGTTCATCAGTACGGCATTTTTATTAGTTGTTTGTTGCAGAGGATAAATATGACCGAGTACTGTTGTTGTCTTTCTACATTTGTTACTGTACCATTTAAATGCAACATACATGCTAATTAGCGAGAGCGTTTAGCGAGCAAACTGAAAGGCTAAGCTTATTGTAAAAAAAATAAATAATAATAATAATAAAACGAAAAACAACCTCATCAATGAATAACCTGGCCCATATGTCTATTCTTAAAATAAAAATTAAAAACTCTTTAACTGCCATTGACTGCTATCAATGTCAAACACAAGTGTATGCCTGCAGTGAGCGAGTTTTAAAAGTCATATGAGGCACAAATGCTTGCCCACCCCTGACCTAAAGGCTCACTTACCTCACATACATCTTTTTCTCCCCTTTTCTTTCTTTGAAGCGTTTCATTAAAATGTAATTGAACTCCGAATTGTGCAGCTTTTGATACGATGCCCTTTCCACTGTAGTTCTAAAAAAAAAATAAAATAAAATAAAAAATAAAAAATAGGGTCTTTTTCAACTTGGCCCTGCCTGAGGCTTGTCTCTTTATGGCTGTCTGCCTTCCCCCATGAATTATGAACCATAATCCCCACAGGCTCCCCGGTGGCCACCAACGAATTGGGGGCGCACATCTCAGCCAGCTGTTTAGAAGTGCTCCCGTGTCCCTTTGGTGTATACTAACAAAAAAAAAAAAAAAAAAAACCTTGACACTAGAACGTTACGTTCGCACTGGCGGGAAAATAAGTTGCCTGCAATTTAATATGATCTTTTTGGAGTCACAGGTGTACATATTATGAGTGAAACCGAAGTAGTGAAAAACAAAATTTGCATGGAAATTGCTAGAGAGCAAAAATAAGGATCCACATGACTGGAAGTGCAAATGTTTGTGTGAGGCCATGTGCATCACACTTGACACAAACCACTGTTATGGTGTGACATGTTACTTATATATATGTAGATATGTATGGGGGCATGGAGGTTGTATATAAATATTTTAGTTAAATAATGTCACTCTCTTATTTTATTTTTAATAATTAATATGAATGTAACTAATTCATCATTTACTTAATAAGTTATAATATTGTTCGTAAAATAAACTACTTTTTATATACTATATATACACTGTAACTTTTTAAAAATTTACAGCACATCAATTAAGGCATGAGGTGAATTAATATAAAGGAAATTCATTTAATAAGCTGTGGAACTTATTCAGTTATTTATACTGTACTTTACTATTACAGGTATTTTACTGATAGCTTTTTAATTATTTTTCAAAGAAGCGAGGTACAATAATTTTGTTGTATTTTTCAATTGTTTACAGTAAATTCCCCAAAATAAAGTCCATCCATCCATCCATTTTCTTGACACTTATTCCTCACAAGGGTTGCGGGGGTGCTGGAGCCTATCTCAGCTGGCTTTGGGCAGTAGGCGGGGTACATCCTGAACTGGTTGCCAGCCAGTTGCAGACCACAAAATAAAGTAATTTGTTTTAATTATTTTTTAACATTTGATGTGAAGTGATAATTTTCACATTTACTATTATTATTTTTTAATAAATTCCATCCCACTCAGTTGATGATGCATATTTGGCATATAACTGCGTGTTAAGGGATTAAACCCCTTCATATTATTTTTTTTACTATGTAGTTTCTGAACTTTAAAAAAAAAAAATATATATTCTTAAGTGATAATTTTGTGCACTTTAAGAAAATAATTTTGCTATCATTCTATATTTTTTAACACATATGCTTATTATGACAATAAACATTTTTAATTTACCAACACACTGCCCAAATTATGCACTGTCTTTAAATAATAACGTATTAAATTGTGATACGACTGTTACCAAATTCGGCATTATTGCACACCAATATTGGTACTGTCGATACTTGCTCTGAATTTAATGGGTCTCGGATTCATATTGAAATGTTTTATGTCACTTTGTAGTACAGTATTGCAAATCATTATCAGTACTAGTGATACTGGTCATGTGTTTACTTGTGTTTATGATTCAAAAATGGGGAGTTGTAACGCTCTTTCAAGAAACCAGAGAGCTTCCCGCTTATGACGGTGACGTCACCTCCAACCCATAAACACTGTGTGACTCATGTACAGTAGCTGAGCTAATACACTTAGTACCACTGCTTTTACTCCAGAAAAGACCCCCAACACCTCTCCCCCCACCGCCAGCGCTTCTCCTACTGGCACCGCCGCCCCTTCTCAGCTGTCCATTATTAATGGCGCTTCTGTTGAACGTGCCTTTGTTCCTCTATCAGCGGACGCGAAGCTCATCTCCCCTGCGCGGGGAGGGGCGTGGCCGTGAGGAGAGTTGGAGGAAGGCGGTTGGCTCACCCAAACCGGTTGCATCCTGCGGCGGGCTGTTTCATCCATCACGTTAAGGGGTGACGCATCAATCATTAACAAGTAGCCCAGTGCTGAAAGGATGATGGACAGCGAGACAAATAAGTTAAGATGAAGGTGATGCCGGCATTTAGATCGCTCTAAAAAGGCCATTTATTCACAGCAGCGCAATGCTAGAATCGCAAGGAAAATTGGAACTATCGTGATATCAGACTTTTAATGTATTTACATTTTGCAAAATAAAATTGTTGTTTAATGTGTAATAGTCTATTTAATTGTTTTAAACATGCCTTTCTCAGCTATAATCAGGTAAAGGACTCTGCCGGGATATTAATAGATGGTGCACTTAAAAAAAATAATAAAAAATCATCCAGCTCTATGTGAGGACTTATAGTACAAGTCCTGAGAAAGCCTTAGAGAGGATTTGAGGTGCAGGTGTGTAGTGGAGTGGCTCATCCCGAACAGGATTAGTTTCTCTTTGGAGGGATTTAACATTTTAGTGCTCCCCCCAATATCGCCATGTTGTTTGTCAAAGTGCCTGAAGAAGACACATGACTCCGGGTATGGCATGTAATCACCTTTAGAAGCAAGGCATAACCAATCAATAAGTTTAATACTGTAATCGATACATGCAATTAGATTGTCACGAGTTGTACTGATGGACTTGCAAGGGATGTAGCGCTCCAGCAATTCAAAGGACCAAATACTGAAAGCAATCAAAATCCTTACGCATTTGAATAATTAACACTGCTTCTTCTTAGTCAATCAACCTCAAGTTGACGAGGGCTCATTGGAGTCGAGTTTTCCACTCACTTTCTGCACTGCCTGGGAAAGATGCTTTTTTTTTTTTCCCAATGGCGGCTTCGAGCATGTGCAATATGTGTGGCTGCAAAAGAAAAGAACATGATGTGAAATATTTTAATAATAATAATATGATATAATAGCATGACTGGACCATGAGATAAAATGTCAGGTCATGATAATGCTTATAATAATGCTAATAATGTACCAGGAACCAATGAAACACCACTCTTTTTTTTATTACATATTTCCATCCATCCATCCATCCATCCATCCATCCATCCATCCATCCATCCATCCATCCATCCAACATCATTAAAAAGAGCCAAAAGAAATAAACTGTTTCTACAGAGCATAATTATTGCACCTTGCGTAAGTCAAAACAACTGTTATAAATAAATTATAACAGAACAAAGAACATTATAACACACCTATTTGTAACTGTAGTTGAACACACAAGATACATTTAATACAAAGGTATCTTTATTAATTGTTTCAATGAAACATGTTGAACTGACAATAATATAACTTTTCACCTAAAAAAAATAAAAACAATAAAAATAAAAAAAGCAAAATTGCTTGAGATCAATCTTACAGCTGCACAATGAATGTGAACATGTTTGAATATTAAATAAAGTGCAGTGAACACTGAACGTTTGTGAGTGGTTCTTTTCTCCCACCCGCGTTTCCTTCCTTCTGATTGGATTGTGTGATTTTTCGTCACTGTGTTGTTTTCAGTTTTAGTCACTGACAAAATTGTCAGTCAAATTTAGTTATCATTGTAGTCTCAATGAATCGCTTTTAACTCATTTGCTCCCAATAACGCATAAATACGTTTTTTTAATGTTTTAAGTGTCCCAAAGACGTATTTATACGTTTTTGTTTGTTTGTTTGTTTGTTTGTTTGTTTGTTTGTTTTTAATGCTAAAGCATACTGAAGGCTTTGCTGCAGCCTCTCAACTGCAAAGAACGGTTGTAGAAATGGTAGTTATTACACAAACGGCCAGCAGGTGGCAGCAGAACAAAGGAGATCAACCAGGGCCATCTAGAAAAAAAGCTAAATTACTTACGATTTTAAATAGATTCGTGAAAACTGATGAAACTTAGCTCTCTTCTAAAGCTAATTGCTGCAAAACGGAAACAGATAGAAACATACTGTTTTTTTCCTGATGAAAGAATAGACTTTAATCTTTCTTTTGATAGGTTCCATGCTTTTATAGCAATAGAACACAATATTCTGTGGGCCTTGGAAAATCAGTCAAAATTCAGTAAAACAGCCGGGAGCGAACGGGATTGCTTCTGTGAAAATGGCTGGGAGTGAATGAGTTAATTTAGCTTTCGTTTCATTTTCATCTGACGAAAATTTTTCGTCGACGAAATTATCACTAGTTTGTTATCATCTGACTCATGACTTAGTGGCTTACATTTATGCCGCACTTGTTTGGTAGAATTTTGTGACGTTGTCATAGTGAACTGTATTCGCCCTCACATGTTTTGCTGCACTTCTTTTGATGATTATTATGGTTGATTATCCCCCTTCCAATAAGAAACACGTACCCAGCAACAAGCAAAAAAAGATTCCCCGACCAGCTCTGGAGCACAGCATGAGAATGTCTCGGGTGAGCTTAACTGGACGTCAGGTTGGACAAACGCCGCCACTTCGCATGAATGCTAATGACGCTCGCTGTCCGCTTGATGTGCAAACGAGTATGCAAATGTAAACGCGGCCGCAGCAATCCCGCCAATACGGCTTGTTCTGTCGGGAGGCAAACACATAGCATACGCCGCTTGATGTTCTGCATTGTTTGTTTTTGCCAATATGCCCCCGGAAGAAGAGCAAAAAAAAAAAAAAAACATGTGGCGCTCTTTCAACACTCTCCAATTCTCACAACCTGTTTGGCAATCACAAGTCATTTTTTGCTCCTCTTCTCAAGATAACTATAATACATTCACTTGCTCAAGCAGCTGAGCCCTGTTGTTGACGGCAAATTATATTCATAGGGGAGATACTGCTGCACAGATATGCTCCATATACCAGCGGTGAGCAACCTACGTCCTGTGGGCCACCTAACAGACCACAAGGTAAGAATTTGGAACGTTATCACAACTGAAGCAGGCAGATTTTTATGCAGCAAGCCTTTTGAAGGTTACGTCCACCATTTTAAACCTGATGGGTTTTTTTTTTGCTTTTTGTTTTTAAACTAATTCAACTTACTATGAGGAGCAAATATGCCGCTTTGTTTTGCTCATAAATGTCCAAATCTGACTCTCATGTAAGTGCCTCAACCGTCATGAATCTCACCACATGTGGAAAAAAGATTGTTTGGTTTAAATTCACTCACTGTAATAGTCATTATAGTACAATTGTCACAATCGTGTGCCTTTTTTTTTTTTTTTTTTTTTTTTTTTAACAATTAGAAATCAATAAAGTTAAAAAATCTAGATTGCGTAGCAGGAAACACAAGGACACAATCAACTAGTTTGTCTTAAAGTCATATATATATATATATATATATATATATATATATATATATAAAATTTTTTTTTACTTTTTACCATTTATAGACTACAATGTACCACTAACTTAGTTTCAGTTTAAGCTCTAAATCAAATGGTTAAATTTGTGGTTGCTAAAATCCATTTGTTTCTTGCGCCGTATTTAAAAATAAAAATCTTTGCCTATCACCTTTCTGCTACTGTGCACTCACGGCCTTAGTCCTCCTTTTTAATTTCACCGCCATAGTTTTTCACGTTATATAAAAAATTGAGAAATGACGATAGAGTTAGCTTATGTTGTAGCAGAAAAGACAAACTACAAGTAGTTTGTTTTAAAGCCCCTCCTCCCCCCAGCCTTTTTCACCTTTTATAGATTAATGAATGAATATTATAAATAATACTTTTTTTTAACTTTAGAATGTTTGGTGGTGACGCTCATTGTCATCATTGCCAAGGTTTAAGGATATAAATACGATATACGAAGGGGAAAAAAGGACATAAATGCAGCCATTGTGTTTACCTGTTAGCATTAGCATTCTGCGACGCTCAACTGGGACACTGTCAAAATTAAGGACAATTCGGCCATTTAATTTGCCTGCATAAGAAACTGCATTGGATATATTCTTGCTTTTTGCCCCACAACACCCTACCAGAAAAATAAATAAAAGGAAATTGTAAAATTTGAGTTAACGTGTTAATTTTTCTGTATAGGCTACTTACTTGAGGCTAACAGCTAGCCTATCTTCAGTTCCTTTTTTTACATTTTTCTAGCTTGTATAGTCGACAAAGCATGAATAACGGTCATGTGGTGTTTATTGCCAGCAAAAAGGTTCGCACCATAAGGTAAGCAAAGATAGGCGAGCCATAAAGGCTCCATTGAGGGTGTACTGTGGCTCCGTGCTTCCTGTGATGACTTGAACATGACATTTTGCTTTACCTGCAGCCGTCCACTTTCTCTGCCTCATTACAAAAGGTTAATGGAATAACCAGACCTCCTCACACGCTTTCCGCCCGCTCAGCAGTCCGCCATAACGCTTTTCCACCTCTCTTTTTATCCACGCATGGCTTTTATTTTATTTTTTTTTAGTATTATTTTATCTCCTGCACCGTCATCGCGCCCATGTTTATTCAAAGTCATGGCGCTCTTCATGTTCAACGTGCCGACCCCAAACTAGGCTACAGCTGCTCCATCCATTTTTCATGAAAGAGCTGTCTGCTCAAAACTACATTGTAGCCTCAAGACACACTCATGTGCCTTTTAATTAGAGTGGAAATGACAGAACAATTATTCATCCAGCTGACCGAAAGGAACAAAAGAAGGACCACAAAACTGATTTTTTTTTTGTTTTTTTGTTTTTTTCACCCTTGTCTGGCAGATATGAAAGTGACAGTATTTAATGGCATCCATTCAAATGCCGCTCACGATGACAAGACAGCAAGTCGGCTGCTAAAATATCCTAAAATACGGCCTGTCGTTTGCAACACGGCTTCACTGCAAATTCTCCCCCCTCAAGCCTGTAAACACTTTTAGAGGGCAAAGCGGCCCCGATCTAAAGGTCAGTGTCCATCCCTGTTGTTTTAATTCAATTACAGGGAAGTCATAAAAAGAAGGCTTCATCGCGAGCGCGCATTTACTGCCGCCTTAATGGAGCGAGCTCAGCTGGTCGTCCCCTCCATTCATGTTACAAAGTGGCTCATCTCGTCGCCGTGTCCGTCTGCTGATTGCTGTCGTCGTCGCGCGGGACACTGTCTCCATTTCCGTCAAATTGCTCGTGACCTGAATAAACGTCGGCAGGAGCTCAGTCTGGAAGGGTTTGGGCTTTGGATTCGGAGGACGTGAGTTTGAGTCTCACCACAGATGAGTAAAATCTTGTAATTAATGTAAAAATAATCAAATAGAAAATCTATTTATATTCAAAGACTGTTCTAACAGCTTTCTTTGATCCTCGAATACAATTATTGACTGTAAAAATTAGGGATGTTCGATACCACTTTTTTTCAGACAGATACTGATACTCAGACCCTCAGTACTCACCGATACCGATACCAACTGCCGATACCAGTAGTACATTTTGACAAATAAAAAAAAATCACTAAAAGATATTTTTAAACAAATATATTTCCTTTAATTTTGACAAAAAAAGAAAACAGCACAGTCACTCTTCAATAGTCTTAATGCTCAAAATGAAACACAAAAAAAGCTCTTTTACTTTAAGATTTACAATTTTGAAGTATTTCCAAACCGGTGAAGTTTTGGTGAAAAACTGCTGCAAGCTAGCACCAGTTACAGGCAAGGAGGACTCACTTAACGTCTTCCCCCTCTGCCATCGGTCGCTTGTACTCGTCTGCGTCACGAGTACTCGAGTACTTGAAAAAAGGCTGGTATCGGCCCGATACCGATACCTGGTATCGGTACTCGCCCATCCCTAGTAAAAATACAACAGAATGATCCAAATGGACTCAGATTTCTCAAAACTTGTAGGGGAGACCGGGGCTAGTTGTATCACTTTTTATACTTTGATATATTTCTTGGAATCAATACATCATATATAAACAAAACGTACACCAGATGAAAGGCCAAAGTCTTGGGTATATATTTTGCATTCATGTCATTTTCGTACTTTGTGTCGGTGCCGAGTTATAAGCCATCAAATAGAGGGATTGAACATGTGACATGTTGTCCCACCAATGGGTAAGTTGTCACACTATATGGGGTAAGATGTCACGTTGTTTTTTGAAACTAATAAAACAAAGACAAAATTATCCTTGTTCTCCTGTTTTGTTTTGTTTTTTTGCTTTTACAGCCAGAGAAATCGTTTATCATTGATCTTGACAATTTACTCTAGTCATTGAGCAAGCTTTAACATAAAATATTATTAAATAAATTAAAGTCCTTAGGAACTGCTGGCATGTAGGTCATATGTCTCAGCCTCAAATGCCTGATTTGTTTTCCTTAAACTGGAAATTTGAGATTAAATTTAATTAAAAAAAATTAAAGCATTTCGGTTAATGGATGGATGGTTCATTATGAAACTGAAGCCAGTCCTGACGTGTGGTACTGGAAACTCAATTTTTAAACAATGAAACAAAACCTAGCAAACTAATTTCTCATCATCGGAAGAACAATTCTGGCATATGCAAACAGAGTTGCATTGGCCCATTCTTTGCATATGTGACAACAAACCCCAAAATGACTGAGACAAGTTGCCCCAAACAACCATGTTGGCTAAAACTTGCTCTAGTTCAAAGTTAGCTTAAAACAGAGCAGTGACTGAGGCATGACAAGTTGCCTGAATCTCACCTCTAACCAGTCCATATGATTTGTTGCTAGAATTTGTCTATGTACGACTCCTATTTCAAAAAAATATGAAGGTGAAAAAATCTACTTTGGGTTGTGCAAAACAGATAACTGGCACTCATCTCAGCTCAGATGTGCTATTCTCTTCTAAGACAGTACACAACCCCTTACCATTTATACAAAGAAAACTAGTATTCCACTTTTTCGTTGCGCCCTCTGATGGAGAAGAAAATTGCAATGTGACAACTTACCCGTGATACAACTAACCCCGGTCTCCCCTACTTGCAGGTTTAGTTTTGCCTGCGAGCGCCACATTCCAGCAGTGTTGATTTGCGAGGCCCCGTGGAGGTAACTCGAGCGGGGGATTTTGCTCTGATGACGATATGCCAAAGATGTGCACGTATATGGTATCTCATTTCCGCCTTGCAAAGTGCCCAAAGTACTTTAGATTGCTCCAACAAATGTCAAGCAAGTCAAACTGAAAGTAAAATTTACCTACGATCCGTGTTTGTTAAGTTTGGCTGCAAAAAATGTCACTGAATTTCGAATCTGAAGTTAACGTTTTAACTTTGAGAGCTACACTAACTATCCGATGCTCAAAGGTCTTAAAAATGTCACAGTCATAGTAAACAGCAATTCTATATTCCCTTTGGAGTTCCTATTGAGTGAATGAGAGGTCTTCAGTTGGACGTAAGTGGTTTTTCAACGCATTACAGGGGGCACCATGATGTCATAACACCAGCTAAAATCTCTTGTGGACAAGTAAACTGAAAAAAAAAAAAAAAAAAAAAAAATGGTGGTTATCACCCTCTGGTGGAGAGTCATTACAAAAACTGCACACTCGGTGTTTATACATCTTGCAAGCTTTAATAGCCAATGCGTGTCATCCTCAACAACCAAAAAAATGGCACTAATGTACACACTTGTACACGTTTTTGGGGTTTGCCACCACAACAGTGTTAAATTTTGAGTCAAGTATTCAAAATAATGATGTCTTGCACACACCATGAAAGAAAGCCCATTCTGCAAATAAATGACCATATTAAAATATCTTCTGCTGTTTGAAATGCAAAACGTAGATACATTCGTTATCCAGACGTCGCCTTCCCTAAACTGTGTAGGAAACGAGCTTTATAAATGCTCCTGCATACAAACGTGTACCCTCCAACAATTCATTTAGCCACCACTAGCTTAGATGCTTCAGCTTTTGATAATAATAAATAAAAATAAAATACAATAAAATAAAGACAAATAAAAAAATAAAATAAATAAATAAATAAATAAATACTTTTTTTTTTTTTTTTTAAAGAAAAAAAGAAAAAAGAAAAAAAAGAGGCCACCGTCAAAATGGCCGTCACGCCGATCAACAAAGAAGACGCACCAGACTGGCCGTCGCCGGTCCGGGCTGTGTGCAAAAAGAATGGAACGGAACGTTATTACTTCTCGCTACACAGGAAATTGTGGAATTTGATCATGAAAAAAGTTGTTTATGTTCTCTTAGTGGTGGCATGGAGGGGGGCGGGGGGGTTTACTTACCATCTTCTTTAGATTGAATTTCTGCTCGAAAGATAGGGACAGTATGTCAATGTGAGGAATGGACATTTGAATCGTCGCTGTATGATAACAACCATGTCAAGTTGACATTTTTTTTTTCAGTGCCGCAGAAATTTTTTTATAGCCAAGTTTCTTCATATAAAGCCACCGCAAACGACCAGAGCTTTAGCAGCGCGCATCCATCTTTTCCCAATCTTCAAGTTGGAAGCTTTAAAATCTTTACGCTCCTGTTATGGTAATTTCTCAGCAACAGCAATCTTCCTGACTCCTCCTGAGCCAATTTGACCTACTGTAGATGAATAACTCCATTGCTAACCATTCCGATCAATATTTTGTCTTTTCCAACTCTCACTGATCATGCTTCAAGTGAGGATAAGACACTCATTTTTCATTTTTAACAATGCATGCTAAAATGTTCTTTTTATTTTATATTGACATGCATATAAAAACTATAATTCTGCATGACGCTTATTGAAACCAAAGTTTAAATTTATGCTGCACATCTGGTCAGTGTCCAATTGACTCACATTTAAAATCAAGATCAATCATGAGGATTTATATGAATGAAATAGCTATTATGTGAGTCTATTGATATCAGAAAAGTCCTCATTTCAGCCAAAAAGCCTTAATTATTATTCCGATGGATCTTAATAAGGACGTCAAAATGCAAACACAGTTTCACCTGCCAGCACATTTGTCTACATGTGTCGGATCAATACGTGAAGTCAGTGCAGTGTCCTCGACTCGACGGCATGATGTGTCTAATCTAAAATCAATAGGTCGCCCCCTCAGAGATCAGTTTGAAGGCCGTCTCACCAAGTGGTCTGGCGGACGCTCCACAGTCAGATGGGCTGAGGGCCTCTTGGCCCGTAATCCACGCTGAGGTCAGGATGAGGAAGCGGATCAAAGTTGTCTCCCGCCGCTCTGCCCTCCGTGTGAGAAAGCTGAGGGAGAACCACAAATGTCACTTCAGAAAGAGATTTATCCAGAAAAGGCATCCTGGATTAGGCTACAAATCAATGTATGGAAAGTGTGTAGGTATGGAAACCTAGCTCAGTTTGTGAAGAGAACATGTGGCGGAGGTGCTTGTATTGAGGACTGTTTTAGGATTGGACGTTAACAGGGTCACTGGCCATCTTCTCTCCAACAATAACGACCATGTTGGTCGTTTTACCATGCACCAAAATACGACCAAGTGTTGCGTATTGTCGTTTAGCGACCTCAATCGGCCATTTAAAATAGCGAAAAATTACAAAACTGAGATTTGAACCCAGATCGTTTGTGCGAAAGACTAACATAACTTACTAAGCTAACCACCCAGTAGCAAGCTTTGTGTTCATTTTGGGTTTTAGGTTGGGTTTTAGGATGACGCTTTCAGTGTGGTTGTGTAGGGCTAGTTGGAGCACGGGTAAGTTGTCACATTGCAATTTTCTTCTCCATCGGAGGGCGCAATAAAAAAGTGGAATACTAATTTTCTGGTATATGTTTTGCTTATATATGATGTATTGATTCCAAGAAGCGGCATGGTGGCCAAGTGGTTAGCACGTCCGCCTCCCAGTTCTGAGGACTCCGGTTCGAGTCCAGGCTCCGGCCTTCCTGGGTGGAGTTTGCATGTTCTCCCCGTGCCCGCGTGGGTCTTCTCCGGGTACTCCGGTCTCCTCCCACATTCCAAAGACATGCATGGCAGGTTAATTGGGCGCTCCACATTGTCCCTAGGTGTGCTCGTGAGTGTGGATGGTTGTTCGTCTCTGTGTGCCCTGCGATTGGCTGGCAACCAGTTCAGGGTGTCCCCCGCCTACTGCCCAGAGCCAGCTGAGATAGGCGCCAGCACCCCCCGCCACCCTTGTGAGGGATAAGCGGTCAAGAAAATGGTGGTGATTTGTTCCTAAACCCCCACCCCCCCATCCTGTATTTTGCCATTTTATGTTTGTTTTGTAAACAGCGGGACATTTCTGTGGAAAGACAGTGTTTACACCCATCCAGCCAATCGCAGAGCGGAGGGGTGGAGTGTCGCAAACTGGACCGGGCGAATTTGCTGGCTGCGTGACGTCACTCCCGCGGCAATTTGACAGCACGCACTGA
This sequence comes from Festucalex cinctus, assembly GCF_051991245.1. Taxonomy (NCBI): domain Eukaryota; kingdom Metazoa; phylum Chordata; class Actinopteri; order Syngnathiformes; family Syngnathidae; genus Festucalex; species Festucalex cinctus. Next base: position 6,828,160 of record NC_135423.1, on the reverse strand, counting down.
TTTTTTTTTTTCCACTCACTCACTCACTCACTCACTCACTCACTCACTCACTCACTCACTCACTCACTCACTCACTCACTCACTCACTCACTCACTCACTCACTCACTCACTCACTCACAGAAGCTTACATGTGTGAATGAGTGAGTGAAAAAAAATAATAATCAGTGATTAACTAATCTTTAGCATTTTTATAATCTTTTTATGTAAGACTTTAGGAAGATATTTCTGTGTAGTCAACTTTTTTTGCATATTAAAAAACAAAACAAAAATGTATTGTTTTCATCATCATATTTATGGGATGGTATCATGTAATATAACTGCATATTATATTTAAAAAAAAAATACATTGGATATAAAACGTGTACAAAAATCTCCCAAACAGGTGTGGAAAATTTGCTTACCACCAGAAGAAGAGCATACAGTAGCTGCAGGTTGTGGCATCATGATGCCTGGGGGCTGTTTTTTTCTTCGTCACGGTGGATGGAATTATGAACAGTTCCAAATACAAATTCAGCGTGAGTACAAAACCTTCAGGCTTCAACTGTTGTCAGGGAAAGCCCGTTAGAACAGCTGCACTTGATTTTAGGTTCATCAAAGGAAATTGAAATGGTGGCAGCGGCAAGTGTGTGAATGTAAATACAGTGTTCCCTTTTTTTAACCACTGGGGTTCCGTTCCAAAAAATACCCGCAATGAATGAATGTTTTACATTTATTATAAATGTTTTAAAGCTCTAAAACCCATCACCACACAATTTATACACTTTTCTCATTGAGGATTTACATTTCCTCTCATTTGCCTCGTTAAAACATTCTCAGTGTTCAAACCTTCATAAGTTTTGTAAAATAGGTACATTACTGTAAAAAAAATACATGCAGAATTGCACTAAAAAAAATCCACATAAAAACGAGGCCGCGAAAAGTGAACCGTGTTATTGTGAGGGAACACTGTATTATGTAAATATTATTTATAAATTATTCCTACAATGGTATTCGTTTACAGACTATACCAATAACAATAATAACACTAATAATATTATACAATCCACATTACCAAAATAAGATATAGTTTAACAGTTTTACATACAGAAAAACTCAAGACATTTTAACACTTTGTATTATTATATTATCAATGGTGCACAGTTTTAACATGCATACACATTAACATTTATTATTATTTTTTTATTTAGTGTTCAACAGTTTAAACAGAAACATATTTAAAATGTTTTTGAAATTTCTAAAGTCTTAAAAAAGCATCTTAGACAAATTACACTTATTAATTATATATATTAGGGGTGTTAAGAAAAAATCAATTTGACAATATATCGCGATATTACAGCGCGCAATTCTTGTATTCAACTTTATTATTTATTAACTTTTATTCAATATTGCGGCCGAATCGATATTTAAACATCAATTTTTAATGGAAATGTTCAACAAAAACTTACTAACTTGCTTACGGGTTCACACTTTAAGCATAGTAGAAATTCATGGAACAATAAGCCTTAATATTTTTATTTTAATGCTGTTTTAACATGAAACAGATTGCAAAAATCGCAATCATCGACTTACAGATTCGTATCGGGATTAATCGGTATCAAATCGAATCGTGACCTATGATTTGTGATACAGGTCCAATGGCCAGATAATAGGCAATTCACACCCCTAATGTATATATATATATATATATATATATATATATATATATATATATATATATATATATATATATATAACCAAAAACCAATTTAAATCATTCTACTTCTATACTTGATGTTTTATTGCAATCATCAGCATCATAATAATAATAACGGCATGGATGCACCCTACCTATATAACTGGAAGTTCCATTTGCATGTACTGTACATCTAATCCTTCAGCGGATGCGGTACACAACACCTGAAACGCACATTTAACGATGTGTGCGCAAATGAATTCACTCTATCGCGCGTCGATAATTTAATGAAGGTGTTCATTTGAAAGCGGGGTTCCAAGCTCCCGAGGCCGCAGCGGCCGAGGAGGACGGCGGGAGGCGCGACTTGTGCAGGAGGCGCAGCGACAGCAGGACGAAGCCGACGCTCATCCCGCCCAGGACGACCACGCCCGAAATCAGCGCCGTGGTCACCGGATTCATCAGCTGGGAGGGGTCGCCCGGCGCTGCAAAGGTTAAATGTTGTGTGTGCGCGTGTGGACAAAACTTCAAACAGATAAGCTGCCTTGAAATGTACTTATCACAACCACGCAATGTTGTTTTTCTGCCAGAAAAACGTGTTAAAAAGCAGCAACACTAAGTATGTATACCTTGTCATCAGTCTAGCATCCCCAGAAAGTCACATTTTTTGGTGTATTTCATAAATATTGTGTAAGAGTGCTTACCAAGCTGAGTGTTGTTGACGGGGGTATCATCTGGAATAAAAACACGTTTGTTAATTTCTTTTTTAAAATTCACTTTCACTCCTGTATATATATATATATATATATATATATATATATATATATATATATAAAATATAAAAAAAAATAAAAAATAAAAAAAAATATATATATATATATATATTTTTATTTTTTTTTTATATCTTTTTTTATTTTTTTATTTTTATGTTTTACACAATCACCATCCAAAGTAAAAATACTTAGTTCCCCAAGTATCAAAATCATGACATCATTAAAATGCCAGTTAAGCCCAGGACGACCACGCCCGAAAAGAACACGGGAAAAAAAAAAACTGTCCTAAAATGATGATTTACTTAAAATGTGTTCCACGTAAAAGCCCAATAAAGAATCTACCAGAAAAAAAAATCTAACAGTTGTTAAAGATGAAATGCAAATGTATTCTTTTAAAGTTGAAAACAACTGAATTGTACTGTGGTAGCAATTCTTTCACATACCACTAGAGGGAACTCTTGTAACACACTTTTCAGAATGACGACAGACCGCGATGATGTTTTCTGTTGTAATTGCCTTATCACTGCTACGCTTATGCAAGCATGAGTTTCCTGCTTAGTTTGTTTATTTTACATTAGGCACGTTGTAGGAGTCTTTTGGTGCGGCATTTTATGTCAGGCAGATTTTTGAACAGCTAAGGGTCCTAAAAGTGGGATATTAACTCATTCACTGCCAGTCATTATAGAAAATTTTTACATTTCCAATACTCACGTGATATTCCATTCAATAATTATATATAAACCGAATCTACCAAATAACAGAATAGACTCCCTACTTTTTGTCCCGTCCCGTTCTTTTATAATTGACGGCAGAAAAATGTAGGTTTGCCAAAATACAGCCATTTCTCCCATGGACTCTGAAACTGTGTTTATTTCCTATAAAATGGGGCAATGATGTCATCTACCGGTGGTTGGGCATCAGTAAAGTTGTTTCCAAGTTTGATATTTACAGTGGAGCATGCTCAGATTCGCCCCCATTTAGCACCGCTCTAAAAAATACAATTGACAAGTATACTTGTCAAAGGCAGTGAATTTAAGCACTGACCTGTACGTATGACTGGATAGCCGATAGCCCATGCACGCCAGTGCAAGCCGTTGAAGTCACACGGCGGCCATCTTGTTACTCCCACCTCGCAAGCAGACTATTTTAAACTATACGTATAGATGAGAAATATACAGCTCGTAGGCAGTTATTATAAGGCCGGAGGTGGGGTGTGGGTTTGTGCCGGGGTGGTCACTATTTTTTAACAAGTAAAAAAATAAAAATAACAAGTGGACGTTACGTGCTGCTTTGAAGACCTCCTTTTTATTTTATCGCTCAGTTCCTTAGACCCCAATATTAGATTTGGCAGAGGCATCTTTTGTTGAATTCCAGTTATAATTCTTTAATTTAAAAAATACAAGTTTCCTCCTGCACTAAACATCAAGCATATAATTTATACATGTATTTAAGGCAAGTTGTAAAATGTCTGAAGTCCTCGTGTTTATGTTTAATAAATTGAAAACACCATAAATCATGCTGTCGAAGTAGTGTCTCCAATTTCAATACTATAAATGCAGAGCATCATATACCGAGATACGTTTCTTGGGAGGAGCAATATGGCGACCCCGCGACCTCAAAAGTCTTGGCCAATTGGCTATCTAGTCATATATATAGATGGCTGTATTCGCGGTAGTTACTTGCTGACGATTGACGGAAACATTGAGGGACCAGCCATATGGCTGTGAAATAAAAAAAATAAAAAAATAACAGATTGACAATTACAATTAGGTTCATCTCAAAATATTGATGGATTGACGACGACAGAAGGGCAGCCCAACTGTCAATCATTGGCGAATGACGGACATCTGAATTTTATTCTGCCAAATTTCTAAATTGGCAAAAAAATCCATCTCGATTCAGCTCGTATACCGGTAGTTTGTTTTACAACAACACATAGATATACTTAGGTACATGCACACCTACCAAATACTGTACATTAGACCTTACAGTATATCGAAAGAGTGAGCTCGTACCACTCCTGGTGATGATCGGTCCGGCGCTAATGACGGCATTCCCGCTGGCGGCCGGAGGCGAACCGAGGCCGGCCCCTTCGTCCCGCCTTCGACGGCGCCCGCAGATCTGCCAAACACGTAAATCGGGTCATCCCCGACGGGGACGGTAACGTCAGGCCCGGCGCCGCCGACGAAGACGTACCGGCATGAGCATGACGCAGTCGTCGCTTTTGCACAGCTTGGTGACGCAGTGCAGGAAGACGGTGGACATCTTCTGGTGCCGGTGCTTGACAAAGCGGAAAACCTCAAAGGAGAATCGTCCCATCTGACTCTTGCCGTTCTCGAAAACGGTGGTCTGAGGGTCTTTGTAGCAGCTGTGGCGAGAGAGACAGAGAGGGAAAAAAAAAAAAGCCACGCGTGTGATATGACGTTCGGACATTGTTGCTCTCAATGAATGGCTAAAAGCTCCGCTTTTGTGCGTCGCCAGACAAGTCAGATTACCCCAGGAAAAGGTCGTAGCGGAGTTCATCATTGGGATTCCCTGAGGGGGTTGTGTAACAGTAGTCCATCAAGATGTTCCAACTGCAGGGGGGGGGGGACAAAACGGTGAGATTGCGACGCCAGATGCACGTGGGAAAGCACACACGGGCCTTTCTGCGTCTGTCACGGCCTGGCGCCTCCGTGTCGTATCATATCATAATGGCGTCAGCCGTTGACTCGTTTTCATTCACATCGCGTCTTGAGAACTGGCCCGGCGTTAAATAAGCGCTTCAACGGTACCGTTTGTCCAGGTTTGTGGCCTTGACTGCAGCAAACACTCGAGTCTTCAAAGCCAGACCGGCCATCGGGATGGACAACATTTGGTTGTATGTGGAGTCCTACACACACACAAAAAAAAGATTGTTTCAATCACTTTGGATACGGATTGCCACTTAAACAGTTCATGTCAAGTGTTTGTAAAAATAAAAACAAATGTTTACAATTTTTTAAAATGCATTGTACTGTCACCAACGTCTTACAAATGCAATTATGCCATCTAGGGGCTGAAAAAAACCGACTTCAGCACAAATCAATATCACACACTTTTTACAGTACATCTTTTTAATTTTAACTAAATGTTATGAATTATTATGATATTACTGCATCAGTGACTAAAAGATGCACGCATATTTCTATTAGTTTAAGAATTTTTTCCCACTTTTATGTTAGAGTATGAAAACTTAGAAAAGAATATTAGACATTTTATTGTACGTTTAGAACAGATATAAAATTTGAGATTAATCGTGAGTTAACTATTGAAGTTGTGATTAATTATGATTAAAATTTTTAATCGCCTGGCACACCTACTACTTTTATGTGTTGAGTAAATAAACATACATACTGTATATGCTATAAAAAATCAAAAATCATATTAAATTGCATATTACATTTCTTTATCATTTGTATTTTGTTTTTTAAATGGGTTTTCACTGCACTACATTTCATATTATACTACAATAAAAAAAAATGGGCATGTATAAAATGTAATAATAATAATAATAATAATAGGATGTAATTTTATATGTAAATTTAAGTAAGTTGATTTTTTTCACTACAGTATATCAGTCATAGTTACTGTATTACAATACACATTTGCTGTTAATATTACTACTAGTACTATTGCTAATGAAATAGGTAATAATAATAATTTTAAAAAATTAAAATAATAATAATAATGAAGTGACAAAAATGAGATTTATGTGACAATTATTTTTCATGTCTGAAGACCAATCTCTTTTAACATAGTTTTAAACATTGTTTTAAAAGGAGTCATACTTTTTGTGACTGTATTTAATAATTATCATCATCATAATTATAGCTGTGTGTTGTTTTATAATAGGCTCCTAAGGTCATTTATAATAGCACTATTTTATTGATATCAATCAGACAAAATTTCTTGTCAAACGGCCTTTTCAATTAATATTCATTGTAATAAATCAATACTTTGTTGCATTCACATCTTTATATCAATGTTATGATGCATCGGAGCAAACTTCTGTCGAGGAACCAAAAACTCCGAAACTTCTAATGAAGTCTCGAGTTGAGAGCAAGTTTGAAAACATGAAATTGGCGTCCGCTCGGCCGGGTTCTTCGGAAACCCCAACAAAGATCTCGACTTGAAGTGGAGAAGTTGCCGTGCAACCGCGCAAGGCGAGCTGGCTCACAACTCACATTGTACAGCATGAGACTCAGCGTGCTCACAAACGTGCCGTTGCTGTCCTTGACGGATATGGCGGCTGACGAGCTGTGAAAAGATGCAGCGTGTCAGCTCCATAATAAACACAAGCTTTTTTTTTTTTTTTTTTTTTTTGGCAAAGAAGACTTTACAGCTTGATCTCACCTCAAGGCTTTTACGCAGCAGCACTTGGATTACACACATAGATGCTGGGGTATTCATTAACTCAACAACCTATGTTTTTTTTTAAATCATATTTAACATTACCAACAATTACAGTATGTCAATTGAAAGTGGTGTTTAAATAAGAAATAAATAAACAAGGCGGAGCAAGATACTCGACAGATGGGAGATAATCTTTTTGATACAGTGCAGAGAAGTCAAAGATGTGCTCAACTCCACTTTTGGGACTGTTTCAATAGCTGCTTTTCCACCAACAAGCAAGTTCTAGGTAAAGGGAGTTCTTGGTTGTAAAAGTTCAGCAGGGAATTTATTATTGTGTTTCCACAGCGTCTTTGAGTTCTCTGTAATTGATTCAAATGAGTTTGATGAGTCCAGCTGGTGTAAAAACACCCCCCCAAATTTGACCAACCAATCAGACTTGGTCAGTACAAAGTTCCTGCCTGGCTCATCAAGACCCTGCTCCTGAGATAGTACTTGGATGGCCCCTTGGGAATTTAATTACCCTGGTAATTGTTGTTGGTGGAAAAACGCGCAGATTTAATTTTACCGAAAAGTTCTCCAAAAGTTCCGGTGGGGGAAAACCCCCTAAAGCTTCTGTTTTGGTTAGCAAAACAGTTCAAATAAATAGATATAGTAATGCCAGTTTATTGACGCTCTAAATTCTGAATCCATCCGTTTTGTATCGGATAGCACTTGTCCTCATCAGATTTGCGGGTGGGGCGGAGCCTATGCCTGCTGAAATTGGGTGAGAGGCGGGGTATACCATGAACTAGTAGCCAATTGCAGGGCTTCATTTCGTTTTAAGTTTCTTTCTTTCTTTATTTTAAGTTACTTTGAATTAGTTGTCTGAGCTGATTTGTTAGTTCATCTTTTTTTAAATGTTTAGGTTTTTTTTAAATATTTTCTTAGTTTTAGTATTAGTTTTTTTGTTTCGTGTATTTGTGTGCAAGATTAAATAAAACACTGTTGGGAAAATTCAACAAAAATGTTTTCAAAATCAATTAACAAATCGAATGCATGTATTGTATATAACAGTCCATAGACTTTGAATTAAACAGTGCAGTGCCTAATACTGCTTCTCAACTTACATTCATCACAATCCTTACTTGCATCTAAACTAGGATGATCTCACTTTCCATCTCTGTTTACCATGTTGACAACTCCTAAAGTGGATTTGTGTCTTCAATGAGAAGTATTAATTAAACTAGGTTGTACAGTGTACTATATTTGACATCATTTTTCATAAATATGAAGCAAAAGCTTGGCTTGTGTGCGGGCACACTGTTCGACCTTCCTTCTTCCAGCTCACGTCTGAGCAATAATACTGAAATTTCCATCCACTTATACCTTATCCATATCCAAAGGCTCATCTATTATATTAATTGCCCAAGAGAAAAGAAAGGACACAGTGTTAATGTTCAAGAAGCATAATGTTACAGTGGCTGTCAATAGCAAACTACTATTTGATAATGCTGACCAATCAATAAGCAAAATAGTTACGCATGAATTGATGAGTTGCACCTAAATGGAAATCTGTTTTAATTGACTTATGATGACAGTCCGAAACATCTTGACAGTGATTAGATGAATGTCACATTTCTCGTTCCAACTCCCGATTGATTAATTAGAGAGTATCTGGGAACTTACGAAGCCAGCTGCGAGTTATTGACCAGGTACTCCAGTGGGTAGCTGCAGCTGAATTTGTACAACAAACCAGGGAGGTAGCTGATGATAGTCGGCGGGTCGGGGGTGTCAACAAAGCCGGAGACGTTGCCGATTTGCACCAGCGACATGTTCCCGTAGGCGTTGGGTCCGAAAGCTGTGCTGACCTGCGGAGAAAGCAAGCGCCGCGTCACTTGCTGCTAAAGTCAATCAATCACATAATGAAACGATTGTATTGATTCAATTGATTAAATGATTGTTTAAATATGGTATAAGAGGTGTCGCACGTCAATGGGTCACTAGTTATTTAAGAAATAAAAACCAATATGCTGATTTCAATAGTAGACAGTCAACACACAGTTATGTAACTTGTGGGGTGCCCCAGGGATCAATTCTGGGGCCAATACTTTTTCTTCTTTATGTGAATATTATTATTACTATTTCCAAATTGTTAAAAAATATTTTATTTGCAGATGACACCACTTTATTTTATGTTGGGAATATATATATATATATATATATATATATATATTAAGTAATAGAGAGTTTGAGAAAATTATGAAGTGGTTCAATGCCAACAGAGTCAGTTAGTAAAACCAGATTTATGATTTTTAGGTGTGGAAATATTGATATTGAAATAATACTGACTGTGCAAGGTACTGCATAGCAAGGACTAATGAAATAAAGTTTTTAGGTATTATTATTGATGAACACTTAACATGGAAATCACATGTAAAATATGTCAAATCTAACGTATCACAAACTGTAGCAGTTTTACACAAGGCTAAAGAATCATTGAACAAGAATGCTTTGTTTTTGTTATATAGTTCATTGATTGGTCGTGCAATTCGTGTTGTTTGCGGCTGCGGATACAGAGACCACACTAATCCATTATTTATGCAACTACAAACTTTAAAATTGAATGAATTGAGTTTAACCGTCTCAAAATAATGTTTAAAGACTCAAATTTTTACCAGTTAACATACAAATAAAATGTAAAGGAAGATAACATAAGTTTGACTCCTTTCCGTCCCTTTTCATTTCTCTTTTTTTCGAAGGAATGAAATCAAATGGAATTGAATTGAACTGAATTGAGATCAACACAATAAGTCCTGCGCGTGCTGTTGACCTCCAGGCTGTTGCCGCAAGCTTCCAAGGTGCTGAGTCCGATGCTGAACAGCACAACGGTGGGGAAGGTGTTGTTGTTGATGAAGCCGCGGCACTGGGCGTCGCCATGGTGACCGTTGAGCGCCAGGTCGGTGTCGGTGTAGCCGGAGAACAGCACCGGGCAGAAGTTGATTTTCACCGTGATGGTCTGCACGCCGCAGTACACGCTGATGTCCCGCTCGCCTTTCAAACGACAAACAGCTCATTTGACTGTGAGGATGGGATTGGGCCCAAACGTACTCACATACAGTATACATTCAAACATCAACATATATGAAATTATAGGCATTCATTTTCTACAACAAATCATGAATGAATCCAAATGACTTTTGCCGTAATGTGAAGTGAACAATTGTAGCTTAAATTAGTTCATAATTTAATACAGGACTCCCAAACTGAACATCAGGAGCCAACTTATTATCATTATCGTTATTATTGTTATTGTTATGTTTTCAAAAGACATACTGCACACAGCCAAAATTTAGCATCAGGAGCCAAACATTTCAAAAATGCATTTTTATTTCCCTGAGACCATGTTTTTATTTATTTATTTATTTATTTATTTATTTATTTATTTATTTATTTATTCATTCATTCATTCATTCAGTATTAGTAGCTTAATACTTAAAAATATATTAAGAAATACATAATACAGAGTTTTGAAACATGAGCATCGAGGGCCAAACTTCATTTTATTTTATTTTTTAAACTACAGTGTTCCCAAACTTCCCACACTATAACGCGATTCACTTTTTGCGGCCTCGCTGTTTTTTTTGGTGCAATTTAGCAAGCTTTTTTTTTTTTTTTAACACTAATTTTTAATAAATATTTATTATATATAAATATTTTATAACATTTATGGTTTGAACATTGAGAATGTTTTAACAAGAGAAAAATGTGAGAAAATGTAAATGCCCCAATGAGAAAAGTGTATGTTCTCTGTGGCGAGGGGTTTTATTGCCTTAAAATATTTATAATAAATATAAAACATTAAGCAAACTACTTTTGCGGTTTTCATTTATTAGCGGGTATTTTTTGGACCCTAACCCCAGCGGAAAATGAAGGAACACTGTATTCCATTTTGGGTAGTTGTATCCATTTTAGTTTGTATACAGTTTATGTCAATGCTATTGCAGTCTACTTTTATCAAGAAAATACCACTTTATTTTTGATACAATCTGTTTTATTGTAAGCTCGGTTTTTAACTAACTGCACTGCATCATATTGACAGGTGTGTCTCAAAAGATTCCATTATAATGTACTAAATATTTTATCAAACCCCCCTCCTTATTAGAATATTAAAAATGATAAGACATACTTGTCAGTTTGATGGAGTGCAGCTCAAACGGACTCTCATTAGATTCTGCAGGTCTACCTCCTGTTTTGAATCTGTTTTCATGTATTTTTGAGATCTGCATAGCAAATATTTGAGGTAGGACTCACGGAGGGTCTCACAGCATTATAGTATCATGTAGTATTTTGCTCGTGATGCCAGTAATATCATGATACAGCAGTCACATGATATTGCACCATAACGAGAGGTGTGTTTAATATTTTGGTTAAAAAAAAAAAAAAATATATATATATATATATATATATATATATATATATCAGATTAATAACATCTTATATTTTGATTAATCACTTAATTAAAAAGGCTTATTTTGTCAACATTTTTTGCCAGCCAAATTTGAAGAGCACCTGTTATGTGATATTTCTTTCGACATTTAATGTTATGAGGACATTTTTGATCCACTGCACACTTGCATCCTCCTCTTTTTTAATCAGTTAATTACTTACATAATTTAAAATGGGAAAAAAAAAATGACCCCAGTAGTTTGACATGAACAATTATTCTGAATGTCATATACGCAAATATTTATTAATTTCGTTATATTTATTGCTCAAACACAACCTGTGAATCATCTTTATTGGGGAGATATATGCTTAATAAATAAATAAATTTTTATATATATATATATATATATATATATATATATATATATATATATATATATATATATATATATATATATATATATATATATAATTTAAAGTTAAAGCATTAACTAAATAGTCGAGTCCATTCGTTCGATTCAGTAAAATTCCGATTCGATTCGATATGGTATAGCTACAAGTTCGAGAGGGTATGACGCAATGAGTTGTTATCATTTTACGATATGACATTCTGCAATCCACAAGTTCCCACAGTCCAAACTTGACATCATGATCTATATACGAATGAAGCGGTCGTGACGGACGGGTGTGCGTGCGTGACGTCATCTCTCACCAGGAAACCTGCTGTGGTGGTTGGCGTCGCAGTTGTATCCGTTAAACTGCGCCGACACCGACGCCACCCCGCTCATCAGGAGTAGGTGCAGGAGGCACGATGGCGTCATTTGGGCACCCGCGAGACGTTTGGCCGCCGTCATCTTCAGAGGGTCAACATGGCGGACGCTCGAAAGTGGCGTTGATCTCCCGAGCGTGCGCGAGAGGGAGTCCGGAGGCGACTGCCCTCTGTGACCTCGATCAAAGTAGTGCCACCGTCTATCTCCGGGTTCTCCGATCCCCTTCTGCCCACCCCCCTTCGCCTCACTCGCTCATGGTGGCCACCAACCTCCCCCCCTGCTTTCAAGGCCTTTTTAAGCCAGGTCACCCCCACTGCTCTCTTTTCTGCACCTGTTTAACCGTTTCCTGATGCCTTCAAAGCAACCCCACCAGGGAGAAGGTGGATAGATGGCGGAGGGGAGGAGGCGAGGGGGGGCACTTTTGATGACGATCGTCAACCTCGCCTGCATTTTGTTGTGTGTGCGCCGATATGAAAGATAGCTCCGCCTATTATCCAAACACAACCTCGGTGACGGACGTGGGAACCTCCATCAGATCTGAAACGGCCTCAACAAATCTTTTCACAGAGCCCCGAAACCGGAGCTGGCTGGGCCCTTTCCCACTCGCCTCCGCCGTTTCTGATCATCACCTGTCAGCTGGCACAAACGAGGTGGAGGAGTCGCTTATGAGTTGGGTGGAGGGGGGGTCGGCCTAGGAATTAAGCTGTCATCGGCCACCGCGGCGGCCCACATTCACATCCACATAATAGTGCGCTCATGGTCCGATGCGGAGGTGATTGGGATGCACAAAGCGTCACTAGAAGCCTCTCGCTGGGCTGTACATTCCAGCACGACACAAGAAAAATGGGAAAGTAGAGTTCTCTTTCCACTTTTGTCCTCTGCCTCGAGGTAATGCGCTTAACAGGTTCTCTTTTTAGATGCTAACATGGCAAATCAAGCCCTTATGAAAACTACACTGCAGAAGAACTCCAATACACTCCACTCATTTTTCTATCACAAAAAAACTTGCATGGTTTGTTACTGAACCTTAGAACTTTGAAATAAAATTGAAACTAGCTGGGACACTTTTAGAAAAATGTGCGATTGAAAGTTGACATACCCTCGCGCCATATGAAAATGTACAAAAGCTCAATGTGGATTAATGACAAAAAATTTTTTACGAAATGTCACCAAAATTCACGTGCACATCTCTGCTCATGTCAACTTCAACCTCTGAAAATAGCAAAACAATCGCCACGCTATTTTGGACTTAATGGCGGTTGAAGTGTGTCATGACTTGGGTCATGCAGGAGTAATGTTTGGGTCACGCCTGGGTTAAGTTTGAGTAGACTTCATGACCGTGCGCCAGAGTTCACGACCCGTTAGGAGTCTGTTTTGGGTATTGATGTAACAGCATCCAGTTTCAACTAGTTTTAGGCTATATGCTATGCTATATGATGTTTGTTGATGTCAGGAACTATCTGTAATTACTGTTGCTCAAATCACAGTTGCTCAGGCAACAACCAATCACAGCTCACCTCTCTTCTGAAGTTGAGCTGTGATTGGTTGTTACCCGAGCAACTGTGAAGTCATTTTCGCTCGACAGCAAGTGGCAAAATGGCCGCCCTGAGCAACTGTGATGTCATCTTCAGTCGACAGCAAGTGGCAAAATGGCCGCCCTGAGCAACTGTGATGTCATCTTCAGTCGACAGCAAGTGGCAAAATGGTCGCCTTCTGATATTGATAAAAAATGCTGTTTTTGCTGCTTAAATCATATTCCACTTACGCAATATTAACCAAAATTCGTATTTAGACTAGTGGGGCTGCATAGAACATATTATTGTCAATATTTTTTTTTTTTTGGGGGGGGGGGGGCTTGACTTCCCCTTTAAACCTTTTTTTCTCACCACAGCTGTGCTCTAATAGGGTATGTAAACTTTCAAGCAGAACTGTAATCGTGATAATAAAAATAATAATAATATTTTTTGTGTGTGTGTTGATGTGACGATAAAAATTGTTAACAGCAACAAATCGTTCTTATTTTACAACTCCCACCCAGCTAAATGACCTATTTAGTCAACGTATAGCCATGTGCATGACCTGTCAGTTTGCGCGCCGGTTGTGCTCAGCAGCCTTTTAAGGTCTACGAGTCATGACCCAGCGCCACTTTCAAGATGTGCCAGATAGCGATGCCGCTTATCTGATGGAGCTCAAACATCCGCACTCGGCGTCACAAAAGCCGTGAGAGTGAGGCGGTAATCCGAGGCGCCGGTTTGAACACGGCCGTGGAAAGTGAAGCCCTCATCAAAGGCCCTGCTGGGATTCAACGCTCAGTCAGCTGTGATTCCAAAAGCCAGAAACTTTTTTTTTTTTTTTTTTTCCACCTCGACAGAAGAGGAAGTGTTTGGACGTATTTGGCTAGAAATAGTTTATAGATGGTGTCTATGTGGGTCACAAAAGTATGAAAAATTGACATCCTGATGATGACATAACATCCATCCATGTTCTAAACTAGAACAGATTCAGAAAGTGGGGGCCTAGGTCCCCTCCGTACCCGTCCTCAATTATGGCCCTGTTCACACCTCAGGTCAATTTAGCAGAGGTGGGAGTACTGTGGGGAAAAAAAATCCAGCAAGTTGTCATCAAATTTCCAGAAAGTCCCAAGTGAACATTGTTCATTAACAACAAATACTGGAGTGATAATAAAATGTTTTGGGTTTTTTTACAAGCCCCAACACTAAACAGTATATTTACGTCTTCAAAATGTAAATAAACTGAGTTTATAATTGATGTATATTATTGCACAAATTTTTTTTGAAGCTGCATTTCAAATTCAATGTAACTAATCTATTTCTAAACTATACCATTACAAAACTTTTTTTTAAAACCATTAACGTGACCTCTAACCTGTAAAACATGTAAACTTCCCGCAGAAAGTCCAAACCCAAGATTTAAATCTAGAACTTTAAGTAACAGACGTGTTGTTTTCCCCTAACTTAGCATTTGAATGCACCTTCTCACTTTTTATTTCTGAAATGATGCAAACGACGAAGAAGCCGTTTTGTACTCCTGTAACTAATCCAAGTGGAGCAGGGAAACACAATAGTACATGCCATTGTTTATAAATGCAATCCAATACTTTCTCCAAGTCTATGTGTATCCACATGTACTGTATTGTGGATTGTGTGGATATTCATCGTTGACCCCTATTTTCCAGAAAAAGAACAATCAAATGAAAATGTAGTTGAGTGAATTTAAGCATCCAGTCGACAAGAGGGAGTACACATGGTTCTATGCTGCCCCTATGTGCTCGGAAACCGTCACTGCACCACAAGTGCAACCTCCCCTTTACGGCTCTGGGTTCAAAGGTTACAACTTAGGCGGGAAGTTCAAGGAAAAATTGTTTTTGTGATTCTATTTCATAGCGCTATGGCGCTCATCTTGTCTTTTTTTTTAAATATTTTTATTTAAATAGGTTTCAAGTTTATTTTTTATTTTTTTAGACCAAAAAATAAACTTCAACCCTAAACAATAACGTGGATTTTCTAAACATCCTATACTCGTGTTTATTTAATGTAAAGTACACAGGGTGCATTTTGCAAATCCAGACAGTGTCAATTAGTTCAAAGTAAAAAACGTCATCGGTGTCTGTATTTGCAATAAAAAAAACAAACAAAAACAAAACACACCTTTACTTTGTGGGACATAATTGTGTTTATAATGGGCAGGATATTGTACTAATTCATATGCTGTATGAATCTGGTTTCAACCACTTGTCGCACTCTGTTGATGATCCTTTATTTGGATCCATAACTTTTAGTTGCTTTTTTTAAATTTTATTTAGTTTAAATGAATTTTATTTTAATTTCATTGATTTATTTCTCTCTCTATTCATTTTGCAACACTTGTCCAACTGTTTAGTTGCACAATTATTTTAAAATTTTGCTTTAGTTTATATTGCTTTTTATTTTTTTAATTCTTTATCCATTTTCTATTACTTGTACTATTCCGTTGCTCAATTTTAATTTGATTTCTCGATTATTTTATTACTTCCATAAAAAAAACAAAAAAAAAAACAACAACAACAACTATAGAATACAACAATGGAGAGGTTGAAAATAATAGTATAATGACCTAATAACTGTAACTATAGCCCGTGGCCACAGGTCACCGCCAAAGAGCTCCAATGCAGCAAAAACCTGCATACACGATGACTGGGGACCCCCATAAAGTATTGCCATGCCCACGGGCAAAAGCTAAAGTAGTGGGGGCCCGGTAGGGCCAGCATCAGTGAACTCCGGGTGATCCGACACAATCATGCTGATTGTTAATGTCAAACCATAAGTTGGGTTTGAGCGTTTCAGTATTATTGTGAGCGGTAAACATTTGTGTCTTTAAAAATAGTGGCTGCAACTGGAAAAAAATTCAGTTGTGTGCAACAGTGCTTTAGTAAGGCATGTAAGAGTGTTTCAGTTGTGTGTATGAGTATGTGTATCATTTTTTAGGAGGGTTTGAAAGAGCATTTAGACGAAAACAGTAATGTGCAATATCAGTCATGCGTGAAAATTTCAACAGTGGAGAAGCGAAAAGACTCAGCAATAAGTGTGAGTGTTTTGCTGTGTGTATACTGTCAGGGGGGAAATGAAAACGTTTATATGTATGTAGGCTTTTCAGTAGTTTGTTTCAGTTCATGTGTTTCACTCGTGTATGTGAGTGGGCAGGGGGAAAAAAAAATCAATTGTAGCCTATAAATGTTTTTTTAGGAGTGTGTTACAGAATGTTAGACCAGTGCATCTAAGCTTTCAAAAAGCAAAAATATCAGCTCTGCGTGTGAGCATTTCAGTATGAAACGTTAATCGTGAATTGTGTCCCTGACGACTCCTCATACTGCTCCTCAGCTAAACTGAGGTCAGTTAACGTGCACCTGCGTCACATCAGACTGAAAAGGCACGTCGGTGCTCGATCTGATCCAGGATCAGCGGGGGCGTCGTGTGATCCTGACAAGTTCCGCCATTTCCCCCACTTCGGGCCCGTTCGGCGTCCTCCTTTCCCACCATTGAGCTGCATCGGCGACGGCGGCACCGGGAGGCGGAGCGGCGCTAGGCAGGCAGGCAGGCAGGCAGGCGGGGATCCGGTGTGCCACAGCGGGATGAGAGCGAGACCAAGAGCCGGGGCGGATGAGTGCAAACACCACAACCCTTGAATGTGCGACGGGCAGCTAGCGGCGCAACTGCACATTGTGAACGTTTTGTTGTTGTTGTCGCCACATTCCGCCTTCATTATTATAATAGCCGACTAGCTTAGCTCTGATTTCATACCAATCACCGCGGAGGGAGAGGCGAGGAGGAGTCCGGCCAGGTTTCGCAAGGAGGTGGACGTTCAATTCTCCTTCCGCTAGGGATCATTGGCGGATATAAACGCCGGCAAGTGTGCGCTTTCTTTTCCCCTCCCCTCTCCCCAGAATTATTATTTTTTTGGTGTGTGAGTTGTACCGACTGAGCGAAGATGTCGGGGCAGAGCATTACCGACCGGATAACGGCAGCCCAGCACAGCGTAACGGGATCCGCCGTGTCCAAAACAGTATGCAAGGCCACCACTCACGAAATAATGGGTCCGAAGAAGAAGCATTTAGACTGTAAGTATGTTCAATTGTCTCTTTTGTGTACTATTTTTAAAAGCAAAGTGTCGACGCTAAAAGCCTACCACTGGTGTGGTTATGGCGGCTGTTAGAGCGACCACTGCGACCAGGCCTCAAAGCCCGAGGCGCCGCTAACATGCTAACGCGAGCGCACGTCACGTAGATGGACGTCGAATGCAGCTAATTAAGCTACATTTCCTTCGATTGTGTAGTTTCTTCTAACTACTGAATCCGCGTTTGGAGCTGTCTGATGTCGTTAAATGACGTTTCTTGTCCTAGTCCCGCTTTTAGGTCTTCGTGTGTATTTGAAGGCGACAGTAGTAGTGGTCGTGGTAGTCCTAGATGCTAACAGCATAAAATGACAGAATGAGCAAGGGCCCCGATTTGACATTTTAATACAATTGTTGCCATTCAATTTCACCCACTGCCAGCCCTGGTCTCCGTTCAATTGAGCAATATTTATGGTTAATATTAATAGTTGTGGTTCTTAGGAATAGGCTTGTAGTCAGTCGCATTTTGTTTGTTGGCAGGTGGCACACCTGTTGTGCTGCTCAGGTGACTCCCCCGAGGTGTCATGAGTTGCAGCAACGTGGCCTATGGCCCGAGGAACATTTTACAGCTAGACTTTTAATTATAAAAAGAAAAATAAAGATATTATTTACAAAAAAAGGGGGGCAAACAAAAGTGCACTACTACAAGTATAAACATTCTAACCACAAATGCACATGATATAAAGGCAGGAAGGGATGGATGGATGGATGGATGGATGGAAGGATGGAAGGAATGGCGTTAAGACGGATCACCGGGACACTTAGGGTCTCCAGTAGGTCAACACAATACATACACGATCGTGAAATCCCCTTTTGAAAACCTAAACCAGGCTACAAACCCTAACTTGAAACCCAAACCTGTTTTGAAAGCCTAACTACAAACCTTAATCCAGTCTAGAAACCCAAAAATGGAACCTGAACTGCAACTAGACATCTTCTTTTGTAACCGTAACTCTGGTTTAAATCCTTACTTCCAAGCCCTCACACCGAGGGAAATGAAATTAATGCACTGTTTTGTGTTTCTATATTGGAACTCTAAACATTTCTTTCCATTAACCCCTCACGTTTTCTTTGAAACCCAATTTTTAAACACTGACCCTTGCATATACTGCTACAACTTAGTTCATTTCGGAAGTTTTTATTAATGTATTGATGCAATTGGGTGGTGCTGTGTTGCAGTGTGCTATGTTGCAATAAAATCGGACATTTTGAGTATGTAAATTGTTTCATAAAATGTAATGAGTATAAATGTAATAATGACATTTTCTTCTATCTACTTTTGGCCCACCCTGTAGTTTAGTTTCTGCTAGTTACATTTAGTGTGACCCCAAGTTAAACTTTGCACTTTGAGCCCACACGTAACATGATTTATTTCCCTACAAGTTATCTTTGTGTGTCATGCTGACGCAAGGCAAGTCATTCCCTTCAGCATGAATCATTACGGCTGTTCCACGAGTTACGATTATGTCCCACAAAGCCCCCCCAAAAAACGGGAGTATTCGCTGTGACATGGCAATGCCTCCTCCATATTCATCCTCCTGCTCCTCGCTCTTCTTCACTAGGCCGTGCAGTCAGTCACCCATGCTTTACTAGCAGCCGCTTTTCGCGAAGGTTATCCTGCCCTACTTTGAGGAGTCAAATATAGGACGACAAAAAAAAAAAAAAAAAAAAAAAAAAAAGAGGACCAATTACCCCCGTCAGTCGGATCTGTGCTGGCGACAGCTGGGTTTGTTGGTGTTAAAAATGTGTATTAAAAAAAAAAAACATACAGTATATTTAAAAATAAGGTCGAGCAGCTTTGACTCTCATCCCTCGGCCAATACTGCGGATGTTAAAAATGATAGGAGCCGCGAGCAAGTGGGACAGCACATGTATGATTCACGGATCGCTGGCAGCGGCTGCTATCAGTGAACAGAAAGCTGAATGAATGTAGCACACTATCTGCTCGTTACTATTACAAGGGGGTCACGTTGGATCCTCTGGATTGATGAGCCCTTCCCAAATTGAGTGAAGAGTGGGACAAAATCATCACATCACATTACAATACAGTAAGGTTAAACTTGGGCCCTAGAGGGAGAAAATCCTCTCTCCTAATCATTAATACTGTAATACAGGGGCCCCCAAATACCACAAAGAGATTGCACAAAATAATATTTTAATGATCATCAAAAATGGAGAACTGACTGATCAATCGGCCATCTGATTGAATTGTCTGGTATTAGCTTTTTAGGGAGGAAAAAAAGGCAGCTTTTTGCCAATTATTTTATACACTTTACAACATAAGCAAAATATAATGCTGTTCAAACTTTCCCCTAAAAAATTGCCCAAAAAAAAGCCGCCAATTTTGATTTTAGTCTGTTGTAAAGTTAAACAAATACTAATAATTTATGTTCAAAACGGTCAAATCTTCCATCTGCAATTCATGTCTTTATTGTTGTCAACGTTAAGTGACCAAACATACCTTTTATTTTATTTTATTAATCAGCGCATTAATCGGTTAAATTTTATTCTGACAAATGGTGGATTGGCATCTACCTAATAAAATAAATAAATATCTATATCGGTCGAGCCCTTATACTATTGAATACCCTTTAGTACTTGCACCTATTGTCCCGCATTGTTTATTGAACCACACACATGTGCTTGTGCTACCATTGAGTTGCCTTCAGTCTGACTGCAGCATCATGGCTCATCAAACATGCTGTTTCTTTTTTAGCTAATGTAAAACCTAATGGTTTTGGAGATGCTTTTCAGAGGTAATTTGGTTGTTTTAAAATGGAAATTTGCTTGCGGTCACTTTAGCTGAGTTATATTGTCGGCCTGGTTGGAATTTTGGCAGGTAAAACGGAAACACAATGACAATTTGTGCCGTCCGTTAGCACGGCTGGGTTCCATGGTTCGAGACCCTTGCTTGTAGATGCTCACCATTTGACGATTTGTGGCATTTGAGAGAAAGGTCTTATACCACGCCATGTGCAATGCTTAGTCAAATTTGCATTAGAATTTTGTTCTTGCAGGTTACATCATGTACGTGTGTGACCTAAATATTTTACAGTATATGAACTTAACCAGGTCAGGCATGCGAAACTTAGCTTGTCCCTCACCACTGCGGTCACTTCTGTTTATTCATAGTCTGCAGCAGCAGCAGCAGGTGGTCTGCTCATGGGCTCAACATGTTTAGAAGTGCGTCACGTCACCTCACTGTAGTATTGTAGATGAAGACAAAAATATGAGAAGCACCATCAGCTCCTCGGGACGCGACACGGCATCACTTTCCACCATGGAAATCCTGCCTCGGGTTATTTTTAGGCAGCACATGAACGGTCGTCACCATTGCATCAGAACTGTTAATGTGATTTTTGAATTTGTTCTCATGTCAGACTTGATCCACTGCACCAACGAGATGAACGTGAACATTCCCCAGCTGGCCGACTCGCTGTTTGAGAGGACCACCAACACCAGCTGGGTGGTCGTGTTCAAGTCGCTGATCACCACGCACCACCTCATGGTGTATGGCAACGAGGTGAGCCACATGCGCACGGAATATCAGATAATCTCACAACAACTGATGTCAAGCAGATTATGATTGCATGTATTATTAGATTAATACCTTTTAGTGATGTCTCCCCCCCCCTCTCCCATGTGCAGCGTTTTGTGCAGTACCTGGCTTCGAGGAACACGTTATTCAACCTCAGTAATTTCCTGGACAAAAGTGGCCTGCAAGGTAACCTCGACTCATGTCCCTCAGCTAGCTGCCATTTTGTATGACGTGACACATACATTTGTTGATTCCAGGGTACGACATGTCCACGTTTATCCGGAGGTACAGTCGATACCTGAACGAGAAAGCTGTTTCGTACAGACAGGTTGCCTTTGACTTCACCAAAGTTAAGCGAGGGTAAGACGGTGACCGTGACGGTGTTCTATCCTGCAGTTTGAAGGTGCCCTCTTTTTGACGAAAGGCCTCTTGAGAGGCTGCAGCATGAGTGAACACAAGCAGCAGTAAATAGGAAAATGATCAACTTGTCAAAATTGGCACTTGCCATGCTTTTGTATATTGTCAGTGGTCACTTTACGATCCCAAATGCAGCACAAAGCAGCAGTTTCTTTTTAGACGCTACCGGAAAAAAAAAAAAAATCTGATTTACAGACATCACATCTGCTCAGCAGTTGGTGTG
Source organism: Festucalex cinctus (assembly GCF_051991245.1). Classification (NCBI taxonomy): domain Eukaryota; kingdom Metazoa; phylum Chordata; class Actinopteri; order Syngnathiformes; family Syngnathidae; genus Festucalex; species Festucalex cinctus. The sequence goes on along the minus strand of NC_135423.1, from coordinate 6,806,303 downwards.
TGGTTTGTGATGAATACTAGACACATGGTTGTATCAGACTTCATAGAACCTTTTTAGGCATAAAGTTTGCAAATTTGCTAGCATTGTCCTAGTGTTGAAGAGGTATTGCACGTTCAGGCGACATCTAGCTGATGCTACTTAAGAAGGCGGAAAATGCCCCCACTTGCAGATTAGTGTTAATTTTGTCTGCCATTTTTAAATTCAGTCTCAGTTTTAGTCCAGTTTCAGTCACGCTTATTAGTTTTTATGACAATTAGTCAACTCTTAATGTGCCTGCTGGTTCTCCCCCATGTCATCTCAAGAGTGGACGGCGTCATGAGGACCATGAATACAGAGAAGCTGATCAAGACCATCCCCATTATTCAGAATCAGATGGACGCCCTCCTCGATTTCAATGTGAGTTGGAGGTGAAGCCTCCTATGGTGCTGCAGCTTTTTTAATAATATTATTATTATTATTATTATTAAGCTTGTGTACGGTGCTGCTGCATTGATGCCGTCGCTCAGCCCAACGCCGCAAAAAGATAAATGTCAGGCGTGTGTGCAAACCATGGCTGATTGCTTTCCCGCAGGTCAATGCCAACGAGCTGACTAATGGAGTCATCAATGCGGCCTTCATGCTCCTCTTCAAAGACTCCATCAGGCTCTTTGCCGCCTATAACGAAGGCATCATCAACCTGCTTGGTAAGAAAAAGTCTCCTCGGCTCCAAACAATCACACCGTTTAATCCTCACCTCTTTCACCAAATAGAGAAATACTTTGACATGAAGAAAACCCAGTGCAAAGAAGGTCTGGACATCTACAAGAAGTTCCTCACCCGAATGACCCGGATATCAGAGTTCCTGAAAGTAGCTGAGGTACATTGGTGCTTTGCAGGCTGGTTGTTGGCTCTCATGCAGGGATGGAGAAAAAAAAAAGAAAAGAAAAAGTAATTTGGCTTTCTTTGTGCTCTAACAGCAGGTGGGCATTGACCGAGGAGACATTCCAGACCTTTCCCAGGTAAGCTTACAAGCTGGTTGCACACTCTCGGTCTTGACGCTTTCTCTCGCTCTCTGTTGCTCTTTCTCCTTCGGTGTCTCTTTCTTTGTCTGTCTCTTTCTGTGTCGTTATGTCTCGCCCCTTTTCTGACAACACAAATAATTTACATCACCTACTCAAGTATATACTCACTGACCACAATGTTAGGTGCATGTGAATAAAGAAGGTCCGGTACAAGAGCTGTATGAGGAAAAACGTAATATTTTGCCTCCTCAAATTAGGTAAATGCAATATTAGACCTCGGCAAACTATAACACCCCTCTGTGATAGACAGGTTTCTATCCAAATGTTTTGAAATTTTAAAGCGAAATTTTTGTGAAAATGCGCAAAACGGACATGCAACTTGTGCCTGTTTCCATCCGTTCTTCTTTTGACAATATGTGCCGTGAGAGGGAATGTTGGGACGATGGAGAGTTCCGAATGGGAATGTTGGTTTGGAAGCATGGAAGTAGTTTGTCTTGTTGGCTTCGCTCACGCGTGTAAGAGAAGTGTGTCGTTACATTGAGAGCTAGTGTCAATTAAGCAATCTAAAATTGCATTTTTTTTTTCTTTAATTGTAAACAGAATTTGCTTTTCTTTGTCTCCACAAACATATCTTTCTTTATCATCCGCCCTTTGTTATGACTACAAACATACATGTGACACGTAGTATCGGTCAAAATGTATGGATAGAAGCCCAACTAGTGTTGAAGGCAATGTTGAATGGCGTTTCTGCTGAGCGTATGATGACAATGAAAGTGAGGCAGCAAAACAATGGCGGGTGCATCCTTTTAATACTGACCAAATATTTTGGCAAGATGGCCACCAACGGCTGTGCTCTCTCCTCTCTGCACTTTGCATGCTTTCCCTCTTAAGCGCATGCTTCCACTGGAGGTGCCCCTCTTATATGTTCTCTCTTCTTCCTCCTTAAGCTTTCTGTTCTATCCTCTTGCTCTTCTTCTTTAGCACCTCCTTTTACAGTAAATAAAGGTGTCAGGTCCACACAAAGGTTACAGTTTAGTCGCAGTTGCACATTGACAGCAGTTAAGGTGACACGCATAAACATACTTGTGCTGTGCTGCTCAAATGGATTCCTCCCCTGACTGTCACCACCTTTATATTCTGTATTCTCCCCTTATCTTTCCACTTTAGTTCACAGTCTGTGTAAGTACGATCATTTCACTCTTCTTCTATGTCTGTGACTTGCTTTGCCGGTACTGTCTTTTTGCATGCCTCCGCGCCATCTCCCACGTGATCGTGTCAAACAGCCGAAGGGATAGAAACGAGGAGAGAAAAAAAAAAAATCTATGTGGTGACTTTTTCCTCACGGTGAAGTGTAAAAAAAAAAAAAAAAACCAGAGTAGCTCATTTGCTGCAAAATGGCTGCCCTGTTGTGCTTAGTTGTGGCCCATTTCAACAACCCGCCGCAGGTTGTTGAACGTGCTGCGGTACAGTGCGTCATCCCATACACGCGTTGCTCTCATGCAGACTACGTGTATGGCTGGAATGCAGTCATTGGTGCATCGGTGGTGGGCAACTACAAGACTATGTTGAACCTCAAATTGCAGAAAATCAAATTACATACAGTGGTACTACGGAGTTTGACTCAAAACAGCAGTTTACATTGAGATCATTTATATTTGGAATTATTTGTTAGTGTATAATCTGTTGCAATTATAAAAGCTTAACTTTAAAGGGAAGGCACTGTTTTAAGTAACATGTTAACAGTCACAATCATGCATTTTGGACTATTTTTAGTTTTCAATTGACCTAACGTCTTTTTTTGGGAATGCGGGAAGATGCCAGAACACCAGGAGAAAGCCTGCGCAAGCAGAAGAAGAAGAGCTATGATCTGTGAGGCAGACGGCCAACCACTTGAATAGTTGTATGGCAAACACATGGACTAGCGTCGGTAGCTAGCCCGAGAGGCTAACACACATCACTGTGCTCCTGCAGCATAAACAGATCCAAAGTTCATTGTTAAAAAAAAAAGAGATGGTCAATACTGAATCTGGCTTGGAACCTTATTAAGCCGATGGTGGGGGGATGACAGCAGTAGAAGACATTTTTCAAAATAAAAGCCAAACACCCTTATTTACTTTACAGTAAATCCCGAATACAGGATTGTTTCTCTTGTCACGTTTATTCTTTTGATGCTGGATGAGATGCCATGACTTATTATTATTATTATTATTATTATTTTATAGTCATGGCATCTTTTTCCTGAAAATTTTGTAAAAAAAAAAATATATCCCAAATGTACCTGTGCACATTGTTTGACTTTGTGGGTACCACTGTATAAAAAGGATGGTTTATATTCTGTTCTTGCTTGGTTTCCCACCACTGTCCTTCATGGTGTCAATGTACACACACGCGTTCATGCAGTTTGTGTGAGCAGAATGCTGACCGTGCGTGTTCTCGCCGCGACAGGCTCCCAGCAGCCTCCTGGAAGCTCTGGAGCAGCACTTGGCCTCTTTAGAGGGCAAGAAGGTGAAAGACTCCACGGCGGCCAGCAGGTATGTTAATTCGCCCGTCACAGTCCGTTTCCTCGAGACCGCCATGCCGTGTCGCCCAGCGTGAGTCCGTCTGTCCGTCCCACAGGGCCAGCACTCTGTCCAACGCCGTGTCGTCGCTGGCGAGCACGGGAATGTCTTTCACCAAAGTGGATGAGCGGGAAAAGCAGGCAGCGCTGGAAGAAGAGCAGGCCCGACTCAAAGCGCTGAAGGTGAATCCGTTTAGCTGACCTTATCTCAAGAGTCGCGCTCTTCCCGGTCTGCTTTATCTTGATGTGCGTCGTTCCTCCTGCAGGAGCAAAGACTCAAGGAGCTCTCCAAGAGGCCCTCCTTCGCCACCACGGATACGTCGCCCGTTTCTACCACGGGGGGAACTATTAACACGGCTCCAGCCATTGATCTCTTCTCCACACCGAGTTGTTCCAACGGGTACCTTACATGAAATTGTGGATGGAGCTGCAAACATAAAATGAGGATTAAACTGCAGTTAATTATGCCACAACGTTCAGCACTGTTCTATTAACAGCCTGCATCTCCAAATGTTTTCCTTCCCTCCATTTTCCATGAGGATTGTCCTTGTTAGGGTCTCGTTTAAATAGCTTATTCAAGTCGACTGTGGGCATGTATTGATCATTAATTTGGGCTGCAACTAACGGTTATTTTAATATTCATTATTATGTTGAGCTGTCAAAATTTAATTGATTAATCGACGCCAACTCTTTTAATAATTGAGTAATCATTTAGAGCTATTGTTTAAATTAAAATTGTCAAAATCCTCCAAAACTTCGGTCTCTTAAAAGTAATTATTCCTTGATTTCTGTAGTAATTAATCAGAGTAGACTGATTATCTTTTGTAATTAATCAAAATAAGACATTTACTTTGGAAAGCAATGACTGAACCAGTTACTGAATTGGTTTCAAAAAGGTCGCACATCATCAATTCCTCTCATTAAGATTGATGTTTGGTTAACCTAACCAATTACAAATAGTAATTGTCGAAAAAAAAAAAACTGTTACTACACTTATATGTGGAATAAAAATCGATGGAATAGTTGATAGAATTGTCGATTCTAAAAATAATTAACACTGACAGCCCTATTGTTATTATGCTGTTATTCATGATTATTATCCATTATTATTACAGTGCAGTGAAAATGGAGAGTGACCTGTTTGATCTTCAGTCGACGTTTCAGCCACCCATGCAGTCTGGGGCGTCAGGGCTCCCCGTGGCGACGGCGTGGGCAGGTAGAGCCCCACTGACACGGCTCTCGAGCGCTACCCGTGTTTGTTTGTTTTTTGTTTTTGTTTTTTTGGACCTGCTCTGCATGCTCTCGTTTCTTACGTCCACCAGTTCCTCTCCACTTGTTTTTGGTCTGTTTCATTTTCTCCTGTCTCTCTCTCTCTCTCTCTCTCTCTCTCTCTCTCTGCCTGCCTGTAGATCCTTTCACCTCCGCCGAAGCTGGAGACGACTCCATGCCAAACCTTAACCCTTTCCTCTCAAAACTCGTTGTCGATGCCTCTCACTTGCCTGTCGTGTCTTCAGACGGTGTTAGCTTTTCCACTAGGACATCTGCTCATGAAATGTTTGGTGGTAATGACTCTCATTTTGTTTTTCCGCATTGTCCTTGCTGCTTATGTATGTGTTAGACGCATGATGTAGCTTGCTTGTCTTCCATGCTGCTTTAGTTTGAGCATTGTCAGTGTTGTCTGTCTTGAAAGCTAAAATCCTACCCTTTTTTCAGTGAAACCTTGTTCCTCCACTTTAGCTAGATGTCGGTCAAGGCCGAATGCCCACCTGCTTTAAAATGATACTCCCACCCACCCAATTCCCTTTTTGCTGAACTTTGGGTCTGTGATGTTGCTGTAGAGCTTTTAAGTTGTTTTGTTTTTCTTTTACCAATGCTATGTTTGATTCTCTAGATCGTTACAATCCGTTTATTGACACAAACCCGTCAGTTTCAACCAATAGCAAATGCGCAGTGCGGCTAGAACACTCCGTCTCAGGTACTACAATGGCTACGAGTCCTGCAAACATGGATCCTATTCAATACCCAAACAGCTTTTAATATTCAGTCACTCCCTCCCTCCCATTTACACTAGCACTCTCTAATTTTTCACACTTTAGTGACTTTAAAAACATTAACATGTTTGCTAACTTTTTTTCTGCCTGCTTGTTTGGCTTGGTCCTGAACACCTTTTTTCTTCTTTCTTTTTTTCCCCCCCTCCTCTCCTCCTCCTCCTTCTTCTTAATGCTTCCTGTGGCGTGTCAGACTCCTTCTGTGGCCCAGTGTCCATTGCCCAGCACCTCCCACACCAGGCTCCCTTCCCCACAGAGCCCTCTACTGTAGCAGGTCTATTCAGAGGTATTGAAGGCACTCTGTGTCTGTATAGATGTGTGAACCCTTGCTCCACCGCTAACTGACGACTCCCCATGCTTGTAGAACCGAGTCTCGTTTGAGAGGCATCGCTTGTCTTGACTGCAGCTGCCTTCTTTTCATCTTCTTTAAGGATACTCAACGCCTCAGCCCCCTCCCCAGCCACCTGCAGGAGGACTCCAAGTGGACTTTGAGTCTGTGTTTGGAGCCAAAGCTACAGGCAGCAACAGCCTCAATGCTGAAGGTTAGGAAGGGTTTAATGTCACTAATTGTTTGGTTCCATTTATTTACAACAGAGTGTGTTTGTGTTGTGTCGATTTGTCATATTGTTTCACCAAACTAAGCAGGATTTGATGGAAAAACGACTAAATCCCAAGAAAGGTTATAGCATTCAATTTTGGTGCGCATCTAAATAAAAATATGCATGTGCCCCGCTTAAAATGCAGTCTTTAGATTCCCATCACTTTCTACTAGTCTTGATTATTCTTTAAGTAGAAAATTAACAAGAAGATTAACAAAACCTCTACCAACAAAAATACAGGAAATTTCCATTTTCTCCCTTTTATGGCCCGCTCATACTCACCCCACCACTACTGTTGTACATTTCAGTCAGTTAGGTGTGATTCACGTTCCAACTTGACTTAATGTAATTTTGGGAAGGTGATGCAAGGAACAGACTGGTCATGTTGAGATTTTGCTGCCGTCTTGTGGTCACATAATGTTACTACATTGAGAGATCAGGAAGGCGCTGCAAAACTGTCATACCTTCAAAAAGTTTTCTGACTTGGCAAAGTCAAGTATTGTGCTCCTAACAAGCAATGAAATTTTACATTGTGCGTGTGTGTGTATATTTTGACAAATAAGGCATCAAATAGGTGGCCTAGTGGTCTGCCTTACACATCTGATGTGCTGGCTTCAAATACCTGCTCTGGCATTTCTGTGTCGTTGGATTATTCTCCTTGTGAATGCGGGAGTTTTCTCCAGGTATTAACAGAACCATCCTGAAACCTAATTAAAACTAACCACATGTAAAAAAAACAAAACTAACTAAAATGAAAAATTCCAAAAGTATAATAATCCTGGAAATAACTACTTCATATGTAGTTAAATAGGTTTAATCCTTGTGTTTTCTTCAAAACGTTGCGACACCGGGAGCAGAATGTCCATGCATATGAACAAAAGGCACTGCCCTCTGTAAACAAACTGTCGCTTTGCCGAGTCAAACACAATCTTCTTCCTTTATAAATTTGACCCTCTGTTTTGTCAGATATCAGCGGAGGGATCCTGAAACCGACTCTTGCTGGCTCCAACCTGACGTCCAATCAGCAGCCAGAGAAGCTGGTGTCTGATGACCTTGACTCCTCCCTTGCCAACCTTGTCGGCAGTACGTATGCTTTTTTGTTTTTTGGTCAATTACAGCATCATAGCTGTATCATGGACGTCTGTTTTCCTCCTCAGACCTCGGCATCGGAAACGGCACCATGAAGAAGTAAGTGGCGTGCGGTCGCTCGTCGTCTTCACTACACTACGTTAGAAACACTTAACTTTAACTTTCACTTCATCCACAGTGACATCCACTGGAGTCAGCCCGGCGAGAAGAGGATGACTGGCGGCACCAACTGGCAACCCAAAGCCGCACCGACGACGACCTGGAACCCCGTCTCCATGGTGATTTTTACATATACGTCAGGGGTGGGGAGCATACGGCCGGTTACACAATATGCAGCCTGCCAGAGCATTTGATGAAGCTGATTTATTTAAAAAAAAAAAAAAAAAAAAAAAAAACTATCCTAATGTTAAAAGCTTACAGCAGAACAACTTTCCTACTGTATGTCTGGAAACTACTGGTTTGACAGGTCAGTCTGAAAACCTACTCAGTGTAGCGTTGGTATTTGTGCGCAGTCAGATTGCAGCTCGGAGAGCACAAAGCCAAAAAAGCGAGTGACAGACTCCTTCATTTTTGTTTTGGACACCCAGAAAACAGTTGAGCAATGATGCTAACATGCTAAGCCCATGTGTATATATACTGTGTTGTCATTTCCAGCCGACAACAATTTCAAGTACAAGGCAAAATGGAAGCCTGTTCTTGTGGTGATGGATAAAAATGGGTGGATTTTTCGGCTTAATTCCTATTCCACAAACTCAAAATTAGAACACTGTGTTTACAGTCGCGGGGGCGCAGAGGGCATATTTTAAAGAAAATATTTCACATAACTTTGCCTTTTAAAATAGAAGAATAATCCACAATATAAACAATATGCTGTTATTGCACAACTCTTACTTCCACCATAAAATTGTCGCATAACAAATTTTTTTGTCCATGCAGCCGCCGTCCATCATGGCCTTTCCTGCCACCACACCCACAGGCATGATGAGCTATGGCATGGTGAGTACAGTATGTGTGAACAATGTTACAGTGGGGCCTCAAATTTCACGTTTATTATGTTCTGCTAACCATGCTTATTATTAAAAACATTGTGCCTCAAAGCTTTGAAATGAAAGGAAATGCATTCATCTGTTTTGCACCCACTCCAATTTAAACATCAACAAAATTATTGCCGTGTTTTATTTTAAGAAAAATAATACTCTACAGTTTTTTTGTTTATTTTTGATTTTGTTTTTTAAATACAAATTCATTTGGCAAAACATATTTATATAGAATGAAACAATTTATGTGATTTGTGCAGTGCCTTCTGGTGTGTGTGCTCTTTGGCCACCAGGAGGCAACATAATCCTTCCATTGGAAAATAAAAATGCTCAGTAGGCTTCAGTATTAGTGTTTGTTTTTTTTTTGTGTGTGTGTTTTTTTTTTTTTTTTAGGGGATCAATGATAATTAATGGATAACACTACAATGAGGATGCTAGTTGTTAGTGTGTTTTAAATACCTGTTTAGTTCTTACTTTCGTGTATTGTTAATTACACTTAAACTGGGAGTTACAATAAGCATCTTCAAGCAAGCACTTCTTTCACTATCTGCCAAACTACTACTAGTTGTGAAGTTCGCTACTAGCATCTAGTGCTGATTTCTCAAATTTTGCTCCCAAATCAGCAAGAAAATTGTCCCCTTGTATCTTGAAAACTGTCAGGTTACTTGTAAGTAAAGGAACCACTGTTAATAGTTTTTACAGTAACTGAGACTGCATTGTTTGCCAAATACTGTAATCTTCCATGTCTCCTTTTGCAGCCTCCACAAATGGGCTCCATGGGCATGATGAATCCGCCCACCATGATGTACGGCCAGCCTGCGATGAGGCCGCCCAATCCTTTTGGCTCGGTGTCCAGCACTCAGGTGGGTGCGCCGCATCTCCCTCCTCCTGCCAGGTGTCTCTCTGTGTATGTGAGGCAATCATCATGCCCCATGTTCCCAAGTTAGCGCAAACACCCATGATGGCAGTTTGAATGAGCCTCGGCTCGTGTCTCAAACTGCACATCATCTCCTTCTTGTTTTTTTTTTTTTAATTTTTTTTTTATTCCTCTCCTCCATTTATCCAATGCATTAGATTTGACATTGCCGCTTGTCCAAACTAATCTCATCCCCCTCTTCCCTCGTCTCTGCGCCGACTCTCTGACCTCACCTCTGGCCCTCCTACTTCCTGTGTGTGTGTGTGTGTGTGTGTGTGTGTGTGTGTATTCCTGTGAATAGCCCTCGGCAGCCTCTAGTCCTTCCAGCCAGAGTCCTCTCCGAGCCCCCGGACAGGACCCGTTTGCACACCTCTCTCTCAAGGATTTCTTGTAGAGCGTCTCTTTAGGTACAGCATGCTCCCCTCTGCTGGCAGACGCATCCCACCCACATGTGGCCTGTACACAACATCCATGTGTGGCTGCTTATCTTCTCTCATACATTCGTCTTCTTGCTTCTTTTTTTTTTTTTTTTTTTTTTTTTTTTTTTTTTTTCCCCCCCCCCCCATCTGACATTAGATGCCACATGCGTTTTGTCTTCGCTTGATCTTGATCTTGTTTTGATCGATTCACTGTAATGAAGCTCACGCTGCCCGTTTTATCCTGCCACTCATCGCATCCTGCTTTGAACCGATTTGTTGTCCTTTTTAAATTGAATTAAACCAGCTGACTTTTTTTTTTTTTTTTTTTTTTTTTTTTAAAACACCCCACCCATGAGATTTTCTCTCAGCAAGCTGTACATTATATCGCTTAAGGGACACATGGTAGTATTTAAGTGCTATTATTAATTTCATTCAATTATATTAAAATATAAAATAGGTGCGTGTATACAATAAAATGTAATGTAGGCAACTCTTGAATTGTGAGATCCGTACCTGCGACAAAGTGATTTTTGTATGCAAATATCAACACGTTATACAGCCTCTATAGGTGCAGTGTGGCTGAAATTGTGAAGCCTGGGACTCTAACCACCATTAAAGGCGTCGTCTCCATCAGCAGGATCTGTATTTCGTTTGTCTGAACAATATTATCGATAAACAGTTATCTAGTTTAATTTAAAATGGTGTCAAATTGATTAGAGCATGGAACCTTTTGTCAAAATGTCAATTGTAAAAAGACACCCAAGTATGCGCAATATTTGGCTTACCTTTTTTGTATGTACTTGAGTTCATTTTGTTGCTGTATTTTGAATTTACAGTTGTCTAACTTAATGAATAACTAAATGACTACAGGAAATGCATCAGAATCTGAAACGATGTGATGACATTCTTCTGACTTTTGTCATTCTTCCCTTGCAGACGCAGTTCATGTAACTTTGAAGAGCTCGTCTCTCTTGGAAAGATGAAGCACTTAGCAGCAAAAAGCTTTGTTCTCGTCCTGGTCCCCGGGGAGACATTCACGAACCACCACCCCCCCACCCTCTCTCTTACACCCCCACCACACACGCACTCTCACCTACATCGACACACATATACACACACCTGCACCACCCGCCTAAAAATACTGATCATGTCGAGAGTTGCGACGGCTTTCAGTAACCTTGGTAACAAAGTGGATTCCTTCTCCATTTGACAGTATCATCTGTAAAGGTAAAGTTCTGGCTGCTGAGAAACTTTGATGTTATGTATTTGGTTAAAAAACAAAAGACAAAAGAAAAAAAAAAAACCTTTAAAATGCGGTCGGGTGTGGACGAGCGGGGAGGGGGATTGGTTGTTAGGGCGATGGCGACCTTCCCTTTTTTCTTTTTTTTTTCTTTTCTCCCTCCCCCTCGAGTCCATCAACCGTCACGGCGTAGTGATGCTAATGACGTTTACACCCGTTTAGTTTGTCTTTTTTACCGTGTTTACAGTAGACATTCCCTGTGTGTGTCGTTTGTATTTATTTATGATTATCGGTCGAAGGAGCTCAAGCAGAGTTTATTGTAAAATCAACAGCGCATAAATAATGAGCATTGAACACGCGTGGGAGTGCTTGAGCATTAAAACTATCAAGAGGTAGAGCGACAAATAGCTATTATATAAATGACACCTATTAAGCCGAATGATAGAGCACTAAATATTGAATTATTTTTTTTTTTGGGTACACTATTGCTAGTTGAAAATAATAATAATAAAAAAATAAATCACAGCCGCCCCTGTACTGAGAGTGCAGGGGTTTGTTCCCAGTAAAACAGGGGTGGGAAACCAATGTGGCCCACAATGCAATCCTAAAAATATGCTCATAATATATGATAATTAATTAAAACCAAAAAAAAAGTTTGATCTTATTTTCATTAATTGAGTATGGCCCTTGGAGGATTTGATAGGACAAGGGTGGCCCACCCCTGCGCTAAACAGTACATAGTGCATCCTGTGCCTATTTAGGGGTCTTTTTTTTTTTTTTTTTTTTTTTCCCCCCGTTTTGTTTTTTTTTGTTTGTAACTTGAGTAACCCTTCACACATCCCGGCGACGGCGGCGGGCTCCATTTTGCTTTAATAGCTTGGCACGCCGTCGACTCGGTGAGCGTGCTCGAGGCTGCCTTTACTCTCTGAATGTGAAGAGTTGTCTTCATGTTGCACACATCTTTCCACTCCGCACGACAGCCGCCGCCCCGCTCGTCAAAACGGGCTCGAGTGGCGGGCGGGTGTCGACGGAGGTGGAGGAGGAGGGACGAGCACTGTTGATCGGCGCTCAGTGTAAATATAATAATGAAGATGGAGAAAAAAAAAAAGTGACTGTTCTTTGATGAAAACATGAAAGATGTATGAAATATGAACATGATTCAAATCTAATTTGACTCTACCTATTAAGTCTTGATTCAGGATGATTCTCTCTGCAGATCTCTTTGTCATTAGAACCTGTAGCAGGCGACCACTGAAATCTTGGTTTTTCTTTTTCAAATAAAGAGCAGCTTCCACAAAAAAAAGCAAACAGTCCCTTTCTTTCACTTTTTCTTATTTTTCGGTTCCACAAAGATGACAGCGAATTGGATCATTCAACAGCCCTGTGGCATTTTTTTTTTTTTTAAACTGAATCCCTTTCATTAATTTCCTGCAAAAAAAAAAAGTTAATTCCAAAAGCTTTGGCAGTTTACTCCATGTTGTGCTTCAAGTTTTGCATTTGTGCTTGTCATGGCATTTAAATTTTTGGCAATGAGCACCAAAAAGGGAAGGAAGGGAAAAAAAAAAAAAAAAGTTACCCTGCCAGGCCCACTAAACTGCAGCTTCTGTCTTGTAAACGTAGGCGATTGTTGTAATTGATATTTTAGTTGCTGTTTGGCACGTTTGGTCATTTCTTTTTGAATTATTTTTTTCCCCCCACATTTGATCAAAATGTGATCAAATTGAAATCGCTGCAAAAATATTTGTGCCATGATGGGTTTACTTTAAATGAAATTTGGAAAAAAAAAAAAAAAAAAAAAAAAAAATATATATATATATATATATAAAATACAGTATTGCAAAAAAAAAAAGACAATGGTTAAATTGATTTTGTACTACAAATTTTGATCTTGACAGTTTTTTTTTTTTTTGTGGTCATTTTTTAAAGTAATTTTAAAGTTTAGTTAAAGTAATCATAAAAAAAAAAAGAAGTTCAAAACCTTTTGGCCGTACCGGTTATTTGTTCCAGGAATTTTGCCTTTAAAACGTCTAGTGGTGACCTGTTTTTATTTTTAATTTTTAATTCCGCCAAGACATAATGCAATATTTGAGCTGCTGCAAAAATGTTACTTACTTTTAATATTCTGTCAAAAATAATTACAAAAATAAGGATTACTTCTCAAGTAGATCAGCGCAAAAGTTTTTTTTTTTTTTTAATTATATAATATGCATCAGGAAAGACAAGACCATGTAAAAGTTGCAGAACAGGTGAGTGGAGTTGCACGCCCTTTTGGCAAACACTGATGACACCTTCAGGCCGACGGCTGCTATTACAACAGGTACACTGTTTGATCTGTCCTTTTTTTTAATGAGCCATTTAGAGTGACGTCACCAGCTTGTGTGACGAGGTTGTGGCTGCACATGTTGGCGATGGTCCACCCCATCTCGAGTGAGTCCTGCCCCTCTTTTTAGCTGCACACTGAAGATTTTCAGCTCATCCAAGCAGCAGACCAAGCAGAGTGGCTAAACTTTTTTTTTTTTTCTCACCTAAAAGAGGCAAACTAAAGCTTCAAGGTAGGAAACATCTTCAATATTTACAGTAGACTCCGAGCTGTTTCTAACCAAAATATTACAAACAGCTCAGTGTGATGCAGCATACTTCAACAGCAGACACCAGAACTAGAACATGTTAAATTTGATCTTAATACAGAAGTGATTATTATTGTCTTTGTAAAGGCAACATTACAAGACCAGTGAACGCGTAAAGTATATTTCAAATATTTGAGTAAATATAATGTAGTCATTGCCAAAAAAATATTTAACAATGTTCTCATTTGAATAAAAATCATAAATAGTTTTGTAAAGGCAGTAATAAGGACACTGGTATTTTATCTTTACATGCATAACGATATATTAACGTGACTAAATATAGCCATAAAAGTTGATTAAAATACTCATGACACAAGATCATTTCATTATAATATGGCCAAAAATGTCTTCCATTTCTGTCCTTTCATTTTCCTATAATGAATTGTCTTCAGGAAATTACCAAACAAAATATATTAATTTTCTTTATTTAGGACATTTAAAATAAATGTTTTTTTTTGTTTTTTTTTTGTTTTTTTTTTATAAGAGGTATCAAATTGTAATATAAAGCCACCATTTTGTTTTTGTTTATTAAGTATGTTAAATACGCTCATACATTTTGAATTCTCAGTCACATTTTATTTTGTTTTGCAATATCTTGTGACACCTTATTGTTGTCTCTTGGCTGAAATGACATATTAAAATATGCTTATTAGTGCAAATATTTGAAAAACTCCTATCAGTCTTGCTGCAGCCTGGGATGGATAAATGAAATACACAAACCGGTTCACCAGGACAAGAAGACCTTTTGTGTCAGCATGTAGTAACACACGCTGAAATTTACCTCGTATTTTTCAGGAAGGTTGCTACTATGTTCTCTATGGGGGGAAAAAAAAATCATCTTTAACTATTGTTCCATCAGACTTTTAATGACACATCAGTCTGGGGTGTTTTGGGATGTATCTGCAATTTGTTTTGTACATCAGCATGAAAGGAGAAGTCAGCAAATGCATTTGGTAGCTGGCAGCTCTTCACAAAGCCTCATTTGGAATTGGAAGCGCGCTGTGCTCGTTAACTGTTTTTGGGTTTTTTTCATGTCATGCTGCTTAAAACGGATGAAAAGGCATTTTTGGTGACATGCTTGTTAGCTGAGGCAATAAATTTCGAATGAAGAAATCAAATCACAATTGAATGTGTCACATGTCAATGAGTTGGCATGTTTGAAATTGTTAGAAATTAAATTTGAAAAGTGACCATTACGAAATGATCCCTTTCTCTGGTGTTACTATTTATGGCGGTGTGTTGACGTATCATTCAGTTTTGTTTCATTCTATGAATTACTGACAGTGTAATTCCCAAATTCAATTTTCAATTATTGTAAATTGTACAACTTATAGGTCACATTAATGGACAATGTTTAGAAATAATTTCTTGGGTCTTCCCCCACTCTAAACATAAACCTGGTATTTGAACAGGGGTGTGTAAACTTATTATATCGACTGTAGCTCAATTGGTGGCAAACTGCATACATCAAATTAACTCATTCACTCCCAGCCATTTTCACAGAAGCAGTCCCGTTCGCTGTTTTACTGGATTTGGACTGATTTTGCAAGGCCCACAGAATATTGTGTCCTATTGCTATAAAAACATGGAACCTATCAAAAGAAAGATTAAACTCTCTTCTTTCATCAGGAAAAAAAAAAAAAAGAGTATATTTCTATCTGTTTCCGTTTTGCAGCAATTAGCATTCGAATATAGCTAAGTTTAATAAATTTTCACAAATCTATTTAGAATTGTAATTTAGCTTTTTCCCCCAACATGGCCCTGGTTGATCTCTTATACTCAGCCCCCACCTGCTGGCTGTTTGTGTAATAATTACCATTTCTTCAGCCATTCTTTGCAGTTGGGAGGCTGCATCAAAGCCTTCTATATGCTCTAGCATAAAAAAACAAACAAAAGAACGTATAAATATGTCTTTGGGACACTTAAAACATTTAAAAATAACATATTTATACGTTTTGGGGAGCGAATGAGTTAAAGGTCTTGCTGAGGGTTAACCAGATAGGTATTAGCTTTGTCAACATACCCTCGTATGATGACACAGTAATGACCAAAAAACCTGATTTATTTACTTGACATCTAACGCACATGCACCACAAAAAAATCACAAGTAGAAACAAGCTCAAGGATGGATAGGTAGATATTTTTATATATGATAAATGGCAGAGCTGGGTTTAAAATAAATCAAATAATATCAAATCGGTTCTCCTTTTCAGGTCTGATCGATTCATAAAACCATGAATCGATTTTAAATGTCTTCTCCCCATAAATTTAAAGGAAATGTAATTTTAAAGGCTATTTTTTTTTTTTATCTTACCGCTTATTTCTTGAATGTTATTGTTCACATGAGTTTAAAAGTATATTTAATTTATATTTACAATTTTATTGAATTAGAATTGTGAAAATATTCATCTCATTCTTGCTGATGTGATTATAACATGTTTTACTCTCATTAATAAACTAAAACATTTAACCACTTGCTTCCTCCCCAAAATTTAATGTTTGTGCAGTTTTTATTATGTCCTTGATATTTAAGAAGAATTGATGTTTCATAAATAATCAATACCGGATTGAAGTGAATCGAATCGAGGAAAAAATCAAAAATTGAATCGAACTGAACTCCTGTGAATCAAAATTGAATCGATTCAGGAAATTGGAATCAATACCCAGCCCTAATAAATGGCACCATGAATCAAATCTTCTGCGTGCGCCTCTCCAGGTGTTTCCCAATCTGTCCCCCGTGGTAGGAGGGAGAGGAGGACGGCGAGGAAGTATGATCGACCTGAGCTTCCTGACGGAGGAGGAGCGTGGCGTCATCATGGCCGTGCTGAGGAGGGACGCCCAAGTCAAGCAGGCCGAGGAGCAGAGGATCAGGTTCAGAATCATCATCGAGCATTCGGTTCATGTCCTCTTGAGGGTTTCACAACCCGCGAGCCTTTGGTTCAACAGTCTTGGGATAAGACGAGGGTGGCGGCTGGGAATGTGACAGCAAGAACTCCGTTAATGGACGTGTGGGCGGAGGAGGAGGAGGAGGAGGGGGGATAGGTGGGCATGGGAGCTCATGGTCTGACACACACAAGAATGTTAAATATTAGCTTGAATGACCACAACTCGGAAGGAATGGGCAAAGCACCCTTGCAAGGTTATTTTAGTTAACTAAGACTAACGAAAAAAAATAAAAAATCGTGAACGAAATTAAATACAAATAAATATAAATATAATAAATAATATAATATATAATAAAATTTAAAAATTAAAAAAATAATTAAAAAAATAATAAATAAATATACAATAAAAAACGAAAATGATTTTTTTTAAAGAAAACAAACTACATTTTCTGTTTACAAAACTTTTTTTTAAATATTGTGCACAAGTAATACACATTTAAAAAAAAAAAAACTAAAACTAATACTGAAACTAACTAAATTAAAATGAAGCATGTATCAAATAACTAAAACTAATAAAAACTAACAAAACCACCATGAAAACTAATTAAAGCTAAGTAAATTAAAAGAAAAAAAATTACTCAAAATGAAATCAAAACTAACTAAAATGAAAAATTACAAAAACTATAATAACCGTGCACCCTTGTTGGCCACAACTTTAGGCACACCTATTTTCTGGTGAAAAACTCTTAGAGTAGTAAAATTGAAATATTAATAACTAATGTTATGCATCTATACATCCATTTTCTTGACCGCTTATTCCTCACAAGGGTCGTGGGGGCTGCTGGAGCCTATCTCAGCTGGCTTTGGAAAGTAGGCGGGGTACACCCTGGACTGGTTGCCAGCCAATCGCAGGGCGCACAGAGACGAACAACTCACAAGCACACCTAGGGACAATTCGGGGCGCCCAATTAACCTGCCATGCATGTCTTTGGAATGTGGGAGGAGACCGGAGTACCCGGAGAAGACCCACGCGGGCACGGGGAGAACATGCAAACTCCACCCAGGAAGGTCCGAGCCTGGACTCGAACCCGAATCCTCAGAACTGGGAGGCGGACGTGCTAACACTAATGTTATTTCAACACATTTATTTATTTATTACTGTAATTCACTTCAAAGAATTCATCACAGACATACGTAAAGAGTTCATGTAAGGTGAACAACACGAATGCCAACTACAACTTAGTTGCGGGTGTACCTAATGTTGTGGCCTTTGATTGTTTTTCATTCCCAATAGGGTTCAAAGTTCATCAAGTGCCTGACTTGAAAGCCTCATCAGACCAGCGGCATGAAGAATACGAGCAGACAAAAATATGCTTTTCGTCAAGTTTTAAGTGGAGGCGGCTAGCCAGCATGTTCTCTCACTGTGTGCGTGCGTGCGTGTAAGAGGATTACGACGACATCCCATAATAATGCCCTGCCTTATCATCACATGACACCGCCTTTTGTTGATTGGATTTCCACTCGGTGGAGATGTTTGCCGCTTTTCCCGAGCCCCATCATGTGCTGATTCTTAAGTTATTGAATCATCACATTTCTGTTGGCACTTTGTGGGTTTGTCGTTCGCGGGGAACGCGGCCTCGTATTTCAGCACGTTTAAAGATTCGACAATTAAATAATACAGATCGGCGTCTACGGCGAAGAGCTTCCGTGCGCGTTTGACTCGAAAGCGACGAGGATCAACGTGCGATTAAAGGTCATCTTGGAGCAACCGAGCTAATTCGTATCTCTTTTAACTCATTCACTGCCAATGACAACTATAGACGTCAAAATCCAAGCAAATAGCCAGTGTTAATTTTGTAAAAAAATAAAATAAAATTAAAATTTTATCTACAAAAAAAAAAGAAATTTCAATTTAGTTTTAGTTATAGTCTTCTGACTAAATATAATTAAAGCCTTAGTCATAACTTAGTCACCTGATTGTATTTGAGTTTTAATCCAACTTTAGTCGACAAAAATAAGGAGCAATTTTAGTCGACTAAATTGACTTCTGGAGGTCGAGACCCAGTTTGTGGTCTCAGTAAGACCAAGACCGATCACTATGCACGATGGTAACACTAAGCAATGAAATTGAAAAAAAATGAATAACAAACTAAATTCAAATTTCTTGTCAAAATGTGCACTGGCTGTTTGCTTGGAATTTTGACGTCTATAGTCGTCATTGGCAGTGAATGAGTTAAAAGCCGGCCAGATGTGGTCGGCATAATCAAACTTCTCAACCCATTCACGAGTGTCATAATAGTGCAAAGTGCAGGAAGAAAACCGCAACATTTAGTAGCTCAATTTCTCAAAAGAAAAACTTCCTAATTCATTTGTAGCAAACTCCCCCCCGAACATTTTGGAGGAAAGAAATCTCAACCTAATCTAAAAAGAAAGGAAGTAAATCAAGTGGTGTCAAACCACATTGGGTCTTATCTCATATTAAAAGTTTTTATGATGGTTTTCAAGATCTGTAATTATCAATGTGCTGTCTGTGGTTTAATGACCAAACTAAAATGTCATTTGCTTGAAATCTAACCATACTCCATAAAAAGTTAACCAGTCACAAGGTTAGGGAAACACTTTGCGGCAGACCAACAGGGAGACAAACACATACAGAAGGTTTTTTTATTTTTGTTTTTTTTAAATAATAATAATATGAGGGCTATTACGATCTAATTACGTCCACTAAACCAGTAAATGATGACATTGTGACTCTAAAACGTCATCATGCTCATGGGTAAAAAAAAAAAAAAAATGTAAAGTTAAAAAATGAATTAAACCGCATAGTCTCATATTAAAGAACTTGGTGAATACTGACCAGATCTGTAATTGAATTATTATATCATAATTTGATGACATCATTCCCCCCAAAAAACGTTTTGTTTTTTTGTTTTGTTTTGTAACAAGCTCAAAAATCAAGTGGCACCAAACCGCATTGTCATATTAAAGGGATACTTTACTTATTTAGCCATTTTTGGCAGTAAACATTAATATTTTTCCTATAATAAATTTGATGTTTTCATCATTTTTCATGTACAATTAGTACCTTTAAAAACACATTTTGCAACTTGCTGTCGACTGAACATGACATCACAAGGGCTCAGGTAACCAATCACAGCTCAGCTTGTGAATGGCACATGACCAAACCTAGAAAACAGCTGAGCTGTGATTGGTTACCTGATCCCTTGTGATGTCATTTTAAGTCAACAGCAAGTTGCAAAATGTGTTTTTAAAGGTACTAATCGTACATGAAAAATAATGAAAGTATCACATTAAAAGTGAAGTATCCCTTTAAAGATCTTCATGACGGCTTTCCAGATTTGTTCTCATATTGTCAAAATACTATCACGTGATGATGTAATGACAAAAAACATGTATTGGCACCCATCTCTCCTCTCACGCCATCCATCCATCCATCCATTTTCTTGATCGCTGATTCCTCACAAGGGTCGCGGGGCGTGCTGGAGCCTATCTCAGCTGGCTCTGGGCAGTAGGCGGGGGACACCCTGGACTGGTTGCCAGCCAATCGCAGTCCTCTCTTACATAATTAAGTTGTTTGATCTCAGTAAGGATCTTGATTTATGACCAGGTTTTCTATTTTCTGTGGTACGTCGAAATGAATCTTTCAAAAATGAAAGTATTCTTTTCCCCACCAGGAAGCTGGAGAACATCCTGAGCCAGGGCTCATCGCCAGACTCCAATTTGAAGTACCTGACGGGCCAGTGGTTCTACGAAGCCAAATCTCGAAGGCATTTGGACAAGATCCACGGCTCCGAGATGATCCTGGCCTCCATGAGGCAGAGGAGAGCTTCAGGTGGGCTACGACAGCTTTTTTGGGTTATTAGAACACTAATAATCCCTAACAGAGGCTTCATGTTCGCTTCTCGTTGCAGAAGGATCTTACAGACTGGAAAGACCGAAAGCGCGCGACACTTCAAGTTCTGATGTGGTGGCGCCGCAGAAACCTGCCAGATGTTTGGGCGTGCTGCAGGAATTCAAGTACACCTTTCTTGTCTTTCACATTTGACAACATTCAACACAAATATTTTTTCCTGCTCATGGTTTGCTACGCAGAATTTATGGGAATCACAAGTTGGAATTGACTAGAGAAAGTGGTATAATTGTGTAAAATGTAATTCTTAATGTAAAAAAAAAATAATAATTGTTGGAATTTTTAAATTGACTTTTTAAAATTACAACTTAATTCTCGTTGTCACCTCTTCAACCCCCCCCAAACTTTTTCTTTTGCCGTTCATTTACCCTGGGAACCGTATGGCTTGACTAGTAACAACTTTTTTCCCTAAAAATATGACTTTTTCTACTTTATTCTAGTAACATTACAACTATTACAGCTCTTTTTTAAAACATTTTTTTTCTTATGTCTTTTTTTTTTTCAATAATTTTTTGTCTCCCAAGTTTTTTTGTTTTTGTTTTGTTTTTTTTGTTTTTTTGTAAAATGACTTCCTAAAACAAAAAAATGCATCTTTTTTTTTGCCAACATAAATTATAAACTTCACAAATTTTTGTCATAAAAAAACAAACAAACAAACAAACAAAAAAACATCTTTTGTTTTGGCAACATAAATTTCTCCGTTGTGTAACTTCACAAATTTTGTTCGTAAAAAAATAAAGCTTCCCGGACACTACCTGAGTGTGTCAGCATGTGTGTCTTGTGACTCGCCACGTGTAAACAAAGGCGGTGCCAAAAGGGAGTTTGCGACTTTTTATGAGGCCAACAGCCTGCATGAGCGCGATGAGTTCCAGCGTTCCCTTGTGGCGTGCATGTTAAAGCAAAGTGTTTAACTCAATAGAGCGCTCTGCGTCATTGCCTCTGAATGAGAAATGGCTGCAGTGACCTATTTTTGGCAACTGGCATTCCATCAAAGACTATGAGATGTTCTTTGATATGGTGATTTTTGTTTGTTTGAAATTTGGTAAAAGTTATTGGCTCGTTGTGGAATGTTTTTGAGGGGAAGTTGATTTCTTAAGTTAACAAAGTGGCACTTCCAAGACATCTTGAACAAGGTTTCTTAACACAGTCAATATTTGACTTTTTTTTTTTCTTTTCTTTTTTTTTTTTTTTTTTTTCCTCGTGCTGATACTTCCAACCATGCATTTGACAGGAAAAGCCTTGATGTGCACCGTTTTTGCTCGCTCACTGACATTTTCAGAAATAGATACATACTGTAACTTAAAGATGCTTCGCTGCCGGCTGTTTTACTGGATTTTGACTGATTTTGCAAGGCCCACAGAATATTGTGTTCTATTGTTATAAAAACGTTGAAACTACCAAAATAAAGATTAGAGTCTCTTCTTTCATCAGGAAAAAAAAAAAAGTATATTTCTATTTCCGTTTTGTAGCAATTAGCATTAGAATATAGCTAAGTTTCATCATTATTCACAAATCTGCTTAGAATTGTGGGGAAAAAGCTTTTCATCATGGCCCTGCTTGATCTCTTATACTCTGCTGCCACCTGCTGGCCGTTCTTCTAATTACCTTTTTCTTTTTCTTTTTCTTTTCATCTGTTCTCTGCTGTTGGGAGGCTGCATCAAAGCCTTCTGTATGCTCTAGCATAAAAAAACCATAAGAACCATATAAATACGTCTTTGGGACACTTAATACTAGTGTTAATTTCGTCAACGAAAACTAAACAAAAATAATTTCGTCAACACACATTTTTACCTGACTAAAACTAGACTAGACTAAAACCCTCATTAATAAACAATAACTGGGACTAAATCAGTGTGCATTTTCGTCGACGAATGAAGACGATACAAAAATGTACTTCACTTCATAAAAACTGGACTAAATTCTATGGACATCTTTTTTTTAGTTCATGAACAAAAACGAGCTGAAAATTATACGATTTTTTTTTTTCTTGTTTCTGCTAATCTGACACTGTGACACTGTTATGTGACCCACAGTGACCCACAGTGACACACCCCCTTTCAGATTTGCAGAAAAAAAAAAGAAGTAAATTATAGTTATAATGTAACATTAATTCGACGGCTATAAAGTTCCAACAATAATGCTAATCCGACCGCTAACTAATGTTGGCTAACTTTTACTAGCTTGTAGCAAGGAGCCATAGTAGCCACTTGTTGATATACTGTAATTGTGTGTCAAGTTGTTTTTCATCAAAAAGATTAGAGAAATTTTATATATATATAATATGAAATAGTTTTAGAGCCTAAATATTGATCATAATCTGCTTACAAAAAAATACAGCGGTTAAATGATTGTCCTGACTAAAATTAGACAAAAATGTTGACAGTTTTTGTTGACTAAAATTAGACAAATAAAATGATAAATTCTTGGACTTAAATAAAAACTAAAATGCTAGATTTATAATTGACTAAATAAAAACGAGATGAGGTTGACTAGGGGTGTGAATTGCCTAGTACCTGACGATTCGATTCGTATCACGATTCACAGGTCACGAATCGATTCTATGCCGATTAATCCCGATACGAATTTATAAGTCGATTGTTGCGATTTTTTTTCATTCAAATTTAAAAAATGCTAATCAGTAAACTTGTAGAGTGTAAGATTTGTATGCAAATGTATTATTTATTTATCTGAAACTTCAGTCTTATACAGGTTGTAATCTGTTTCATGCTTGAACAGCATTAAAATTAAATATAAAGGCTTAATGTTACGTTCATAAAACATTCTTCCATGCTTAAGGTGTGAACCCTAACCCAAAGTAAGATGTTTTGTTGAATATTTTTCCATTAAAAATGGAAGTTTAAAAATCGATTCAGCCGCCTATTGAATCGATTCGAGAATTGCGCGATGTAGTATCGCGATATATTGCCGAATCGATTTTTTTTTAACACCCCTAAGGTTGACTAACCATGATAAAAACGAACAATTTTGTTTAAAACTGCATTAAAACTGAGACTAAATTTAAAAATGGCAAATAAAATTAACACTACTTAATACGTTTAAAATAGAACATACTTATACATTTTTGGGAGCAAATGAGTTTGCACACTTGATAGATGGACGTTAGACAACGACACTTGCATACTTTTATACTTATACTTAGAGTATATACCAATACATTTCCCTTTAAAATGGTTCATAGTTGATATTTTATTATATTTTCTCTGCAGTAATGCAAAGAAAGAAGATCTGTCGTCAGCAGTCCACTCTCCAAGAATGGTAGGCGTGTTTTCGAAATACGCACCTGTGTCAGTATGTCGTCTACAGTCCATTTGTTTTGTTTGTCTTCCTCCCAGACAAGACGGAACCCTTTTAATGAATCTTCCTTCATTGTTGTCGAGCCAGCTAAAGAACTCTCTGCGAGGGGTGAGCAAAAAAAATGACTCGGACATATCAATATGACTCCAAACAGTATTTCCTTCCCCCTCCTTAGAGGCCACCTCCCCCCTGAAGTACGGGCAACCAGGTGGGAGCAGTCAGACGTCCGGGACCTCCGTGACATCTGAGGGCTCCTCCGCAGGCTTCAGGCCCGTCCCCAAAAGGAGGACATTCATCTCAAAGCCGACCCCCAGCCAGTCGGACAGCAGCGGCGCAGCCCCGGACCCTCAAAGCATCTCGGCCGGGGTCGCGCCTGCCCCGAGACCAAGCCTCCATCAGGGCTCCAAGGGGGAAGTCGCGGTGTCGTCGGCCCACCCGTCTGCTTCTACTGAGAAGCCCCAGCAGCTCCTTTGTGATGCTGCTCAGGTGAATTCTCATTCCAGTCTGGAGGGAGAACGAAAGCCGTCTTTGGTTACAGCTGACAAGTGAGTAGAAACTTTAGGCAACATCTTTATAGGAGACTTTTTATGAATTTATTTTTTTTTATCATAATTTAAAATAATTCCCAATTGTGACAAGGCAATCATTTCTGCTTGCCCAGTGTAAAGCACAAAGAGTTAAAAACAGCCACTGTATTTTCACTCATGGAGGCGGCACTTCATCACCGAGCCACTGAATCACGTCGACGGTTTTGCCAAACGTTTGCGTATGTGCTGCTTTTCTGATAACTCCGCACTGCAGCTCTGCTTACCTTTTGACGTCGACATGATAGTGATTCCGTGTAGTCTGGACAGCTGCTTGAAAATGGGGGGATCTTTGTGCAGTTTGTTCTTCCACGTCACAGACAAGGAAGATCCAGACAAATTCTTAATGGCCTTCTCATGGATACATTTTCAGAAATATGTATCTTACAAAGGATTTACTTGGTTGTGTAATTTCACATTTGTTGGGTTTGGCAGGCACTCCAGATTGACATATTGTGTACATACAGGGTGTTTCAAAATGGTTGACCCCATCATTCTAAATGCCCATTTCTCTGAAACATTCTTGATGGATCTTAATGAAATTAAATACGCTTTATGTTGAATGTCGTAATTTTTATTGGTTAAATTTACAAAGAAAAGTACAAATATTTGTTGGTTCTATGACAGATTTTGCACTCAAAAACTTGAAACGTTTCTACACAAGCTGTGAAAATTTGAGGTCATTCCAACGAAAATTGTCAAAATGATTGGCCTACGAAATGGGGTCAAACATTTTGGAAACACCATGTATGTTATTAAAAATATATTTCGTCACTGTCCCGTGAAATGCACTTATGTTCATTTATTTATTTATTTATTTATTTTTACTTTTTTTTTTTTTTTTATTAATTCGGATTCAACCCATGAACTTAAAAATGTAAAAAAATAAAATAAAATAAAAATAAATAAATAAAAAAAAGACAAAAAGGACGTATTTTCACAGGACAGTAATGATGGACTATAAAAAATAACTTTATTCATCTGTGACCAATAGATGAATAAAGTTATTTATTTTTTTATTTTTTTATACCACATCTATTACTTGACAGAGACACAGCACATGTGATCGAAGACAATTCCACCTTAGACGAGAATCTGAACATAGGAAGAATTCCGGATTATGATCCAGTGATTGGCGGCAGTGTGATGTCATCAGTGAAGGAGCCAGAATGGCAAAGAGCGGCAGGTGAGTCAGACACAGAAAGCAATCAGTTATCTCTTGTCACTTAAAGAGGAAGTCAACCTTCAACATTTATTGACAATATGTTTTATGTGACCTCACTAGTCTAAACATGACATTCTGATTAATATGACTTTTGTGGAATATGAGTTATGAAGCAAAATCCAGCCGTTTTTATCCATCTCAGGGTACGCCATTTTGCCACCTGCTGTTGACTGACGATGACATCACAGTTTCTCAGTGCTCAGGCATCGACCAATCAGAGCTCACCTGTTTTCTGAAGCTGAGTTGTGATTGGTTGTTACCTGAGACCTGGGCAACTGCGATGTCATTTTCACTCGACAGCAAATGACAAAATGGCCGCCTTCTGATATTTTGAGAAAAAGCTGTTGGGTTTTTCTGCTTAACTCATATTCCACTAACACGATTTTGACCAAAATACCGTATTTAGACTAGTGGAGCTGCATAGAACATATTTTTGTCAATAGATTTTTGGGGGGCTCACTTCCTCTTTAACTCATTTGCTCCCAAAAACGTATGAATACATTCTATATAAGATTTAAGTGTCCCAAAGACATATTTATACGTTTTTATGTTTGTTTATGCTAGAGCATACAGAAGGCTTTGATGCAGCCTCTTAACTGCAGTGAATGGGTAAAAACAATGGTAGGTGGCAGTAGAGTATAAAGAAATCAACCAGGGCAATGTTGAAAACAAGTTGTTTTCCCACAATTCTATACAGATTTGTGAATAATGACTAACCTTAGCTATATTCTAATGCTAATTGCTGCAAAAAGGAAACTGTACTTTTTTTCCTGATGAAAAAACAAGACTCTATTTTTTTTTTTTTTTTTTGGTAGATTCCTTGTTTTTATAGTAATAGAACACAACATTTTGTAGGCATTGCACAATCAGTCAAAATCCAGTAAAACAGCCAGGAGCGAAGGGGGAGAGTGGGGTGCTTCAGTCAAAATGGCTGCCAGTCAATGAGTTAAGGGTCATTTTCTTTACTTTTAGACCCTCCAATATCCTACGACATCAACTTTATCGAGTCCTCCGATCAAAAGACGCAGACGCGATCCCAGCCGAAACGCTCATTGAAGTTGATCACCAAGGCCTCCAGTCCCACCGACAACGACGAGGATTCCATCTCAAAAGTGCTTGACTGGTTCAACCGCAGCACTGACAAAAATGGGCCAGCAGTCTCACGGAATCCGTACGGACACCGTGAGACGCATATGCTGGGAAGTGAGAAGATCTCCAAGAAAGATGTTGCCAGTATTCAGGAGAAAGAATCAATTGAGGTGATGACTGGTCAGTCACGAGGAACGTCCAATGAGGTGATGAGTTATCTGAAAAATGCTGACGATGAAAGAAACATTTCGGAAATGAAATCATTTTGGGAGAACAGCAACAAACGCCCCCAAATCTTGACATCCGTAAAACCTGGAGACAAAGCCGAGATGAGAGAAGAAAGCGAGAAGAAGCCAAGTGTTCATTCTGGCGTGTTCTATGACGAGGTAACCTACGTTGCAAACGTAGTGAATGGAAGTCAGCATACGGGATTGAAACATGACCAAGATTTAGACAATCTTGACTTGGGGACCTCCCTTGATTGTTTGCCCGCTAATCCCCAAGTAGCTGACAGAAAAGGATCAGACGTTGAGCTTTTATTTGTTGAGCAACTAACC
Organism: Festucalex cinctus; assembly: GCF_051991245.1. Lineage (NCBI taxonomy): Eukaryota > Metazoa > Chordata > Actinopteri > Syngnathiformes > Syngnathidae > Festucalex > Festucalex cinctus. Next base: position 6,779,184 of record NC_135423.1, on the reverse strand, counting down.
CCAAAACCACTTCCGCGATCCAGTCCAGAGTCTAAAGGGCTCGCTTTAGGTCAACCGGACACCCTTCACCAGTCCAGAGATGGCCCAAGTCCAGTCTCAGAGAAGATCCATGTGTCTCAAAGCCACCAGTTTACAGACCTCAAGACTTCTGGGAATTCCAACGAAAACCATCCGCGGTCACCCAAAACAAAAGACGCCGACAGTCCTCAGAGACAAAACCGTCCTCGGCAAGAAAGCACAGCGGAGAAGATCAAGCAGCTCAAAACTTTCTGGGAGCAGGAGGCGAACAAGCCCTCGTTTAATGGCGGGAAACCCAAAGCGAAGCACGGCGCCAAGCTGAACAAGAGGCTTGCTAAGTCTGAGTTCGACTTGCGGGCTCTTGGCAACAATTCAGGCAGCGATGGCGAAGACTCCAATAGAAAAGATTTGACCGGACTGCCTCTCAATCGGAGAATTGATACAATGTCGCCCACACTTGGCGGGAGCCGAGCACAGTTTAGCAGTCTGCTGGAATTCTGGGACGAAACCACCACAGACTCCAAGACCAAAAGCCCCAAACGACAAGTCAGTCCTTCGCAACCACCTCAAGAGCAACGATATTCAGAACCTGAACCGCGCCGCTGGTCTCCCTTTGAGACATCTCACGTTGCGGCCAACAACAACAAAAAGAACCTAGCAGACTCGGGTCCACCAAAAGAACCCAAAAAGATCTTGAAAGACTCGAACAGGCAAGACGGAGCGGGAAGACCACCACTAACTCCACCTAAGCAGGTTCGCTCTCCCAGGAAAAGAAAAGACAGCTTCAGCCATTCCAGCAGTCGCGGTAGTTCTTTGCGCCGAGCCAGCAGTATGTTCGCCCTTGTTGATCCAGAAGAACCGAACCTTAAGATCCACGTCAGCCCTGTCCACTCGCAGAGCAGGAAGCCGAGCGCCGACCGAGCCTCGGACAGGACTGAGAGCCCCCTGGCGAGGGCTTTTGTGCCGCAAGATTACAGCCATTACTTGGGGATGACCAACGAGCCGGGAACGCTGGCCCCTGAGGACGAAGTTTCCGAGGATTTCGTGAGAACCAGCACGCCCGCAGGCTCAGAGGAGCGAGACTTCAAGAAGAAGAAGAGTCTGAGCCATGCGTGGATGAATTGCAGCGGCACAGATGCTGATCCCGAGTCACCTGTAAGCAGCTCGTCCAACTCAAGGACTAGTTTTAGCAAAATACTACCGAGTCACCATGTTCTTTCCTGCTTATCTTGTTCAGTCCAGTCGAGGGGAGGCGGAGCCTATCCCTTCTGACTTGGGACACCCTGGACTGGTCACCAGTCCCGCACAAGACACACATAGAGACAAACTGGCATTCACGCCATCGTTTAGTGGCAACAGAACCCACACAGTCTTCATGAAAGGTAGGCAAGCAAACCACGACGCCGTCAGCGAATACTTTTGCCTATCCCATGAAAAAAAAACTATGAAAGATTTTTCACTCAAAAATTCTTAGAAAATTTTACTAATTGTTAAAAGAAACTCAAGGTTTGAGGAACAAACTTGCCACTTCAGGTTGGGAAACAGCCAATCTACTCCCTGAGCCATGCCACTCCTACTGTATGTTAATATATCGCTCGTCAATTGGAATCTTCGTACCGCCAAGAGATATCCTTTTAGATATTATCAAACAGTAGGAGTGGCATAGTCCAGGTGGTAGAGTGGCAGTCTCTCAAGTTGAAGGTCCTGCTTTTGTTCCTCAACCCTTGAGTGACTTTTATTTTTTACATATATTTTCTCAATTCTTTATTTTTACTCTCTTCCAAGTGTAAATTTTACTCTAAACTGAGTCTATTTGGTCCCACTCTAAATAGTCAAACTTCCATCAGAGTCGGAAGCGACCAGAGGAAAAAACTTGGTTTTTGTCATGGGATAGACCAATTCTCTCGTACACAGTAAAAATACTTTGAATGAAATTTACACTGAATATTTTACTATTTGTCACTTGTTTATAGTGGGATCAAATTGAGTCTCTTTAGAGTAAAATTTACTCTACAGAATTTACTGTGTAGTAGAACCTCTGTCCAGGAAGGAGTCTGCTCATTAACACTTCTGTTATTGGTAGTCGGACGCTTAGAACTCTCTGCTTTACACTTTACTGCCATCTAGTGGTAATGACATCACATAGCGCTTAATACAAAAAGCCAATCTGCTTAATTTATTCCAATTCAATGTAATTAGGACAATTTCAAACCATGGAAATGTCAAGTCCAAACTACTATTTTGTAGTTTTTGTTTTTTCTGTCCAAATCGACAAAAAGCACAATGGAAGCAGTATAAAGAGTTGTCAAGAAAATGAAGCAGCAATTTCTCTGGTGAAACATTTGTTCAACAAACACAGGACACCTTCCTGTATCCGTGTCTGTGTTATCTTTTGTTTGCCAAGGTTTGTCTCTTGTCAACACTCGCAGTCTTTGTTTGGCTGATGTTTGGCTTGTGGGCTGGCAAACTTCTTCAGGCACGCCAGCAATGCTAACATTTTCTTTCTTTCACTCTTATTGTTTTTATGACATCAACACGTTTCACATTGCGTGATATTTCCTGTCCATGTACAATTATGGTCAAGGCAACTCCTCTGCATAGGATTGCAACTGCACGATGACAATTCCATCATATTTACATCCTGTTTCATGGCGGATATCATCAGATGGGGAGTGATCCTGGCGGGTGCATTTCATTTGACCAAAATGACTTGCTTCATGCATTAGCATAATCAATGCATACTATGGCGCTATGTCAAAACGACTGCTGTGCACAACTAGAAAGCTATCAGTGAACTAAGAACAATGTACTCAAACGTCCCCCTTTTTTTTTTTTCTTTTTTCTTTTTTTTTTTCTTTTTAAACCATCATCAGGCAAAAATCTCGATGATGAGGAGAATCCGGTGAGGAAAGCACTGCGGCGAGCTGAAGCCCGTCCCAAAGGGCTTGCAAAAAGTATGGAGGACCTGGCAGGGTCTTTATCACCAAGTGAGCATCATCATCATCTTCATTCTTAGATATTTTTCTTTCTCCTTTAATTACACTTTTATGATTTAAAGTGGAAGTTAACCCCCAATTTGTTTTTGACAACATGTTCTATGCAGCCCCACTAGTCTAAAATGGTATTCTGGTTAATAATTTTGATATGGAATATGAGTTAATGCACCAAAATCCAGCCGTTTTTCATCCATCTCAGGGGGCGGCCATTTTGCTGAAGATGACATCAAAGTTGCTCAGGTAACAATCAATCACAGATCAGCTTCAGAAAACAGGTGAGCTGTGATTGGTCGTTTGCCTGAACAACTGAGATGTCATCTTGAGGCAAGTGGCAAAATGGCCGCCCCTTGAGATGGATGAAAAACGGCTTGATTTTTGGTGCATTAACTCATAATTCCGCCAAGGTCATTTTAATCAGAATGTCATGTTTAGACCAGTGAGGTCACAAATAACATTATTGCCAAGAAATATTTCAGCTTGACTTCCCTCTGATAGAACAAGCGAAAAGACAAAAGACAAAGAATGACAAGAGGCGAACCAGCAACAGTAACAATTTCAAACCATTTCATTGTCAAAATTTGGGGGTCATGTTGAATTTCCTCACCATTTTGTACTTTGTTCTATCACAGGTCCCATGACGCCCCCTTCTTCTCGCTTGTCGGACCAGGAGCACCTGAAGAAGCTGAGCAAATCTGTCCCCTCGTTTTTGCAGAGGGAGGTAAAACGAAGCAAATGCTCTGTTGGTCCCCGCATGCATGATTGCACGCCCCCCCATGCATGTCACTCGCGTGTATGTTGCAGGATGACGTTTACGAGGACATTTTCCACCAGGGAATGCACACAATGGACTCGTCCTATGACTTGGCCTCTGTGTCGTCTGTACGTCTCACTCACTCACTCACTCACTCACTCACTCACTCACTGCTGCGTGAACCGCCTTACACTAACCGCTCGCTTGTCATAATATTAACTCATTCACTCCCAGCCATTTTCACAGAAGCAATCCCGTTCGCTCCGGCTGTTTTACTGGATTTTGACTGATTTTGCAAGGCCCACAGAATATTGTGTTCTATTGCTATAGAAAGATGAAAGTCTCTTCTTTCATCAGGAAAAAAAAGTATGTTTCTATCTGTTTCCGTTTTGCAGTAATTAGCATTAGAAGAGAGCTAAGTTTCATCAGTTTTCACAAATCTATTCAAAATTGTAAGTAATTGAGCTTTTTTCTACATGGCCCTGGTTGATCTCCTTTGCTCTGCTGCCACCTGCTGGCCGTTTGTGTAATAACTACCATTTCTGCAACCGTTCTTTGCAGTTGAGAGGCTGCATCAAAGCCTTCTGTATGCTCTAGCATAAAAAACAACAACAACGTATAAATACGTCTTTGGGACACTTAGAACATTAAAAAAACGTATTTATACGTTATTGGGAGTAAATGAGTTAATAATCAGCCACATGACTAATGTGCTGGTTAACAATTAACAGCTGAGACCGTTTGAACTCTGTTGCTAACCAAAACGGCAGCACCAAAGCACACAAGTTGTCTCTCAGTGAACTTACTACATATTGTAAAATTGATCTTACTGTACGTTATTCCACCTACTCTCCCTCAGTTTTTTATTTATTTTTTTTAAATTATTTATTATTTATTCATTTAATTATTTTTATTTTAACAATATGAAGAACCATGAAATATATTCTTTGTAAATAGAATATTTATTGGTCCTTTTGAACAAACCTATTTCTTTATTTTTTTGAAAATCAGCTTCCCCATATGACTTTTGACTTGTGTCATATTTGATACATCCGGTCACAATGCTCTAAATTTGTACATTTATGTTTGCTTTATGTTTTACCTTTATTATAAATGTTTTAAGGCTCTAAAACCCATCACCACACACTTTTCTCAAAGAGGCATTTATATTTTCTTACATTTTTCTGTTTAAACATGTTCAAACCTAAATTTTATCAAATAGGTACATTACTGCAAAAAATCATGCAAAATTGCACGAAAAAAAACAAATCAGCGATAGGGCGAGGCCACAAAAAGTGAACCACATTCAAATCAGAGCATTTCCCACTATTATATGCGATCTTGCAAGGCCGCTGGAAAAGCCATCAGCTGGGTGATACTGCCCTCTAATGGATTTTCAGTGCAATGCATGTGTCAGATCATATAGGTTTTAATGGGGAAAAAAATATTTTACTCATGAAAAAGAGGACTCAAAATGTCTTGCATTTAATATGATACATTTGGCGTTATAGGGTTTTTAAACTTTATTTTCTGAGCTGAGATTCCCCCACGCGTGTCTTTTGGCTGGCAGTTCAGCGGGAGCGTGATGACAATGTACAACGGTGACTTTGGAAGCGTGGACGTGCAAGGGAGCATCCACTTCTCCATCAACTACGTGCAAAAGCTCAGGGAGTTCCACATCTTTGTGGCTGAGTGCCGAGACTTGGCGGCCGCCGATCCCAAGAGGGGACGCTCAGACCCGTGAGTACTGGACACCAAACACAAATTAAGGAATTTGGAAAGTTGCTTGTTTTTATTTATTTATTTATTTATTTTTAAATGGTCCCTTTTGCAAACATATTTTTACAAGAAGGCTTCGTGCAATTGCCAACATGAGATCATAAATCATGAGTATTCCACACATAATTACATTTGGTTGGCTCTTTGTTCCCTTCAAAGGATATCAAATTAAATTGTCAACTGCGGCCAGATTTCCAATTAAATTGGAGTCTTGATAGATTAGAGTGAGGAAAAAACAGCTTTTAGCATTCATGTGCAATGTCATGGGGCAATATTCATATTTAAATCCATTTGTGCCTCATGTGTATTGTTACATCAGCAACAAGATTGAATAGAATCTTCGGGGGTTTCCAAATGAACGCGGCAGATTTCGGATAAATAGTTTCATATCATGTTTGAAGCGATTGACTATAACCAGCACGCCAATTTCCGAGTCTTGTCTCTTCAGCAATATGTTAGCGTCTTCAAAATTTTATCTGCTAGCCAGCACTATTATTATTGTTGTTATTATTATTAATTTATGTATTTTGTTTTTTGTGTGTGAATATGTTTTATGGCATGTTTTAACCCTGTAAAGCACTATACAAAAAATAAAACATAAAGTTTCATAGAAAAAGAGCCACTACTGCTTAGTATTGATGTGTTCCTTTATGACCGGGTTCTAGTACCGCAAGTTCTTATTTTTATTTATGTATTATTTAATTTATTAGTGGACTATTAAATGAAGTGCAGAAACAAAGGGAAATACCTCGTTTTAATCAAAAATACAAATGTAAAATAAATTTAAATTATGTTATAAAGAGAATCTAAATCTAACATATTTTAAAACAGAAAAAAAAAAATCAAAAAAAATGTATATCTACTTTTTCGCAGTTATGTCAAAAGTTACCTTATCCCTGACAAAATCCACCTGGGAAAGAAGAAAACATCTGTAAAGAAAAAGACACTTAATCCGACTTTCAATGAGATCCTCAGGGTAAGTGTACACACAGAAACACGTTTTCCCACATTTAACGTATACAATATTGCATGATAATATATATGCAGTACATTCTGTTACGATTGTCATCTTGTATGTGTTTCCGCACGTTTTCCAGTATCGGATTAGTATCGAGTATCTGAGGACGCAGACGCTGGTTCTCTCCGTGTGGCATCACGACACGTTTGGCAAGAACATTTTCTTGGGCGAGGTGGAAGTGGAACTCTCCAAGTGGAACTTTGACCACACCCACATGAACGACTTACCGCTGAAAGCCAGGGTAACGCGTACACACACGGTCATATATCCTCAGGAGCTGCTCATCGAATACAGCGGAAGCTCCAGTGTTGTTGACCAAGTTCTCAATATGAAAATCCAGAATGAAGCTGGCCTTCATATAACCTTTACAGGCTATGTTTTGTGTCCGTGATTCTGAACGCATGGTACGTTGTGACCATGAGTGGTACACTTAAAAAAAAAAAAAAAAAAAAAAAATGGAATTAAAGTTCACATTGTGCATAATGTTACAGTGATTTAATTTGCTAAATCCACTTTTGCTGCATTTAACGTTTGACCCTTGGACTTAATTATTTCTATTTATGGGAACATTATAAGTGAGCATCAAGCAACAGAACAGTGTTGGGCTTTTTAGAAGTGGTGCTGTATTAATTAGCTGGTTGTTAAAGGACGTGGTCACACTCAATCAAATTGAGTCACAAAGCTTGTTTTTGTGTTTATTTCGTCTTTCCAATAAACACCAATGCATTGGAGACACTGAGGGGGCGATTGGATGCTTGTTCTTGGAAAACAAAAAGCCTCATCTTTCGGAATAGAGGCCCATTTCTTCACATCCATTCATGAATTGAACGTTGACTCAAAATGTCAACCCTAATATGTTAACATGCTTACAAGGGGGGGAAGCACTACAATGAGCATTTTTTAATCCCTCTTATGCTCCATCTTGTGTTGAGACAATAAAACTAGCAAATGACGGAAATGTGTGGCCTCACTCCTGCTCGTTTTGTCTCCTGTTTTAGACAAGAGCAACTCTGGCGCCTTCAAGTGGGCGAGGAGAGATGAGACTGGCTGTACGTTTTCTGCCGAAGGTCATCCGTAATCAAGGTAGCACAATACAAATATTAATAATATTAATTAAAGGAGGGCGGGTCGTTTTTACTGTAAAAATGCATTGTTATATAGAAAAATGTGAAAATGTTTTTATTCTTTCTAATCCAACTTTTTTTCCCGGGATCTGCTTTGTTTCTCCTGCGACCAAAACAAGCTTTAAAACAAAAATGACAGCGATAATACGTTTTTGTTTTCAACTTTCCAACTGTCCAATTTTATTCAATTTGATGGTTTTAAGTTTTAACACATTTTCACTCTTGCTCAGTCCCCATATAGTTCTGTTATTTTTAATTTTCTTAAGTGAAACCACTTCCTAGCTTTGTCAATGTGGTGTTAACACCTTCACTGGCAGCCATTTTCACAGAAGCATCCCTTTCACTCCCGGCTGTTTTACCGAATTGGACTGATTTTGCAACGCCCACAGAATATTGTTATATTGCTATAAAAACATGGAACCTTCCGAAAGAAATATTAAAGTCTCTTCTTTCATCAGGAAAGAAAGAGAATATTTCTATCTGTTAACATTAGAATAGAGCTAAGTTTCATCATTATTCACAAATCTTTAGAATTGTGACTAATTGAGCCTGTTTTCAACATGGCCCTGATTGATCTCCTTTGCTCTGCTGCCACCTGCTGGCCGTTTGTATAATAACTACCATTTCTTCAACCGTTCTTTGCAGTTGAGAGGCTGCATCAAAGATTTTTGTATGCTCTAGCATTAAAAAAAATAATATATATATATATATATATAAACGTATAAATACGTCTTTTGGGACACTTGCATTTAAAATAAAACGTATTTATACGTTTCTGGGTGCAAATGAGAATGTTTTTTTTTTTTTTTTCCTGAGACAGTGATGCTTTTAAGATGCCCTTGTCGAAATTCTTCAAAAGTGTCTCCCTTTTATTGATTTAGCTAAGGAAGTTCCCACCACCGGAGAGATTCACATTTGGGTGAAAGAATGCAAGAGCCTGCCTTTAATCAGAGCCACCATCGACCCTTACGTCAAATGGTACGCCCGGCGCCATCTTTTCGCGCTGATGTCGTCACATCCCGTATTTGATGAATCCGTTCCGGCGCCCCTTTTCCAGCTTCGTGCTGCCCGACACCAGTCGCAAGAGTCGTCAGAAGACGCGCGTGCTGAGGAGGACGGCGGATCCCGCGTTCAACCACACCATGGTGTACGACGGCATCCGGGAGGCGGACCTCGCCGAGGCCTGCGTGGAGCTCACCGTCTGGGACCGCGACAAGCTGGCCAGCAACCTGCTGGGCGGACTCCGGCTCGGGGCCGGCACCGGTACTGGCGCTTGAAGTCGTTTTAGGCTGACTTTATCTTAGACGGAGCTTTAAACTATGAGCGTAAAATCGTCTTTAATTGCTGCACGGGGAACTTTCAAGGGCTACTTTACTTATTAGCCATTTTTGGCAGTCAAACATTAATATTTTGCCTATAATAAATTTGATGTTTTCGTTATTTTTCATGTACAATTAGTACCTTTAAAAGCACATTTTGCAACTTGCTGTCGACTGAAAATGACCACAAGGGTTCAGGTAACCAATCACAGCTCAGCTTGTGAATGTCACATGACCAAACCTAGAAAACAGGTGAGCTGTGATTGGTTACCTGAGCCCTTGTGATGTCATTTTCAGTCGACAGCAAGTTGCAAAATGTGCTTTTAAAGGTACTAATTGTATGTGAAAAATATGGAAAGTATCAAAATAACTATAGACAAAATAGTCACTTTTTATTGTTATAATGGGCTAAATAAGTTTAATGTTAAACTTGAATTCATCTGAGAATGTTTGAGCTGCTTTTTTGGTTAGCAACCGGGTTCAAATGGGCTCGAGTTAATTAGTGGTCTAGCGTCATGTAACGATTATCTTTAATACTGAATGCATTGACAACATGTGGTCGTCTACAAGAGCATTGTGCATGTTTTGAAGGGGAAGTCAACCTTAGATATTTCTTGACCAACATATGTTAGATATGACCTCACTAGTCTAAACATGAAGATCCTGATTGATATGACATTTGTGGAATCTGTTATGCAACTAAATCAAGCCATTTTTATCCATCTCAGGAGGCAGCCATTTTGCCACTTGCTGTCGACTCAAGATGACATCACAGTTGTTCAGGCAACAACCAATCACAGCTCACCATTTTTCTGAAGCTGAGCTGTGATTGGTTGTTACCTGAGACCTGAGCAACTGTGATGTCGTTTTCACGCGACAGCAAGTAACAAAATGGCCACCTTCTGATATTGATCAAAATGGCTGGATTTTGCTGCTTAACTCATAACGCAATATTAATTAACCAGATTACCATATTTACATTTAAATTTTGGGGGGTTGACTTCCCCTTTAATGCTGCCATTTTGCTTTGCAACAGAGTTCAAATGGGTTCACCGTTTGCTTTTTATTGTTTGTGTGTGAATGCTGAAGTCTGTGAACTGGCATGACCAGTGAAACAGCAGACGCCGAGACAAACTGGGCGGAGCTAATAAAGCTAATCTAATAATAGTTAGAATCTAATAATTAGCTCATGTTAATGTAGTTATTTGTTGTCCCCCGGTAAGTAACAACAGATCTTTTGAATCATGAAATCTTAATCTTAAAATTCCATCTGTTTTTAGGAAAGAGTTATGGATCGGTGGTGGACTGGATGGACTCCACGCCGGAGGAGGCGGCGCTGTGGGAGCGCATGATGGCGTCGCCCAACGAATGGGCGGAGGGCGTGCTGCCCCTGCGCATGATGAGCTCCGCCAAAACGGCCTTCAAATAAGTTGAAGTACAGCACTCTTGTCGTTTCAAACATATTTGCCGATCCAAAATGGAAATTCTTTTCTTTTCGTGTTTTCAACGGGCCGGAAATGAACAAACAAGAACAATGAAGTGTCAAACATTTCCAAACGTGTTCATTTTAGATGTGCTAAAGTCAATCACTCGCAACAAAAGGCCCATTAGTACATTTGATGAAGTGTTAAATCATGAAATGAATGTGTCATTGTCGCCTTTCCATTACTGCAACTTTCATCTTGTCCACAAACTCGTTTAACTCCTGCAGTAAATCATCCTTCCTTTAACAGTAATTTGCTTTTTACAAATGTGGCAGTTGCCAGTGACGAGGGCCCACATTTTGTGTATGCAAATTGAGAAACTGTCGCCCGACAAAGAAATGTGGGTCCTAATGGTCCTCAGTAGAAAAGTTGTCTTAAGAATGTAACAGCGACTTTGTTTAGATTTCTTCGGTTTAATTACACAGCTAACAAAGACTTACTTATAATATATTAATTGAAATACTTTTTTTTTTCTTTTGAAACTGTTGAGAGAGATATGAGCATAAAAAAGTTTTACATTGCTTGTAATAATTTGTAAAACAATTAAAGAAATGCAACACTGTGTAGAATACGTTTAAAAAAAAAAATGTTGTTACTTAAAATCATTTTTGAAAATAACCAAAAGCTGTACACTACTTAGAATAATTTTGTGGAAAAATAAGTTTTAAATTACTATAACATCTCGAAATGATTTATTAAAAGTTGGAGGTCAACAAAATTTTACACTAGAATAATTCAAGAATTTTTTTTTTTACAAAAGTTATGCACTCCTACTACTAGATATATGTAAAATAAATAAAAGTTGTTTGGTATATGTCTAATTTTGTTTTGTTTTTTAATATATATATATATATGTGTACTTCACTTACAGTATTTTTTTTTGTTTAAAAAGGAAAATGTGTGTTAGAATTAAAAAAAAACAAGTCAAAGATTTTATATATATATATATATATATATATATATATATATATATATATATATATAAACAGTTGTACACTGCATAGTATATGGTTTTAAAAGTTGTACTTCAATTAGAAACACTTATTTGAAAAATGAGCACAGGATGGAAAAGAGACAAAGTTGGGCGTTACTTGGATATTTTTTCAGTAAACGAAGGTTGCATGCCCCAGAATTTATGTATTTATTATCTTAATCATATAATTTCCTACCTTTGTACTTTTACCTTCCTGGACTTTGGTTAATTATTTACAAGCCATTGTACTTGTCAAGCTCATAACATAACTACATATTGTTGCTTCAATATTTTGTTCAAACTGTATAACGTGTCAGAAATTCTCACAATTTACTCAAATACTCAAGCTTTACATTTCCTAAAAGCACATTTATTGTGGCAGTATTTTTACTTTAATGGTTGAATGTTGACTGCGTGTTTGTGATGAAAACGTAAATAAAACTTCAAGTGACATGATGGAAATGCAGCCTCTCTGTTACAGTACACTGGCCACTTGATTAGGTACACCCGCCCAGTCATGTGTCATCACTGGGAAAGTATCCAACAAGATTGATTCTTGGTTTTCACACTAACAAAACATTTCTTCAATGTGTATATGTTAAATAAAATTTGCATTTACAAATAAGGTGCTTTTGAACGAGGTGTCCGAGAACAGTTAAATATTATAGTAAACACATTTTAAAAATAATAACAAAAATAATGACTCTAGAATCTAAAAATGGCCAAGATGCAGATACTGGTGAAGACCGCCACCACAGGGTCACTGTAGCGGCTCACTGATGAACCTGAATACAAAAAAAAAAAAATAGCCATACAGTGGATTACATTTGAGTTATCTGTCATATTTCTATGTTTTATATTTAGAAGTTGTTTTTATTTGTACTAGAAAATAAAGACATGTCCATTCTCACCGTGAGTCACTGTGTTAGTGTGAAAATCTTCTGAAAAGTTAAAGAAAAAAAAGACGTCAACTCAAATACATTGTAATGTTGACGACTGAAGTGAACCAAGACCCACCTGTGCTCTTTTTGGCCACCAAAATGGCCTGCGATGTGACCGTCGCGTTAGCTAGCACGTCCTCAACCTCCCTTCTTCGTCTTCGGCCAACTGCAGGACAAACCTGTTCAGAAGAAAACAAAGGCTCTTATTCCATCCAAGGCAGCTTCCCCCATTGTTTTCATGATAAAATGCGTCACTGCTATTTGATCCCATTGTTTTGTCGGTCCGTCTTCACTTTCTTTCTAGCTCACTCCCTTACTTAAATATGTTTAAAGTATATTTCCCTACTGATGGCCCACCCTGTATTGAAAAAGATGTGAAATTATAATGTAGAGCAGAATTCAACAAAGCAAATCATAACGTGTTGTTCAGTACGTAAAGGATGATTTAATTAAGATGAGCGGACTGTACAATTGTTGACTCAGGATTTAAATGATAAAAATAGGCAAACAAAGAACGGATATGTACATTAAAAAAAAAAAAAAGTGTGCGGGGGTGTCATGCTTCTCCAAATTCCAGACGTTTTTTCTGTCTGAATGTTAGCAAATAGGCTACGTGTTGTGCTACAGGAAGAACAACGCTAAACATTCCGATTACACAGATGTGATTTAAACGCAATAAGATTATAAATGTATCAAACAAAAGTGAAGAAAGCAACAGAAGGAAAAATATACACTAAATTTATATTAAATTCTTAATAATTGTCCTCCATACATTCACTCACTGGTCTATTTGTTAGCTAGCAGGCTACTTCCTGTTTCTGGAAGAATGATGTAATGCTGCATTCGAGGATGGTCGGAAGTCGGACTTTTCCGACTTCAAACCAGGAAGCGTGTACGGGAACGCCGTAACTCGGAAATCCCACTTGCGAAGTCTAAAAAAATGAAGTACCCTGACACTACAATGTGACATCACTCTAAAATGACATAAATGGTAAAGCACAGAACTGGGAAAAGCCATCTTGGATAAATCCGACTTCCGACCTTCCTCAAATGCAGCAGCCTCATCGACCTGCGACTCAAATTGAAACATGAAATCCTCCATCAATAATTTAACATAAAAAAAATAAAAATGTAGCGCCCTATTTTAGCGAGTTTAGACTACCAAGATTTCCAAATGATTGAACTCAAAAGCAAGCAGCTCCATTCTATAAAGCAAAGATCGAAGCGTGTCCCAAAAGTGATGCCACATGCTACGTATTGCTAATTTGTCTGTTTGTAAGTTACCGAACAGGCTACTTGTTGGCTTGATGAGACTCACCGGCTTTAGAGACTCACAGGAGGACACTTCGCACAGCCTCGTGACACAGTGTAGGTAGAACGTCGACACGCTCCGATTCTTGTGCTCCACGAATCGAAAAGCCTCAAAGGAGAAGTACGCCACCTGGGAATCGCCATTGAGGATCACCTCGGTCTGCTCGTCACGTGTACACCTTGGGAGGACGAGGGGGGTGCGCGTGAACGACGAGAGCGCGATCTCGTGTCGAAGCGCAAAAAGCCGTCGCGTGCTCACCCGATGAAAAGGTCGTAGAAGGAGTCGAAGTCCGGGTAAGGGCTCGTGGTGGCGTAACATCGATCCAGCAGCACGTTGAACCTTTCCAAAACCAATCAGCAGTCATTTCTCGTCCTGATCGCCTCACGAAAGCTCTCAATGAAGAGGACGACTGGTACCTGTCTGTTAAGTTGGTGGCTCGTACAGCAACGTAGATTTTGGTCTTCAGTTGGAGTCCCGTCTCCGGGATGGTGAGTTGCGTTTGGAACTGATCGTCCTGAAAAATCACATAACACTTCAGTTAGTTAAAACCTATGGATCAAGACACACTTTTTTTTTTTTTTTTTTTTTTGTTTGTCATTGAAATTCTTTTTTTTAGTTCCCAGTTCCTTTTATTATCCTGTCTTTTTGCTTTGTTTGTTTGTTTGCTTTTTATTCTTTATTTATTTGCTTTTATTTTATTGTCATTTAGTTTTTAGCTCCAGTGTTTCGTGAGGGTCTTTCCTCACATGGTTTCTCTGTGCCCCGCCATTTTTGTGTATGGGGGGGCGGGGATGATGGATGGATGGATGGATGGATGGATGTAGTAGGTGGGTGGATGGACTGATGGACTGATGGATGGATTGATTGATTGATTGATTGATTGATGAATGGATGATTGTTTGGTGGATGATTGATTGATGGATTGATTGATTGATTGATTGATTGATTGATTGATTGATTGATTGATGGATGGATGGATGGATGGATGGATGGATGGATGGATGGATGGATGGATGGATGGATGGATGGATGGATGGATGGTTGGATGGATGGATGGATGGATGAACGGATGGATTGGTTGGTGGATGGATGGATGAACGGATGGATCGGTGGATGGATTGGTTGGTGGATGGATGGATGAACGGATGGATCGGTGGATGGATGGATGGAAGGATCGGTTGATGGATGGATGGATGGATGGATGAACGGATGGATTGGTGGATGGATGGATGGACGGATTGGTTGGTGGATGGACGGATGGATGGATGGACGGACGGATGGATGGCTGGCTGGATGGATGGATGGATGGATGGATGGATGGATGGATGGATGGATGGATGGATGGATGGATTGATTGGATGGTGAATGGATTGGATTGATTGGATGGTGAATGGAATGGATTGGATGGATGGACGGATGGATGGATGGATGGATGGATGGACGGACGGACGGACGGGTTAGTTGCACATTCCGATCCACTCTTACCGTATATAACTCCAAGCTCAACGTGCTGATGAAGCTGCCGTTGTTGTCTTTAATGGCCACGTTCACACCCGATCTGTAAAGAATTTGATTGAAAAAGAAAAAAGTGTGAGTTTGACTGTGAGAACCACAAAAGCGACACCTTCCCCCGACACGTCCCACTTACACTCCCAGCTCGGTGTTGTTGAGGATGTATTGCATGGGGTAGAGGCAAGAGAACATGTAGATAAGCTGCGGCCTGTACGTGATCATGCCGGCCGACGGGTCGATGGAGGTGACGCTGCCGGAGATGTTGGCAAATTGGACGTTGGAGAAGTCGGCGAACGCGCCCGTGCCCACTTCATTGATGATCTTCAGAGAAACGCTTCAGTCAGATCATTGAGCTCTTAAAGCGACAACAACAACAACAACAAGCGCGATGACCTACATTGAAGTCGTTCCCGCATGACGACATGGAGCTTTCGTTGATCGGGAAGCTGAAATTCAAGACGGGCGGGTCGACGGTCAAGTCGGCCACGCCGAAACATTCGTCGTTGTTCAACTGGTTGTTGAGCACCATGAGGGACTCGTTGTAGAGGGCTTGGTATATGGGGCAAAGGAAGATGCTCACGTCCATGCGGTCGGTGCCGCAGTGCACCGTTATGTCCGAGTTTTCTGACACAAACGCAACAATGAGTCGTCACGCTTTGCACGACGCAAGCAAAATGGAAACAAAAAAAGTATACAAACGCTACCTGGTGGTCTGTTTGTGTCACTCGTAATGCATTCGGGTGGTATCTGACCCTGGATCCCCAACAGACCCAGATGGCACACGAGCAGCACCAGCCTCATTTTTCTGGACATATGAGACATTACCGTGAGAAACTTGAAAAACATCCAATGGTACGCACACCGCCAAGGGTAAATAATTTCGGCTGTACAACTCATTATAGGGATGTGCAATTCATCAAAATTCACCTACAATTTCAATTATTACACTCCACAATAACAAAATCAGCATAATTGTAAAGCAAAAAAAAACAAAAAAAAATCTAATTTTTGAGTTATTTAAATGTATGTTTTTTAAATAACTAATTTAATTTTTTTTTTTTAATTCATCCAAAAGGAACTTGCATAAGTACAAAATTAGTATTGAAATATTGCAAGTTGCAGTTTCATGAGAAAATTGTCATTATGAGAATTTAGTGTTTTCTTGCTTAATTATGTTTAATTCTTTTTGTGATATTATTTGTGACCTTATTTATATATAACTACTTTTTTTTTCCTGTGCATTTTTTTAGGTTTTTTTTTCCTACACTTTTCCTAATATCCTTCTAGTTTTGCTCGATTATGAAGAAAATATTAATCACGATTAATTTGGTAATAAATGAAATCACAATTAGTACAATCATTTTTATTATTATTACTTTTTTGGGTATCAAACAAGAAAATGTTTAAACGTGTAAAAAAAACAAAATAAAAAGACAATTAATTTGAAACATTATGATTATGCAAGATCCTTTTGGACCAAACAGGTCTTATTAAATTAGTAATTTTAAAATTTAAAAAAATTTTGCAAATATATACATTTAAACAACTCAAAATTAGTATTAACAATCTTATGCCCATTTTTTTTTATTTAATTGTGGAGTGTAATAATTGTAATTGAATTTCGATTAATTGCACAGCCCTATATGCCTCTGTAATTACCGACTCCAAAGAAAAATGCTTTTTTTTTTTTTTTTAAACCTTATCTTTCAATATTCAATAATCTTTCAATATATATCGTATAAAAGGAAGCAGTAAATAAACAATTTCATGGCTACAAATAATAATGATGAGTTCTCACCTGTAAATCATCATTTTGTGCATGTCTTCCAGTCGTCATGCGTATGACTGCATGCATTTATAGTGTCACCTCAAGGGGCGTATGAGCGGAATCCACAGAACAATAGTGCAACATGAGCCCTGGCCTCCACAGCATAAATGTATGTTCATTTTGTATTTCCAATTTTTAAAATGAGCTTTTATATTTTGGTTTGGGGGTGGAAAATCACACCTTTGTGAGGGCGAATAAAAACATTGTAAATATATCACCATCATTATTATTCCAGAAAATATGTTTTACTGCAGGTAGTCCATAACAATTTATAAATTGTGTCATTATTTAAATTTCAATCCAACTGTCTTAATTTTCAAAAATGCACGTTAGAATTGGTTATGTTTCTCAGGTGCTATACAGTAAGTCAATATCGAATGACTTTGCTTCCCTTGTGTGAATACATGAGAAACATATGGGAAGCGCAAGTGTTGCATAGCAAATAACAGCAACAAACAAAGTGACGTGAGAACACCACATCCTCACAGATCTTTTGATATGATTTAAAAAAAAAAGAAAAAAAAAGTGCTCGGCATTCGTCAGAGTTTCGTAACCGACACTTTTGTTATGACCTCGGGGCTGTCCTATAAACTGTAAAAAAAAAACAAAAAAACATCACATTGAGAATGTTTTGGCTGTTGTGAGAGGCCACACCCGTGTGGGAGAAATCCTCCTCATGGTCTTTGCATCAAGGGACATCTTGCTTTACTGCTCCCTTGCGACTTTCACCACAATACGCCGCTGTGTGAAGAAGGGAAGGATGTATTACAATACGTAAGACGGCTCACCTTTCAAATGCCATTTTTAATCACTTTTGTCACCCAAAAAAAAAAAAAAAAAAAAAAGATGATCTCAGAGCCATACCTTTGGCGTAAGTATGTGACGGAATGTCCCAAATCTTGTACCGTGGGGAAATACGACCAATTGACCAAAGAGCCCATTTTGTAAAAGTAGTATACACAAAAGAGAACCCGGAATAGCAACGGTGACCTCGTTTTGCGTGTGGACAAAAGCGTTGGATGACTCCCTGTTTGGCTGCCACATGGTCCCTGCGCCACATGGCAACAAGTCATCCATTATTATTTGGAATGAGCAGTAGAAAACCAAGTTCAGTCAACTTGATTTTTGATTTTTGATTTTTTTTTAATACACAGTTGCAGCATCAGGGTGCAAGGCGGTCTCCAATTTCCCACCAACCAAATCTCAGCTCTGTACCCAACGAGTCAATTTCTGTTTCCACAATGCCAAGCACTGTGTGCGCCTCGACCACCTTGACTTTCAAGACAATGAGGGGAGCTGCTTCGATTGGCAGGGTGTCGGCTGCGTTCCATCCCACAATAGGGCAATAATACCCAGTTGTATCTGCGCTAGTCAAGTAAAATAAGAAGGAAAACTCTGCCCATGCGTGAAGTTAGACTGCGCTTTGCACTAGACTTTCCCCGGGCACGAAAATAAGGCCCAAGAAGTCAAAACTTAATTTATTTATTTTTTTTATTTTTTTTAATGCATATCTTGTTTACAATCTGCTATCGGGTCCCCCATTCATAGGTCTTTACTCTTGTGAGAGTCCAATCCCTCCCGATCTTTAGGCGATAAATAAAATAAAAACTGGAACTGAATCACTTTAACTATAGTTAGAATGCAATGTGTTCAAATTAAAAGATAAACATGGAAACAAACAAAAAATAACCTGAAGTCACACAGTGAATGGAAGCAATTGATGGTTGAATTCTTTTTTTGTTGTTGTTTTGTTTTTTGTTTTTTTCCCCGTTTTCCGAAAAAGTTCATATGTGACTTGGGCAACTATGCTATTAGAACGGCATTATTGACCCGTTGGACTTGTTTCTTTTGTTCTTATCGTATCTGTGATCATTTTAAGTGACTATCACGTGTCAGTGAGTGTGACTTCCATAAATGTGGGCAACATAAACGTACATCTCAGTGGGGCAAACAAGCCTCTTCGCTTTTCAGGCATTTACGTATGTATGTATGTATTTATTTATTGTCCGATTTCAGTTTCTGTGTTTCCATGTAAATATAACCTGCCCAGGGATGCTTCAGCATTATTATATTCTACTGTCAGATCACACATGTTTTAACAATTATGAAAGAAAAGAAATCGAAAAAAAAATCTGCATTTAGTAGTTTTCCACCGTTGTATAACAACGCGTGATGACGTCATAATTATTCATGCCGTTTTTTTCGATGGGCGGGTATGTTTAAACCAAAGAAAAGCCTCCCATGCCAAATATCTTCCCTTTTCCCGGTAGCAACAAGGCATTACTTTTTTTTCATTGGACCGTCGACTGTTGCGCGAGCGTCCGTTGGCCCCGCCTTTCCTTCTCGAGGCTTCTGTGGCGGGTGTTCTCAGCTGCGGCGTTAAAGCAAGCCTTTCTTTTCCTCGTCATCAAGTCGCCGGTTTGTGCGTAGACCGGTCCAGCTGCACCGCAGAGGCCTTAAAAGTATCTCCACACCTTGTAAAAACAGGTGAGTACTGTCAATTGTTTTTGACATTACTGCACTGTCTCGTGTTTTAAAACGGAGCAAGCCAACATTACGGAAGTAAAGGTAACCGGCCACGAGGGATGACAAGACAAAAAAAAAATCAAAAAAAAAATCCTTTTTAATAGTAGCCGGACAATTGCCCGTTAAGTTGCTACTATTGATTATTTTCAAGTGGAGCAACTCACACGAAATGTAATATGTAGTTACACTACTTTCGGAACTTTTGTTGAGTGTCAGTTGTGTCCAGCATGGCGATTTTTTTTTCGTCAATTAGGTAATATAAGGTCCCACTGGATAACATTTTTGACACATGGTCGTTTAATCACGCAATTGTTTAATGAATGTTTGCGAGCATGTGGAATGTCCAGAAAGTTGTTTGCTTCCAGGAAGTGAGCGGCCACACCCTGATAACGAGCTGTGGGTGAAGCCCAAGTACCGCGCATGCGCAGTTAGTCACCATGCGGTCTCCCATTTTACTGTCCGGTTTATGCAACTAGTTAGTGCGTTTTTAAATTACACTGTACTTTTCTCAGAGGACAAAGTGCTTCTCATAGTAAAATTAGTCATACATATACAGTATGAAATGACAGCTATTAATGTTCTTTTAATTATTTGTCCAATGATGTTACAATTCTTTTCATTGAGCTTTCCCCCAAAACGAAATTATAGAAATGCATATTTTCACCGTGATGACTTAGCTATTTTCTCCCCTCCATCTTTTCAGAAGCCATGGCCAAGGCACCAGCAGTTGGTATTGATCTGGGCACCACCTACTCCTGCGTAGGCGTGTTCCAGCACGGCAAAGTGGAGATCATTGCCAACGACCAGGGCAACAGGACCACGCCCAGCTACGTTGCCTTCACGGATACCGAGAGGCTGATTGGTGACGCCGCAAAGAACCAAGTTGCCCTCAACCCCACGAATACAGTATTTGGTAGGAAACACTTGTATTGAAATATGTGTGTGTGTTTTTTTTCCCTCTCCCACTTTCTATCTAATGTCGTTGTTGTTGTCCCCCTCAGATGCCAAGCGACTCATTGGCCGCCACTTTACTGATGATGTGGTTCAGTCTGATATGAAGCACTGGCCCTTCACGGTCATCGACGATAACTCGCGGCCCAAAGTCAAGGTGGAGTACAAGGGCGAGACGAAGACCTTCTACCCCGAGGAAATCTCCTCGATGGTGCTCCTCAAAATGAAGGAGATTGCGGAAGCGTACCTCGGCAAGGTATGTTAGCTGCATGTGCTTTTTGTTTATTCTCTTCAAAAGAGCATTAAGCGGTTTACGCCACCGTGAAAATTTGTAAATGTGATGTAGTAAAATGTCAAGGCAATGAAACGTTGCCAACTAGCAGTTAGCAATTGATTCCACTGGAAGAAGTTAATGTGTCAAGTTGTCTAACGGTGAAATATTCTGTCTTTGCAAAAATGTCATGACAGTTGGTCCCAACATTGTCGGCCTTTTGTGACTTTTCCATTGTTGACTATTGTTTTTGTTTCTTGCAGCCCGTAACCAACGCTGTGGTGACCGTGCCAGCTTACTTCAACGACTCTCAGCGCCAGGCCACCAAAGATGCCGGAACCATCTCCGGCCTCAACGTCCTTCGCATCATCAACGAGCCCACCGCCGCGGCCATCGCGTACGGCCTGGACAAGAAGGTGACACTTTTTTTTTTTTTCTCCCCCCCTTTTCACTTTTCCTTTATTTTTTTTCTTTCTTTCTCCTCATGTTCTGATTTCATCTGTGTACATCACTGTTATTAAAGTATTCTATAAATAAACTAGTGCTGGGTAATGAATCAAATTAGATATCGTCCATTTTAAAAATCAAATGGTTAAAATTTACTAAATCGTGGAATAACATTTTGTCTTCTGGGTTATTAAAAGCTGTTGTTCGTATGTTTTGTTACAGCCCCCCAAATTTTTTTTTTTATTTTTGCACGAGTGACAGAATGCTGGCTGGGTGCCTTACAAGACATGTTTACAATAGCTACCAACTACTTAATTGTTGCTTTTTAAGTCATAAACTATGAATTTTCAGTTTGTTAAAACTCATTTAGAATCAGTGTACATTAATGTGTGAACATTTGGCACAGTAATTATTTTGAAGAAATGAAACAAATGTTTGTTGGGTTTATCAGAGTAAAATTGTAATTGACTGAAAAAAAATCATTTTTTTTTTTTTTTTTCCGGCCATATCACCCAACACAAAACAACTTGAACCAAGTCGCAATGTGATTTTTCAATCCCCCCCCCCCAATGGCAGGTCGGCTCCGAAAAAAACGTCCTCATCTTCGACCTTGGCGGCGGCACCTTCGACGTTTCCATCTTGGCCATCGAGGACGGAATCTTCGAGGTGAAGTCGACGGCGGGCAACACCCACCTGGGCGGCGAGGACTTCGACAACCGCATGGTCAACCACTTCATCGGCGAGTTCAAGCGCAAACACAAGAAGGACATCAGCGACAACAAGCGGGCGGTGCGGCGCCTGCGCACGGCGTGCGAGCGGGCCAAGCGCACGCTGTCGTCCAGCTCGCAGGCCAGCATCGAGATCGACTCGCTCTTCGAGGGCGTCGACTTTTACACCTCCATCACCCGGGCCCGCTTCGAGGAGCTCAACGGCGACCTGTTCCGCGGCACGCTGGAGCCCGTGGAGAAGGCGCTGCGCGACGCCAAGCTGGGCAAGTCGGCCATCAACGAGATCGTCCTGGTGGGGGGCTCCACGCGCATCCCCCGCATCCAGAAGCTGCTGCAGGACTTCTTCAACGGGAAAGAGCTCAACAAAAGCATCAATCCCGACGAGGCCGTGGCTTACGGCGCAGGTATCCGTTTACAAACCAAAGTAGGGCCCGAATGTGAAAATAACACAAAATAAAAAATATATAAACCAAAAGGTTAATGCTTTACAGCAGTTGTGAACAAGTAATGGTTTTATTGACACAAAACTATACAATAAGAGTATACTTTTTTATTATTATTTTTTTTATATATGGACTTGTCATTCAAAGCAGAGAATCTTAATAGTGGAAGTTTGTGCATTGAAAGGGAATTGGGGAAGTGGTTAATTTTATATATATATTTTTTTCTGTCAATCGATATCGGCTAGGGGTGTGAATTGCCTAGTACCTGACGATTCGATTCGTATCACGATTCACAGGTCACGATTTGATTCGATACCGATTAATCCCGATACGAATTTATAAGTCGATTGTTGCGATTTTTTTTCATTCAAATTTAGAAAATACTAATCAGTAAGCTTGTAGAGTGTAAGATTTATATGAAAATGTATTATTTATTTATCTGAAATTTCAGTCTTATAGAGGTTGTAATCTGTTTCATGTTTGAACAGCATTAAAATAAAATATTAAGGCTTAATGTTCCGTTCATATAACATTCTTCCATGCTCAAGGTGTGAATCCTAAAAAAAAAAAAAAAATCGATTCTGCCCTTTTTGAATCGATTCGAGAATCGCGCGATGTAGTATCGCGATATATCGCCGAATCGATTTTTTTTAACACCCCTAATATCGGCCTAAAAAAATGGATATCAGTCGGGTGCTAAACCAAAGTCTGAAGAAAATAATGGAAATGTCATCCAACCTTTGTTGTTTCAGCCGTGCAGGCCGCCATCCTGTCTGGCGACAAGTCGGAGAAGGTTCAGGACCTGCTGCTGCTGGACGTGACCCCCTTGTCGCTGGGCATCGAGACGGCCGGCGGCGTGATGACGTCGCTCATCAAGAGGAACACAACCATCCCCACCAAGCAGATGCAGGTCTTCACCACCTACTCGGACAACCAGCCCGGCGTGCTTATCCAGGTGCGAGCCCAACCCGCCCGCCGGCGCCCTCGCAAACACGTGCGCCAAAAAAGAAAGAAATAACTCTTGCGGCTCATGCCCGCAGGTGTTTGAGGGTGAAAGGGCCATGACCAAAGACAACAACATCCTTGGGAAATTTGAGCTGGCCGGGATCCCCCCGGCCCCCCGAGGTGTCCCTCAAATCGAAGTGACCTTTGATATTGACGCCAACGGCATCTTGAACGTTAGCGCGGCTGACAAGAGCACCGGCAAGGAGAACAAGATCACCATCACAAACGACAAAGGTGCGCATGACCCAAAAAAAAAAAAATGCAATGGGAGAAATTTTTTTAGCGATTTTGGAAAATGGATGGCTCTTATTTTCAAGTGAAAGATGAAATATTGAGAGAAGCTAGTAAATTACATTTACCCTTTTGGGAATAGAAATTACAGAATGTCATTTTGGTATGTTTTGGGGATTAATGTGACAATAATTGAGGTATCTTTAGGAGAAAAAAAATTCAGGTTTTATTTATTTTGAGATTGTCGTATTTTGGAAACAAGTTGTAAGGTTTAAGAAATTGTATTACTTAAAAGGGTACTGGATATAATAATCTTTTTAAAAAATTAGTTTTTTTGTTTTTGTGTTTTCTCCACAGTTGAAAATATTGAATTCACCCCACCCAAAAAATAAAATAAAATATACGCCTCATGAATATTGTTGCAAATTGCAAATGTTTGAGGTAAAAGCTCATCTTTTAGTCTTAATTATGGATGCACCAAGATTAGGAAGTCAAGACTTAAAAAAATAAATAAACGGGCTTGAGAATCCTCTCAATGTGTAAGTGATTTTTTTTTCTTTTTTCTTCTTCTTCCCATCAACCTTTTGCCCTTAGGTCGTCTAAGCAAGGACGACATCGACCGCATGGTGCGCGAGGCGGAGCAGTACAAGGCCGAGGACGACGTGCAGAGGGAAAAGGTGTCCGCCAAGAACGGCCTGGAGTCGTACGCCTTCAACATGAAGTCCACCGTGGAGGATGACAAGCTGAAGGACAAGATCAGCGACGATGATAAGAAGATGATTCTGGACAAGTGCAACGAAGTCATCAGCTGGCTGGACAAGAACCAGGTAAACAAATCCTGGCACAATGGCGTCGTATTTCATGTTGAATTATTTTGACGATCTTTATTTTTTTTTGTCCTCACTCAGTCTGCTGAGAAAGAGGAGTTTGATCACCAGCAGAAGGAGCTGGAGAAGGTTTGCAACCCCGTCATGACCAAGCTGTACCAGGGGGCGGGAGGCATGCCGGGCGGAATGCCGGGCGGCGGAGGTTTCCCCGGTGCAGGCGGTGCTCCGGGAGGAGGCTCAGGCTCGTCTGGACCCACCATCGAGGAGGTGGACTAAAGTCAAAGTCCAGTCCACCGTGGCGGATGTTTTTTGCCTCAACTGTTGTCAACAGCTTCTTTTGACTCACTCACTTGTCTGTCGTGGCTTTCGAGGTACTCTCACTGGCTTTGGGCTCTCTTTGCACACAAACCAACTCTTGGGCGTTGCACTTTGAATTCCATTCACAATCTTTTTTTCTTTTCTTTTTTCACTACAAAACTTGTTTTCCTTAATAAAATTGTTCAAAAGCAGCAAAGTTGTCCTTGTTTGTTTAGCAAATTTCTTTTCAGGGTGGCTCATCTGCTGAATGTATTGAAATTTACCTGTGTACATTTTGTTGATAAATCGTACTTGTCATAGTTGAATGAGCAGAATGCAAGTAGGCCTGCAGAAATGGGGGGGGTGCTGAATGGAGTAGATGCCGCGAACTTCCGGGTTCCACACCAGCGCCGTTTCCGGCCACTGCTGGCTGCGTTCCAACACTCGCAGCACCCCCCATTCGTGGCGGGAGTGCGCAGGGCGTCTTACCTGAGACAGTCACACTTACACCCGTCGACAGGAACGCGCAACCGAGGGCCGCAAAGGCGGCAAGTACTGGGACAGTGGCCCACATGTCGTAAACCGGAAGCGGAAACAAGGCCGATATGTGGAAACCCGGAAGTCCTGCCTCCATGACATATACGCCATAGCCAAAAGGAACAAAGACGTGTTTCCACATGTACTTTATTTAACAGACAAAAAATATATTCACTGGAAGGGCATAGCGTTCTTGTACACGTGTCCGTTTACCTCAAAGTGTACTGAAAGATGAAAAGCAAACTTGACCTATCGGCATAACAAAGCGAAGAGGCGCCACCATGTGGCGTGATGCCGTACTACAGACTGTTACAGGGTGATGGCGTATTTTTGCAATATTAACAGTAATTACCTTCTTTTTGCAAATGTTATTTATATTTTCTCGCAGACAACATGGCAACCAGTCAGATGCACTTAGTGGTTTATTGAGCTTGCTGATGAATATTCATGAGGCTTGAAGAGGAAAAGATATTGAGCATTCCGTCAGGTCAGCGCGAGTTTGAGTTGCGGGGGCATTCGTGCATGCGGTAGGCGCACATGTAGAAGATACCTGCAAAAAAAAACAACTTCAAATTCATAAGGAGGAGGAGGGGAAGGAGGAAGAGGAATACCTGAGAAGAAGGTGAGCACCACGGCTACCCAGCCCATGATGTAAGACCAGGAGAAGCGCCAGCTCCCGTAACGTTTGCCATAATAGTTGACCGTCACGCCCGTGTACACCGCCATGGCCAGCAGCACGAAGAAACCTACACGCGTACAAAATAACACACAAAACACCAAGGCAATATTACTTGTAAAACCAAGTTTGGGGAGAAAAATTACTATACATGGTCGCTTAAAAAAAAACGCCTTACTATTACTATAGGCCTGCATGGTTATTTATTTATTTTATAATTTTTTTTTTTTTTTTTTTTAAACACCTGACTATACATGGTCGTTTAAAAAAAAACACACCTTATACAAGGTATTTTTTTAAATTCCTTACTATACATGGTCATTAAAACAAATATATATATATTTTGGTAGTTAAAAAAAAAACACGCCTTACTATACATGGTCGCTTAAAAAAAAAACTCCTTACTATTACTATAGGCCTGCATGGTTATTTATTTATTTTATTAATTTTTTTGTTTTTTTGTTTTTTTTAAAAACACCTGACTATACATGGTCGTTTAAAAAAAAAACACCTTATACAATGTATTTTTTTTAAATTCCTTACTATACATGGTCATTAAAAAAAATATATATATATTTTGGTAGTTAAAAAAAAAACACGCCTTACTATACATGGTCGCTTAAAAAAAAAACTCCTTACTATTACTATAGGCCTGCATGGTTATTTATTTATTTTATTAATTTTTTTTTTTTTAAAAGACACCTTACTATACATGGTAATGTTTTAAAAAAATACACCTGACTATACATGGTCGTTTTAAAAAAAACCACCTTATACAAGGTATTTTTTTTAAATTCCTTACTATACATGGTCATTAAAAAAACAAAAAACAAAAAAAACGCCTTACTACATGGCCTTTTTTTTTTTTTTTTAAACGCCTTACTAGACATTGTCATTTAAAAACAAACACTATACATTGTCATCTTAAAAAAAGAACACCTTACATGGTGTCATTTACAAAAAATAAAAAATAATCAGCCTTACTGTACGTTTAAAAAAAAAAAAAAAACAACCACCTGACTCAGGTTATTTGAAACGGTATGTTGTAACCGCTGCACTGCTAATGTGAAGGCGGTTTGTGTCAAATCTGTTGGCCCTCTGGGGGCCCCTGCTGGCCAAGGCGCCCCAAGCAATTGCCTAAATGGCAAACTCCGCCTCTGGGATCAGCAGCGATGTTTTGAGGCTCACAGGAGATGAAGAAGAGGATGCCGGCGGCGAAGGTCTTGTCGAAGCCGTCGAAGGACGAGTAGTGGATGAAGGCCATGACGCCGATGACGATGCCGATGAAGCAGGCCAGCAGGGACAGGATCATGAAGGCCCGCGTGGCGTCCCAGTACGCTGCCCACCGCAAAAGCAAGTCAAAAAAAAAATCACACTCACTCATCATTCATCAGCCATTAGGGATGTAACAATAACGTCAATATCGTGATATCGCGATATTAAAACTGCCACAATATATCGTCGTCGTCATGTCACAACATTATTAAAACCAGTACGTTATAAAAAAAAAAATAAAAAATCAAGCTGATTTCAATTTGTGCCGCTCTAGCACCCTCTGGTGGCTAGTTTGTTTGTTTGGTTGTTGTTTTTTCAAACGCATTCTTACCGATGCTGTCCGTGTGCGTCATGCACTTGCCCGGCACGCAGTAGCGCCACAGGCCCTGGTGCATGTAGTTGCTGGAGTGGCGGTATTGCATCCAATAATCGGTTGCCGTGGAGACGATCAGGAGGATGTTGCCCACTCCGGCGCAGAACAAGCCGCCTCCCATGAAGCTGTACATGCTGACGTGCAAAATATACGTGATGCAGCCAAGAGATGAATGTTTAAGTGGAATTTGGCCTTTATCACGTGAAAAAAAAAAAAAAATTCTATTTATTTTAGGGTTGTCAAAATTAGTGCATTCATTTTGAATTATTAAAGTTCCTTTAACGCCAATATTTTTTTTTTTATGAATGTGCGATTAATGAGCGCCCCTTATTTGGAAAGATTGTACTGGGGGCATTACGCCAAAATTTAGCAGTCAAAAATGTAATAATAACAAATGCAATAATGCCATCTAGTGGCAAAAAAATGAAGAGCACAAATCACTATCACACTTTTGTTTATACAGTACAATTTATATATTATATATATATTTATAAGTATATTTTTAATTTTAACTCAATTTTATGAATTATTATAAAATTACCTAGTTTTTTCCCACTTTTTTGTCAACAAGAGTATGACAACTTAAGGAAAAAACATTTATTGTAAATTTGATTGTACATTTAGAACAGATATAAAATTTGTGATTAATCATGAGTTAACTATTGAAGTCATGTGATTATTTATGATAAAAAAAAAATGTAATCGCCTGACATCCCTAGTTGTTACTTACAAAGCTATGAGATTCGTTTTTGCAAAAATCAGTAAAGTACATCTTTTTAATTTTAACTCAATTTTAGTAATTTTTATGAAATCACTGCATCGATGATTAAAAGAGGGAGCCATATTTCTATTAGTTGAACATTTTTTCCCAACTTTTATGTTAACAAGAGTATGAAAACTTAGAACAAACTTATTTTATTGTATATTTTATTGTACATTTAGGTCAGATATAACATTTTTGATTAATCCTGAGTTAACTAAAGCCATGCGATTAATTCCGATTAAAATTTTTAATCACCTGACACACCTAATTGATTAATTTATTTATTTAATTATTTGCCCATTTCAAATAAAAAGAGACACAAGATATTACTTAGATCATTATGAGAACTTTTTTTTTTTTAAATTTTTTCCCCCCAAAATTTTTTTCTTCAGACACAAAGTGTATGAAAACAAGATGTGACGTGCACGCAGGATGAGGCGAACGCGCGTCTTGCAACTTTTCTCACCTGGCACGCGTGCGTTCCTTTCCCAAAGCGAAGTGGCGAGCGGCCGTGATGATCCGACGCGTGCGCAGACGAGGCGAGTGTGGCCGCAAGCGTCCTGAAAGTTTTGTTTGCCGGACGGAAACGCGCAACGCGACCAATCACGCGCGCGCCGTTTTGTTGTCGGGTGGAATCTGCTGAAAACACAAAACCGGCAAAAGCTAAACGTGCTGAATGTGCGTTTGCCTTTTCAAAAGGCAACAAAAAAAAAGTTCCAAGGACAATTGGTGTCCACTCAACCAAACTTATTTAGTGCTACTTTCACTTTGTTTTTATGTTTTGTTTGTTTTTGTTTGCTTTTTTTTTTTTTTTTGGTCAGAAACCATTCTACTTGCAGGGTTAATACTATGATCATTTAGTTTTGGGGTAGGAATTAGGCCTTCAAACTAGGGATGGGCTTTCAAATTAGGATTTTATACGAGGATTATGGTATGAAATTAGGGTTTTAACATTGGAGAACCCACACGGGGGGTTCAAAATTAGAGTTTTAAACTAGTGTTAGTGTTTCAAATTACGATAGGGTTTCAAATTGGGGTTTTAAATTAGGTTTGAAGTTAGGGTCTTGAATGAGTTGGTGTTTCAAATGAGCGTTTTCAACTCGAGGTAAGATTTCAAATTAAGGTTTTAAATAAGATTAAGGTTTCAAATGAGGGTTTGGGTTTCGAAGCAGGGTTTCAAAAGAGGGTTATGTGATGATGATGAGTTGATGGGTGTGTCGGTCGTATGAATTGCAGTACCACTATATGTCCACATGAGACCGCACTTAGTACATTTGTGGGTTGGGGGGTGGAGTCTCCTTCTTTTGTGTCCTTCATTTCTTCCTTCTAATTTTGTATTCTTCTCATTCTGGAACCTTATGACCCCCCCCCTTTAAAAACAGGCTTTTGTGGGGGGAAAAAATCTGAACAAAAATCTCTTTTTTTTTAGGGAAAAAAAAAGAAGTCATAATTTCGGAACAATAAAAAAATATTACAGAAATAAGTTGTATATTTCATGCTAATGAAATGCATGATAATAATAGTTTGAGACAAAAATAATACAATGCTTTGAACTTACATACATTCTGAGGTAAAAAAAAAAAAAATAGCAAAGAAAGGATATTTTCAGAGAAAAAAAATAGTTAAAAAACTTGACATTTTGATAACAAAGAAAATGTTCAGAGAATAAAGCTAGTTTGAGGAAAAGTGGTATTATTTAGATGAAAACATTTAGATTTTGATTTCATAAAAGCACATTTTCACAGAGAGCAATCGTTCAGAATTTTACAAATTGATTTATTAAAAAATAATGAATGGATCAAAGCCAGTGGTGATGTACAGGGGTGTCACAGTACAGTCCAGTACAGTATTCACACGCACGCACACACAAAACGCACATTAACAAATACACGCATGCACTCACGACTTTTATGAGTTTCCTCAGCGATACATTCAAGAATCTTCTTCGCAACGTGGTCGTCGTTTGACATCTCATTGACAAAAAAACGACTTCAGCCAAAGTTTCCATTTTCATCAACTGGCACCACAAAACGGGAAGCAAACATATTTACACAACTGAGGGCGACATTTCAATCTAAAGAGCCAAATAGGGACATCCGGCAGAAACTTTATTATCGGGTAGCATCCTTTTCAAAGCAACAATATGAAACTATTATTATTATTATTATATTATATAATCTTTACAGATCTTTACAGGGAATCACTGTATAAAATTGCCCCAAATGAACAAACGTAAAGAGAATCAACATTTTCCACAAAATAACAAAGTACATTCTATAATTAATTTTTATTTGGAACAGAATCTGAAATGACTTTCAATGTATATTTCTTTATATATATTGAGTCAGATAGTTACCAGTAAAAAAAAAAAAGAAAAAAAAAAAAGTTGGCAACAATTTAAATATTTGCATCTTATTTTAGTAAAAGATTTAATTCATATATAGATTATGAAATGAATTTAGCAAATAACTGAAATTGAAATGAGAAAAACATCTACTTCTTTCCATAAAATGTTTTCTATTTATTTATACAGTTGGGAAATACTTGTACAAAGTATATTATTATAATGTAGTTAATCAAAATAAATATGTAATTAATTGGAATTTAATATAAAATAAATGTTTATTTCACAAACAAGACTAATATTTATTCTTGTTTTATATTTAAAATGGATATTTATGTAATACATATTTTTTTAAATCAACAAATACAAAATAAACATATTAGAAATTTCCAGTATATCTGTATATCTGAAATGTTTATTTTATAAACATTGATGTATTTAAAATGGTAGTGCATAGATAAAATGATCCAATAATTAACAAATAAACTACATAAATAAATATGAGCATATGCCAAAAATATTTATTATTATAAGAGTTTAGAATACTAGTTTATTTCACAACCAAATATAATATTTATTTATTTAAATTTTCATGCCCCTGCCCCGGTCAAGTTACTTGGGATGTAATTCCCATTTGGGACATCAGTGGGCGCTGTTGCTTTCCAATAGTTTGATAGTGTTGCTTGAATAAGTGGGAGTAGGGAATAGTGGGAGTAACAAGATGGCCGCCCATCACGAGCGTGTACGGCCGATTCGGTCATATAGAAAGGTCAGTGAGATGTGCACAGTTTCATGGTGGCTATTAATTAGCATTATGTACACTTTTATTGATTTGGATAATCCAGTCTGGCATAAAAACTGTAGGAATGGTGAGAAGGTGCCGAGGATTGAGTCTGGACATTTTACACACAGCTTGGATGTGAAGTCTTTCTTTTTTTCTTTTTTTTTTCTTTCAATTTATCATGGCTCATGGATGTCTCACAAAAATGGAAGTGGAGAAGGTGTCGGCTCACATGAGGTTCTGAAAGGAAACAAAAGTAGCAAAGTTAGCGATGCTAATGTGAGACTATATTAGAGAAAATTATGATTCTTTGTAAATAGTTATTAGTCCTTTTGAACAAACAAACAAACAAACAAAATAATCTGAAAATTCCATACATGACTTTTGATTTGCGTCATATTGTAGGCATACATTTCCTCATTGAGTAAGCGTTGTGTATGGTTAGCCGCGAGGTGTTTCTCTCATTGTTACCTGCTCCTTCATGTGTCCAGAAGCTGGCGATCGGGAAAAAACGCCGCCGAGCGACCCGTAGTCTGACACGTGGTTGGACGACCCGCACTGGATTACATTTTCATCTGGAGATCGACAAGCGGATCACTTGATTTTATTCCTACACATATACAGTAGTACCCCCCCACACCCAAACAAATATGTGGATTGACACGACAATCCCATTAAAAGCCACCTACCCTGTGACGACCATTTTGTGTCTGCTCTCCGGTGGGGGGAGGCATGCTCGTGGCTCGCGAGTCGGGCGATGTCGGCGGGAGGCTGCAGGCAGTTCTCAATGGGGGGAGGGGCCGGAGGAGGGGGCAGCTCTATGGGTCAGGTGGGAAAATAAACACGCTGCTTTGTTATAACTGGTATTCGGGGAGAAATAGGCCAGTTGGTGGCCTTTGTTGTAATTTTAAATGCTTAAACATGTGAAATATCAGCTACTTTATGCATACTGTGTGGTGTGTATGTTTTAAATGAATGCTCTAGACTTATTCATCTCAACTCGTTTATGCGATAGAATGCGTCCTTTCCATTATATTGCATCCATTTTCATTCTGAAGGTGCCTTTCAGAACACATTAAGAGGATGAACATGTTCAAAAAAATAGAGTAAAAAGAACATAAGCTGCACTAAAATATGGCTATGAAATGTCACAGAAGATATGTTGACATTGATCTCTTCTTTTGAGCAAAGTGCAGCATCAGTCGTTAGTGCTTTGAGACCATATGAATAGCCAAGGTGAGGCTATTAAGCTAACGCGCTCACTCACAAAAACGTCAGCATTTGTCCGTCCTATGATTGGCTGTTCGGAGCAAGCAACGTGCGACTAGCATAAATGTTTGTAGCAATCATGCACACTAAGTAATTAGCATCTCTGGAAACAACACTTTTGCTTTTTTTGTTTTTTTACTTGAATTTTTGTTGTCATGTCATTAAATATTTTTTGATTCTGAATGGCCCCTCGTGGTACATAGAGCTGTCAAAATTAATGAATTGACATGTAATGGATTATGAAATTAATCTATTTAATTTATCTCTATCTTAACTATTTTAATAACTGAGTAATCGTTTAAAAAAAAAAATAATATTTAAAATTGTCCAAATCCTCCGATGTCAGCATATCAACTGTAATTGTTTACTGATTTCTCTTGTCCTGAACTGATTATATCTTCTTTGTTTAATCAAAATGAGACATTGGCAAACATCTATTTTTACTTTTGGAAAACAACCAGTAACATAATACAACATCAATCCCACATTATTATTTTTTTTAAATCACTATACGAATACAAAGTCGGAAATAACCACCAATAACTGGTTAATAAACAGTAATCGGGGAAATATGCTTTTGTAATACACTTTAATGCAAAGTCAAGTCGATTCTGAAAATATTCGATAGTGTTACAGTTTTGATATTGTGTTTTTGCAAAATATGATGGCTTTTTTAATTAGTCCTCCCTGAAGGCCCACTTTTGTAAATGCTCTTTGACTGCCCTACTACTTTTTTTTTTTTTTTTTTTTTTTAAAGCCCTAACTACATTTAACTTAATTAGATACATTGTCCTACATTTCAGTGTCATGGTGGTGCAAAGTGACAGGCTGGTAGATGGTTCACCAACAGGCAATTTGGGGGGGGGAAAAAAACAAAAAACACAAAACAAGATTACTGGGCCCGAGTGAAGCCAAGAATGCGTCATACCTGCTTGGCTGTGCGTCTCCCGTCTAAGCGTTCCATCCTTGGGGCATTTCTTCTTGTTCCGGCATCTGTGCGCCAGAGCCGCGGGGCTCAAATCGCCGAGCGCGGCGGGAGATTGTCCTGACAAGAAAGCGTGGCGATCAACCCTCCAGGATCGGAAGAGCTTGGAAAAATAAACGCGACGTGATTTGTGGCCGACTTGCGGCCCGATTCCGACTGACCTTTGCAGAGGCCGTCGGCCCTCAAGGTTTCCGCCCAGCGGCCGCCGCCGTGGTGCCGCTCGCCGGTCTTGGCGAACAGATCCGGGTTGGACTGGGTGAAGTGGGCGTGCGGACGGGCCAGCAGGTCCACGTGCGGCGGACGCGGACTGTCGCCGGCGTTCGGCGCGTCCCGCTGAGGGGAGGACGTGGCCGAGTGAGGCGGCTGGAGGGCGGTGCAAGATTCGTCCGTCAGGTAAGTTCTGGCGGGCAGCGGGGGACACCAGTCGTCGTCGTCGTCGTCATCGTTGTCGTCCTCCCCGGAGCTACGAGACAACCATAACACTCTGACGCATGAGTGTCTGTGCTTGTTCATTAATTCATATTTTAAACAGAATTATGGTAATAAACTGGATGATTTCACCTACTTCACTGGTGATTTCTGTGTTTGGTTAGCATTAGCACACAGTTGGCTAGATGCTAACATTTTTGTTATGATGTGTTATCACGTATGTTACTGGTTCAGCTACATCTTGTAGTTGTTTACCTTCAATTTCGTAACAGGTATTAAGTTATCTGCACATTAATAGGATTAATAATTAATTCATTCAAACCCAAAAACGGATATCAGAACAACACTAATTGGAATATACAGGTCTTTCTTTAAAATTATGGGTCAAAAGTACTAGTGGTATTGGTACTTGCTAAGTGATGGGAAAATGAAGCTTCATAAAGCACTTGTTCCTGGTGTTTTGTGGTCTGTATGAGTTTTAGTCTACCTATTTATGTATTTATTTATCTCCTTATTTGCCTTTACTTGCCTACTTATTTATTTACTAAAAAAACAACAACTTGTATTGCACTTCAAAATGTTTGCTTTGTTCTTCTTTACTGCAAAACTGATATTTATGTTTATGTACAGCACTTTGTATACAGCAATGCCTGTTCTTAAAGTGCTTTATAAATAAAGTTGAGTTGAGTTGATATATATATATTTTTTTTACCCTCGAGATTGTGCTCTTAAAGATAAAGACTAGTGCAATGCAAATTGATTATATTTCAACTGCATCTTTGAAACAAGAATGCCCTCTAGAGGAGTCAAAACAACACAAGTACTTCTTGTGAGAATGAAAGACTTGAGTTAGTACTCACACTAGTTTTGGTCTGAAAAAAAAAAAAAAAAAGTGGTCCCTAGTTTTAATCGTAAAAGTGAGGGGTAACTAACGAAATATCTATGACTCCAAATAAACATTTCCTTACAGCTGCTTTCATTTCCAAGTACCAGGAGCGCTTTTGTGACCAACATTGTTAAGTTGCCAACAGGCTCAATTAAACGTGGGACATGTCAGTGCAAAACGCAAGCAGTTAATTCATGCTGTCAGATTACGGTTAATGCCATCAGTAAAGACGCGGCACGGTCACAGCGGCCCCGCCCCTGTCCCCGCCCCTGCCCTGCCAGGCCATTCTGTCTGCAATCCGACCTGTCACAAGCGGTTAGCGGAGACGCGCGACACTCCGGAAGCACGGAGCGCCGCCCGCAGACACTCGCCGCATGTTCATTTGCCCAAGCCGCACTCACGCCAAAAGTTTGTGCTCGACACGCAGATGTTGTCAACTTGAGTCTTGGATAAAACAAAGAACATCTTTGCTATAATTATAGTTAGTTTTGTAAACATAAAATGTAATTTCATTTAGTTTTAATTTTCTAGAAAGCATTTTCGTTTTTATTTTATTTGTCAACGAAATTGTTTTTTGAACTTTAGTTTTTTCGTTCATTTTCGTCAACTAAATTAACCTTGTTTTGAACAAATGAAAAAAACATTTTTGAAAATCAACTTCCGCACATGACTTTTGATTTGTGTCATATTTGATACATCTGGTCACAGTGCTTTAAATTTGTACATTTATAACTGTCAAAAAATAGAATAAACAAACAAATATATTACTATTTCCAAAAATATTCATAAAGAACATTTCCCACGATTAATAAGTACAGGTGTCCCTGCTTGAAAAAGCCATCAGCTAGGTGATACTGCCCTCTAATGGATTATCCGTGCATCCCATGTGTCAGATCTTATACGTCAGGGTTTTAATGGGGGGAAAAACATTACGCTCATGAAATAGAGGGCTCAGAATGTCTTGTATTGACTATGATATTAAAAAGCGACTCACCTGCGCAGGTCCTCATCGTCCACCTGTGGGCGACGTCCGTCCTTGTTGGCGGGAAGCGGAAGAGACAGCACGTCCACCCAGGTAAGTGGCGGCGGCGGCGGCGGCGTGCACACCGAGCCGGTGGATCTCTGCTTCGCCAGTTTCTCTAGCGAGAGTACAATCGTGACAACATGTTTCCGTGAACACTTCAATCCACTTGCTTCACCTGTCACAACATGAAGGACACTCTTCTCATTAGGAGTTGTTTTTTTCGGAGCGCCCAATTAACCTGCCGTGCATGTCTTTGGAACGTGGGAGGAGACCGGAGTACCCGGAGAAGACCCACGAAGGCACGGGGAGAACATGCAAACTCCACCCAGGAAGGCTGGAGCCTGGACTCGAACCCGACCCCTCAGTACTGGGGGGCGGACGCGCTAACCACTCGTCCACCTTGCTGCCACGAGTGAGTCAATAACATGGAATTCACCGATGCAAGGACACATTATTATTGTTATGCCTTAAAGGTGTCCTCAGCAGAGTGGCCTGCTTAGTTAGTTGCCATGGCAGCAGGTATTAATTGAACCAATACATTCTGCAACCTTGTTAAGTCCTCATCGTGCTCCAGTAACAAAAGATCTATTCACCGTTGCTCTTCTTGGAGTAGTGCAGCTTGGCGTATTCGGAGGTGGAGTGTCCAGACTGGATGGTCCACTGGTCCAGGTCCTGCTCCAGAGCCACCAGGCCGCCGTTGGACAGCGCCGGGCTGCTGCTGTACGGGTCGGGCCCCTGCCTGTAGGAGGCGCTGGAGTAGGTGTCGTAGTAGCTCAGCAGGTCTTCTTCGCCCTCGCCTGCCGCCGCCGCGTTGATGGTGCTGTAGATGGGACTGTCGCTGGACGCCATCTTGTGCTTCTCCGAGTGGTAGTCGGCCATACCGACGGCTGCGCGGAAACGTGCAACGTTGGCACCAGAACGTCATACGAGAAACGTGTTGGGTTACCGTTGTAATATTTCTCCGAGTCGAGTTTGCCGGAGCAGCAGTTGATGGAATCTTTGCTGCTGTGGATCAGGTTTGGGGTGGGCCACGAGTCGGCCAGCCACGGGAAGTTGCTGCCCATGTTTGAGCCCAACATGCCGGGCCTGGAAGAAAAAAAAAAAACAGGAATCAAAATCAATAAACATAATATCCATCTATCCATTTTTGTGACTGCTTATTTCTCATGATAAATATAATATTCACCTATTATTGTGTTTGTAGTTTGCATTTGTGTAGCTAGTGTGCAAAATAGGATCATTCATTATCATTGGAAAGGCAGAATTAGATGGAAAGGGGGTAACCTAAAAGTGATCAATTGGAATATGGTTGTTTTTGCGGTCATTCAATAAAAATGGGTGAAACTTATTTTATGCATAATCTTTAAACACAAAGAAA
This sequence comes from Festucalex cinctus, assembly GCF_051991245.1. Taxonomy (NCBI): domain Eukaryota; kingdom Metazoa; phylum Chordata; class Actinopteri; order Syngnathiformes; family Syngnathidae; genus Festucalex; species Festucalex cinctus. The sequence continues at coordinate 6,741,683 of NC_135423.1, read as the reverse complement.
AAAACATTCAGAACACTCAATAACTTCCTCATTTCTAAATCACAAACAATTTTAATTATTATAATATTTAAATTTATTGAGAGATTTTGATTTTTTGACTTGATAAAGTATGAATGACATTTTCCGTGTAATTCTCATTTATTGAGATGTACCTGAAAACGATTGGATGATTATGAAAACAATCAAAAGAATTAAAATTTAAAGCAAATTCTTTACCCCCCATTGATGATTCCGGATCCTTCACCGTGAGCGAAGCCAACTAAAGGAAGGAGAAAAAAATAAAAGTATGATGCATAAATCATGCTAAGAAAACATACAAACAAAGACAGGTTTGTAAAAATAATAAAATAAAATTTCAACAGCATAAAAAGTATTTCAAATGAGGTTTGGCACCCAAAATGAGCGGCGGGTCATCGGAAGTGAATTGAATTTGAATGATTATCCAGCATGCAAGTATGAACATTTACACGGTATGTAATATCAACACATGATGTAGCCTACTTTAGTACGTTTGGAAAAGAAATCTGTAAAAGTTTCAGAAACGGCACAGAGTTATACTGTACCTGTTATATAAATAAAACTACAGCAAAACAATCTGGTGACATTGCCGCAACAAAAGCAATTATGATAGAAACAATTGTTTTTCTTGCTTTAATTGTCGGCTTCACTGAAGCAGCGATCAAAAGTCAAAAGCACAAAGTCTCTTTCCTAACATCAAACAGTTCATGAGTTCATGCACCGGAGGGCATGTTCGCAATTCAAATTGTCACGGGTTGTTTCAATGTTGTTTCTTGCTGCCTCATAGAAACAAATAGACTTGAATCAACTGACAATGACATTAAACTTTGAGCACGTCCCATGAGGTCTAATAAGAACTTTTCCACAAGTTGTTTTGAAGAAAATGTGTCAAGCTAGCTTTGTCTTGGTCTATTTTGAACTACTGTATCAGGAATGGCAACTGAAGTCACACTAATCCTTTCGACTTTGAACGACGCCCCCTTACCTTAAAATGAAAAGTGTCACATTTCAGACGTTCAAGCCGAGTTCACTTTGGCAGGAATTACACTGCATGGTTCAAGTGACACATTTTTGACTTTTTTTTTTGCTTTCAAGTGGCAGAAATTGGATAAGTTAAAAAAAATATATACAGAAACTGTTACCTTCAGATGAGTTTCAGCCTTTCTACAAATGTAAATAAAATCCTGATAAACATCAGATATTTGCTGACACGGATATACAGTACTGAAGAGAAAGAGTCGTTTGGGATATACATCACTGTAAAATGTCACTTCTCTATGGTGGCTGTGCAAAACAGAACAAAAAAACTAAAAAAAAAAAAAAAAAAAAAAACAACAGCAAAGGAAAAAACACACGAAACAAATAAAACACAACAGCAAAAAACAAAAGCAATTCATATCAGTAAATAAAAAACCTGAAAAAAAAACAAAAAACTAAATAATCACAACAGCAAAAACACAAAACAAAACGAAAAAAGAAAAAGAAAACAGAAAATAAAAAATTTAAATAGACAATAGACCCCTTGCCGACTGAGTAGCCCATTTGTCAAAGTGTCAGCCATCTTGCGGCAGTCATTTGTCAACATTTCAGCAAAAATGCAGGTTTTCTGTTCTGCTTGGCATTGCACAAATCGTCAATCGATAATAGATTGCGTGGTGTTACTTTTTATAGATAGAAATATATATATATATTTTTTGATGCGCTTAGCCAATATACCAAAAGCCTAAGCAAAAAACAAAAAAAAACAAAAAAAAACAAAAAAAAAAAACAATTGGAAATGTGGAAAATACTGACGATGCTAATTGCTTAAGCTAGCCGCCAAACAGTAACAATAATTTCTGCTTTGCATTGAATTTGAGATTTTATATTAAATTTTAATTGGGGGTGGTGGGGTTATGGGGCATTACTTACAACTTTGTGCTATTCACCGCGAATAGCGAGGGTCCACTGCATAGGCATTAAAACTGAATGGGGCCCTTGGACCTGCATTGTAAATAATACAACCTTTACCGACCACTTTTTTATTGCTTACCTGCCGGCGTGTACGCGAAGGACGTGGTGTAGTGGCCCAGCTGTTTCCTGCGGCGATGACGACAGTAGAACCAACCGCTGAGGCCCATCAGAGCCAGCCAGGCGGCCATGCCCAGCCCGGCTATGAAGGCCGGCTGGCGCACCACCACGGTGATCTGCTCCGAGATGCTCACGTCGCCACCACCGCCTGTCCTCACCGGCGTGGAGGTGTAGCCCCCCGGCGGAGCTGAGGGATGAGCACACAGTTATAGGGCGACTGAGTTGGGATCAATCCCTTGCCAGCTGCATGAAAGTGAACAACAACAAAACTAACAATCTCACCAGTCAATTAATTTGAGAAATGATAATAAGAATGAATAGTGATAATGTAATTGTTAAATTAAGGGACACAACCTTGGACTACTACAAAAATACCAATGGTGAGAAATAAATTAAGAAAAGATCATTATAATTAACATAAATCATTGAAAAAAAAATGATAACAACAGATAAATACATGGAAATAATAAAAAGAAGCAAAACAAATGGTATGTAGTATCATCATTCACAGATAGCTAGCTAGCTAGATAGATAGATAGATAGAAAACTATCCATCCATCCATCCATCCATTTTCTTGACCGCTTATTTCTCACAAGGGTGGCGGGGGGTGCTGGCGCCTATCTCAGCTGGCTCTGGGCAGTAGGCGGGGGACACCCTGGACTGGTTGCCAGCCAATCGCAGAGATAGAAAACAAGCCAGATAGCTATCTAGCTAGCTAGCTAGATAGCTTTCTAGCTATCTAGCTACTATCTAGCTAGCTAGAAAACTAGCCAGATAGCTAGCTAGATAGAAAAGTAGATAGCTGGCTAGATAGAAAACTAGATACAAAAGTAGAAACAAAGATAGATAGATAGATAGATAGATAGATAGATAGATAGATAGATAGATAGATAGATAGATAGATAGATAGATAGATAGATAGATAGATAGATAGATAGATAGATAGATAGATAGATAGATAAAAAAAATCACAATAAATCCAATGTTAGCTGAATGAAAGTGCACAGTTGTGTGTGTAAATACATAAAAATAATATGATACAAATAAATAAATGAAAATAAGAAAAACGAGTATAATTGTATAAAAATAAAGAATGCAAATGAAATGATAAAATACCAAAATGATGATAGATATGAATGAAATGAAGCACATAGATAAATGGAAAAATAAAAACATCTAAAATAAGGGAACTGTAAAATAATTTGATAGAAATAATGATAAAATAAATTACGCACAAATATATTAATAAATAGCTAGACAAAATGGTAATAAATACATTTAACCGTTGGGCATTATTGTGACCCGTTTTGGGCTTTTTGATGGTTCTGACCAAGTCATTTCAAAATAAGATAACGCCCAGGGGTTAATCAATAAATAGTAATAAATAACTAAAACAAAAAAAACAATGAACAAGGTATGGAAAAAAAAATACAATTTAATCGATAAATACAAATAAAGCAAACCATATCAAATAACAACCAATACAAAAGAGTGAATTAGTCAAGAGGGGCTACAGATTTCATTACGGATGCATCAGACTCACTGAGGACAAGGTGGACAGGCAAGCTGGGGGCGCCGACGCCCAGGCTGGTGACGGCGGCCAGAGTGACGGCGTAGCGCACGTCAGGCAGCAAGCCGTTGAGCAGGATGGACACAACGGCTCCGTCCACCGTTCGATTGACGTGCTTCTCCTGGTCCAAACTGCTGCTCACGCACCACACCTGAACACAACACATAGACTTGATCACACTATGCTTTGGTCTTTCCCAACTCGAGACAAGGTTCATTTGTTGTGTTTAGAGATGAACAATATTGTATTGTATAAAAACATGGGAAAAAGATTGAGAAATACCACAATACCAATTTCTCAGCTTTCAAAAGCGTCATTTATTTTTTTCAACAAGATTTGAGATAGTCAAAAAGTGCATCAGGGACTTTAGACAATATTTGCTAGTATTTTAAAATTAATCCCCAAAAATGGCTAATATTTGCATTTTTTTCTTTCTTTTACACATATACATGTTACAACATCAGGCAACGATAATGACATTTAAAAATTCCCCGCCTCCCAAAAAAGCCAATTTTTTCCTCTGTCGTAAAGTTAAGTACTAAAGGACAATCGTCACAACAATCACACGTTAATGATGTACCTGCCATCTCGTGGAAAAGCATTAAATTGTTCTGATTGATCATATGCTCATTATTTGCTATAATATAAATACTGAATCAGTTTTCATACGACTGGGTTTTCGTCCGACTTTTTGGGATGGATTAGTGAGGAAAAGTGTGGTTTGCTTTGCTCTGCCTCAGTTTCAGGCATCTGTGGTGTGAAAAAAAACAAACAAACAAAAAAAAAAAACAATAGAGTAGTTATTTTTTATGGAAAAAAAAAAAAAGAAGAAAAAAAAAAAAAAAAGAAGAAAAAAAAAAAAAAAGTTCTTTTCGAAAGTGGCTTGAGAATTGTGCCCGGTAACGCATGTGTGCTACTAATGGGCACACTGCTTCTTTTGAAGTTACTGTCATAAATGCATAAAATAGAGAAGAAAATGCAGTTTGAGGGTGGGGTGGGGGGTGTGAAATAAAAAGTTATACCAGCATCAATATTTAGAGTCCACTTTTAAGCCAGAGGGGGTGTTGGAGCAAACAACGAGTGGTTTAAGGGGATTAAAAGCGATCCTCGCCTGAGGCAGATCACAATCGCACTTCTTCTCATTATATATCACAGACAGACGTGCACACGGAATCAAAACAATAAAACTCTGTGCTCCGCTTCAGTTTTTTTTCCCCCCCTTCTTCTTTTCTTCTCAGAAATGAGGCCTGAAGTCTGAGTCATCAGCATGGCGCTCACACTGGGAGAGGGGAGATAATCAGAACGCTGCCTTTTTATCAGTGCGCTGAGAGAAGATGACAGGCACAGTTGGAGCTGCGAACGCGATGACAACAGCACGTACTGGCAGCAGATAAGAGGCCGAGAGTAATCACTAATTTCATAATACAAGTCTATAAGAAACAGAACGAAGGTGGATGGGGAAAAAAAACAAGTTTGTTCTCTTTTTATCTCGCCACACCCATATTCTGCCAATGGCTTAAATGTGTGCATTAAGGCTGCGCGGTAAGGAATAACTACTCTGTACTTCTTCCCCTTACAGCATAACTGTGATGAATGCAAACAGACAGGGGTACAAATGTCAACAAGCTGACCAAGTTGGTGAAGTTGGTTATATAACGTAGCGGACAGCAAAAGAAACAGTGACAATAACAGGCTCCGAAGTCCGATAAAGTCAGTACACGCTAAATGCTAATAAGTCATCTGACCAGTGAATAACCGTTACTGTGAACAGCAGTCTTAGCACTGATGCTAATGCTAACACAACATATGACAAGTTTCCTGGATGGTTCATAATTTAAACAATTATAATTTAAGGAGGCCCAAACCAGGAAATTGTGCACTTGTCAAGCTCAAGAGCACCAACAGCTAGTACTTATACAGCAGCTAATATAAGCTAGCACCAGGGTTCCAGACAAACGTTTTTTTTTTTTTCTCTAGGAGGAGGTACAAGTAGAAAACTTAGGGGTGCACACTGTAAATTGACTTCCGATGTACTACAAAATCAAGTGAATAACACTTATTATTATTTTTTAAAGAAATCTGAGGGTGGGGGAGGGGCAATGAACATTTCACATGATCGTTGAGACATTTAAGAACCTAGGCAGTACCTAGGAGTTGTAAAAAAAAATAAAAAATTGAAAAATTATAGCGCATTTTACACAATGTATCTCAGTATGCTTTCCCACACTGGAATTAAAAGGACAACATTTAAAAACAGTTAAAGACATGTAAAAGCAAAGTAAATAAATAAACGAATGTTTTTATATAAGTACAGATTAAAAGCAGCTTTTTTAGGGTGGGTTATTTATTTTTTATTTTTTTTATTTTTTTTTAGCTAGATAAGGGCTAAATAGCGGAGGAGGAGAAAACACTCCGGGGTATATGGCGGACGGGCGTAACCTTAAGTCGAGTGCGCCTTAACTCGAGGACTCCCTGTAATTGCAATTTAAATATTCATATATACATTGATATAATTGTATGGTGTTGCTTTAACATCAGAAAACAGAATGCCCTCACCTTGTACTCTCGAACGATGCCGCTATAAGCACTACGAGGCGGCGGCTCCCAGGACACGCTGATGCTGGAGCTGTTGGTGAGCTGCACCACCGACACCGCCTGCGGTGCTGCGCTCAAAACTGCAGAGTGATAAGAAAAGAATGGCATCGGTATAATTATTCACTGCTATTGTCAAGCGTGCACATTCTCCGTTTCTCCCTTAGAGGCAGTTTTTCCTCGCCTACGTTGCTTCGTGCTCGCTCATGCGGAGTTGGGTTAGTCTTTTAATACGGAGTGTGGCTCTAGACCTGCTCCAGAAAACCACCCTCTGCTGTGATTTGGCTCTGTATAAATAAAATTGATTGGGATTGAATTCTTGCCCGTGGTTTGTCATTTACCTTCCTCCGGCGTACGCAGCAACACCATGAGGCTGTCGTGTCCCTGCAGCTCATTGAAGTAGGGCCTTATCTTCACCTCGTATTCAGCATTGCGGAGCAAATCCTCTAAGACGGCGCTGTACTCCGACGTGGCCTCCACGTCCTGGACCAGCCAGGAGCTGCCGACGGTGCGGTAAAACACGCGGTAACCCTGAACGTAGCGGGACTGACGCGCCACCTGCAGAGAGTTGGCGCGGAAGAGGCAGAAAATCGACTTGATCCGATTACGGGGACGCTTTTGGGAAGAGAATCGCGTCTTTGACACAACTCACGGTCCACGAAATCTTGGCACTGGTGGGAGACAGAACGACAGGTTTTGACAGGTAAACCGACACCTCGCCGAGTTCTCTTTGCACCTGGCGGTGGTCTAGGCCCGTTTCTGGAGGACTTCCATCTGGAACACCCACCCGCAGAGAATTAACAAAAAAAATGTTGAACTTTAGTTGACATACACTCTATTTCAGGGAGGAAAGCAAAACACTGAATCGAAGAAAATCAAATGACCTTACCCCGCCCACTAAATGCGACGAGCAGTGACCTCGGACATTTACCGGTCGAGATGAGCTGAAGTACATTCACAGTAATGGCAAAGTTGTCAAATCTTCCTTGTGATTTCTCAGTTAGGTATTTTCAGGACGCCGATATTTCTCTTCCAAGCAAAAAGAGATGCCTATAATTTCTTTAGTGAAGGCTACCAATTTTGCCCCAAAACAAAAGGAAATACGTGTCGCTATCTGTTGCTGCAGAGGTCATAAAAAGACAGTCGCCTCACTCACTTCAACCAATTGTCGGCAAAACCGAAGTTTTTGGACATTGTTCCTGTCTAGCAGGGTAAGAATGAATTTATATTACCTCATAGTTTCAATGTTTTGTTGGCATTAATAGTAAATAGTAAGTCAACAAACACGTGGGCGGTTAGCTACCCGGACCTATTGTTAGCCTTTGGCTAAAAACAACAATGGAGAACATTACTTTAGTGCAGACTTAGTGCTTTCTGGTCATTTTGGAGGGTGTGTGTGTGCAAAGTTTGATCCAGCGCAGACATTTTTCGTAGTTGTTTGAGTGTTTAGGGAAGGGAATAAACCGGACACTTCCTTCCAGTCGATCGGGATAACAGTTATCACCGTTGCACAAGACTACAGCGTTTAATCATATTGATTGATTTTTTTTTTTCTTGCCTTTGGATAATCACGCAATGCACCACCGGAAGCCGGATTACTTTGTTTGTCCGTAGCAAAACCCACGACATGATGTCTTGCGTTTTGATTGGTTTACCAGGTTATGCGGGCGTGGTTTACGGTAAGGTCAATTGTTTATTAAGAGAAGAGATTCACCCTGCGTCCTGACAGGCTCCGAGATGGGGCTGGGGTCGCTCAGACCGTAAGAGTTGAGGGCTCTGACGATGAAGAGGTAGACGGTGTTGGGCAAGAGCCCCACCACGGTGTGACGCTCGTGCCGCACGTGGTCGGCCACCGTCTGCCAGGTGCTGCCCACCGATTGGCTGCGGGCGACAAACCATCAAGCCGTCAAAAACAAAATGCCCTCTCTGCGCTGTGACTTGACCAAAGACAAAATGAGCCAATTTGCTGACAGCAGGCAAAATGAGACATCATGTCACACCGAAAGGTGAACCGGGAGGGATGCCTGCTGATGCTGATAATGAAATGCGCAACATTTGAAATGGGCTGCCCTTTGTATGCTCATGTTAGCATTGTTTCACTCACTTATCACAGTATCTGCTGATAACAAGCTAATCCGGATAGAATGATAAGAGGGATGGAAGTTGCAGTGACATTTGAAATCCAATGCCATCAAATGCTATTACAGTAACAAACTGCAGATACAGTATTTTCATCAGCATTGGGGAGTACTTAAGTAGATGTTTTAGGTATTTTTTTTGGTTTGAATATTTATTTTTCTGAAGACATCTGACTTTTACTACCTATAAGGTTGTAAAAAAAAATACATAAAATGACAAGCATCCCCCGGGGATGTTTTAATAAAGTAAAATAAATAAATAAATAAATAAATTAATTAATTAATTTAAAAAAAACTCCAAAATCCTTCAATTTTAAAAGAGCCAATATCAGCCGATTACATAGAAAAATATATACAGTATTGAAAGAAATCTGAATATATACCAAAACGTGAATCTGCAATTTTGCAACCTCTGCTTTTTCCAACATGGTGTGCCTAATGAAGTGTCCAGCGAATGTAGTTGCTGATGTTGCACAAGCATCTCCAGCAAACGACATTGTAAACTGGCGTGGAGAAGGGAGCAAGACAGAAGTGCCAATGTGACCACTGCAATAACTGTCACCACCCTTCTCCTCTTCCGCAGTCAACCTTCCACTCTCCCTGTTGGATCTCGTTCCCTCGGGAAATGTAAATCATTTGAGATGAAGAGGCCAGGCTTCAATAAGGGGGATAAAAAGTCACGGATTAAAACAGACACCGACACAGTCCACGGTGCATTAAAAAACTGGAGATCATTTCTTTTAAGATTAAAAAAAAGGGTGGAAAGTGCCGAAGTTAAATGTCAGTACTTGGCTTGATAAACCTCAACAGCGAACCCCCCCAAAATTGGCAACAATTGTAAATAATAGATTGCCACTGAAAAGTGTCAATATGTTTATTATTTTGGTCCAAACGTGAGACTTTGAGGGTGACAACAACTGAAAACCACCGCATGAGATGATGTGAGTCTACCTAATAAAGCGACCGTTGAGTGCAGACTGACGTCGCACGTACCTGAAGGCCTCCAGGACGTAGGAGGTGACGGCGGCTCCGCCCTCGTGCGGGTTGGACTGCCAGGTGAGGGTGACGCTGTTTCTGGTCACGTCGGTCACCACGGGCTTCTGCGGGGGCCCCGGCAGCTGGATGAACTCGGAAATTCGGGACGGGGACGAGACGGGGCCTTCTGTTGAGGACGGGGACAGCGAGGGTGGGGTTTTGGAGACGACAAGCGCAACACGGAGACCAAGTACCTCGGACAGTCAGCATCCCGCTCCAGCTGGACTCCCCCGTGGGGCTGGACGCCACGCACGTGTACATGCCCGAGTCCGTCTCCTGTTGGGGACAAAGTCAGCATTTGAGGATGACACGGGACACAAATTGGGGAAAAGGTCATCAAACTCCAGAGACCAGAAAAATATTGAAGATATAAAACTGCTGGCTGGCTACCGCCAAGTTCATTGTGACAATTTCATGCGTTGGAGCTCTCCTGAGGGGGCCCCAGTGAAGCCTGAGGGATCCCGACTGCAGTCAGAACAAACTATTCACCCCTACAACCAAATTTAATAGGAATATATGGGTAATTGGTCTGACAGTCCTTGAATATTTTCAGTTAGGACCGGGGCACAGTAAGGTGCATCATTTCAACGTTTGCCACTCAGTGTGTCTGGGCTGTAAATTCCCTGTTTGGTTTTTGTTTCTCCAAATCCATACTGTGCTCATAGAAGAATATCTTGGGGCTGTTCAATAAGAATGTCTTTTTTTCAATTGAGAAATTGGGGTGCCGTTTTGGGGACCCGTCAGGCTTCCTGTTCTGTCTCCCTCTGTTTGTTGTTTTTTTGTGTCCCATGGACGGGTTGTACCTGTTGAAGTGAATATCGTTCTGTACTTGTGTCATGTGCAGTGTTGATAAACTTGTGATTTGATTACATTTCATTAAAAAATGTGTTTTTTATTTTTGTTTTGTTTTTTTGTAAAAGGAGCCACAGTCAGCGGTAACAGTTAAAAAAAAACAAAAACAAAACTAATTAGCATCTTGAAATCTTAAAAAAAAAAAATAATAATAAAAAATACTAGTTGTGCTTATAGCTTAAAAAAAAAAAAATCATAGATTTAATCGGCTTTAATCCTGATAGTTTTTATTTAAGATTGGACAGCGGCATGGAGTATTTATTTATTTATTAAAAAGATATTTCTATTATTATTATCATTTATATTTATATTTCAGAGTTGCAAGGCACCATAATCCTGGAAAGTTTGTAGATTGGATTTATCATAGTTTTTGTTGGCCAAGAAGGGTGGGTACCCTTGGTGGAAAAAAAGATGGGGGTGCAAATTTTGAAAAGGAGGGGAAAAAAAGTGCGAAAATAATCATGGACATATCTTTGAAAAAACAACAACAAAAGAGTTTAAGAGTTTTAGGGGTGCATATAATCCTAGAATTTTTTAAGACTGAACAGAGGCTAAGGATAGTGACGATGATGATGATAATAAAAATAAAATAAAATAATAATAATAATAATAATAATAATAATAATAATAATAATAATAATAATAATAATAATAATAATAATAATAATAATGTATTTTTTTAAGAACCAGTTTGCAGTAATTTGATTCCAAGGAATTGTTTGTGTGCCTGACAGTTCACATAACATGGAAATATAGTGTATTTTTGTTCTGATCTCTACCGTTTATATCGTTATTTTGATGTGTGTTGAGTGTGAAGGCTTCTGGGCTTATAAATATTTGTTTTGAGAGTAAGTTTAATATCCATATGTAGACTAATTTACCCATAAACCTCTTCAGATGCTGTTGCATCTGTAATTGTAAGCATAAGCAACCCTGCGTGTCACGGGGCAGCACATTCAGTAGGACACATTTAGTGTCCAGAATCGAGTTGCCCCGCCCCGCCCTGCCCCGTGCCGCACTGCCGCAAAGATCCAGAGACCTAATGAGATCATGCTCCGCAGTGTTGACCTTGGCGGCGTGCAAGCAGGTGAACATCTTTAGATGACTTCAGCTCGTCAATGAAATATTGATGGCGCGATGTCGGTGCAACGGCGGGGTAAATATTTTTAGTCCCTGACGCGTCATCTTCATTTCTACTTTTTTTTTTTCCCCTCGCACTCCCTCGACACCCCCCGACGCTACACTAATGCATCTCTTCTGTTCCATTGAGCACATTGCCATGGCAGACCAACCTCCCCTCCTCTTCGTCTTCCTCTTCCTCTCAGCGGTGCACTGGAGCAAACCTTAATGCAAAGTTTGCAAGAGCAGCCAATAAGCGGGCCTTTTAATTAGAAGCCAGTTAGATGATTAATCGGCTATCTCCAGTCAATTAAGGATGAAGGATGCCGCCTCTCCAACCTCCAGGTGGGGTTACGAAACCAAACTTCATCAAAGCACAGCGCATTAGCATTTGCAAACAGGAGCCTTCATTAACGTTACAATTATGCACCGCGTGAACACGTAATTGCGACGGGGAGCGATACGTGCCACCGCGGAGACGTCGCTCTTTCAAACTCACTCTGAATGTTATGAACTCATTTGGAATTTGGCATCAAAGACGTGAATTGGGGAGGAAAACTAAACGGGGGCTGAAGGTCGGACAGGCTTGTTTTACGTTTGACGCCAAGCCAATTAGGAGACTTAAAAATGTCATCATAAAAAGCTCTTTTGTTGCCATGGTTACCTGGATTAAGACCTTTAATGTGGAAGTCAACCTTAAACATTTCTTGACAATATGTTATATGTGACCTCACTAGTCTAAACATGACATACTGATTAATATTACATTTGTGGAATATGAGTTATGAAGCAAAATGCAGCTGTTTTTGTCCATCTCAGGGGGTGGCCATTTTGCCACTTGCTGTCGACTAAAGATGACATCACAGTTGTTTAGGCGACAACCAATCATAGCTCACCTGTTATCTGATGCAGCGCTGTGATTGGTTGTTACCTGAGACCTGAGCAACTGTGATGTCATCTTCAGTCCACAGCAAGTGGCAAAATGGCCGCCCCCTGATGGATAAAAACGGTTGCATTTTGTTGTTTAACTCGTATTCCATGAACAAAATAATAACCAAAGTATAATATTTAGACTAGCGGGGCTGCATATAACATAATATTGTGAAAAAAGATTGGGGGGTTGACTTCTTTATTGTAAATGAAACACATCTGATGCTAACTTTATTGATGTCCAACAAGTTGCCACCTCGACGTTAACACTACACAATGACAGTCGAAGTCGATTAATCTGCAATCACGTCAATTTGTGTCAGAGTTTTGCAAGTTCCAACTCACTTTAGTGTCGACTCCAAAAAAAGAATCTGTTTAGCTTTTTCTTTGGCTTTTTTTTTTACTCACCTCTATGTCTCTTATTTCCAACGTTCCATTCTCCGCCAACATCAAGCGAGCGTCGTTCCCCTCAATCGCATCTCCGTCTTTCTCCCATGAAATCCTGACCGAGGGTCCTCCGATGACTCGGCAGTGCAGGCGGGCCGTGGCGCCCCGGGACACCGTGTGATTGGCCGGACCTTGGCGAATGATCGGGGGGATCTGGCCTGAAGGTCCTAACATGGAGGGATAAAGACCTTTTCATGGCAATGACCTCCATCATTGGGTTTGTCAAAGGCATTTTCTTACATCTATGTATGAAATGTTAGTTTGGTGCAATTTAGAAAAAAAAAAAAAAAAACGCCAGTTTCTAAAGAGCACATATGAACCATTAATCCAAACAATGCACAAGTCAATTAATCAGTCGGCCCCTCAATGAACATATAAACTAGGTCTGAATTTTTTAATTAACAGTTGGAATGTTAATTACAGCTGGCGTTCAAGCAATTTAACCTCTTTTGTCAAACAACATTTAAGGGTTCGGTGCCAAAGCATCTGCCACGTCCAAGTATTGCTGCTGACTAAACACCTTATAATTATGAGGTGAAAGGTCAAGCTGGTTGGACCGAATCCGGTTAATCGTACCTCCTTCCACCTCCAGCAGGGCCTTGCTCAGCACGCTGCCCGCCACACTGATGGCCTGGCAGATGTAGAAGCCCGAATCCTCCGGGTGGACGTCGGTGATGGTCAGCTCCCCTTTCATGGACACGGCGTAACGACCGGACTGGGATGGCGGTTGGCCAGGGAACAGCAACATCTAAACGACATGGCAGACAGTCGTTAAGCGGTAACGATGACATGTCCGTGTAAATGAGCAAGGTAAAATAACCAGGTTGATGGATGCTGTTCCACTCCAGTCCTCTAGGTGGCAATGAAAATTACACGCCCACACACATTATGGGCTCAGGTACTGGGATCGAGAGAATTACATGTCGCACTATTCTTACTTTGGGAAAAGGGAGGTCTGTCTAAGAGGGATGGCCTCTATTTGAGGAAATAGGTCAATACTGCTGTTTTTGCTAGCAACAGAGCTCAAATGGTCTCAGCAGATCTTAGTGATTATATGCACTGACATAATGATAGCTATCAGCCTGCGCCATATTTTTAATTGGTATAAGCAGGTATCTGTTACTGAAGGATGGCTACAATTTATTGTGTTGTTTTTCTTTTTCATCTAAGAAAATCAGGGTGCCGCTTGGATGACCCTAAGGCTTCCTTTTTCCGTGTCCGAAGGGCTGGTCTTTTTTTTTTTTTTTTTTTTTTTTTTTTTTTTAAATGTTGTTTGGTTTTTACTGTTGAGTGAATTTTATTGCTATGTATTAGTGCATATGCAATGGCAAATTCAATTCCATTTATTAGGGTGCCTTTCCTCACAGGGTTCTTCTGTGCCCCGCCATATTGGGTTTGCGTGTGTGTTTGTGGGTGCGATCATGGGGATATGGGGGGAAGGGGTGGGTTTTTCTTTATATTGTATTATGGAATTTTTCATTATTCAGCACCTTGAGTTGCATTCGAATGTATGTTTGATTTGAGGAACTATGGTCGGTATTGCTCTTTTGCGTAGCAACTGAGTTAAACTAAGCTCAGAAGACAATCGTGTTTAAATTGTTACAGCTACTGTCCCCCCCATTAGACCAATATTTCTTTTCCAGTGGTTTTGATGAGCAACGGAGTTCAAACAGGTTCAGAAGACAAACTGAACTGATGTAGTTATTGTTATTACACTTTTGGGAAAACAAAGGAGTCTTTGTAAGAAATTTTGGTATAATAAAAAGGGTTAACATGGCCTGTTTTGTTGTTTTCCACATGATGGCCCCAAACAGATGTTTTGCGCTTTTTCTTCCATTTTCCAGAGTGGGAAATAGCATAGATGTGTTTGCACATCCATGCACGTTATTCCTGTAAGAGGCTTAGACTTGAGTGGAAGGACCAGGGTTAGAAGGCTGCACATAATCCCCACAAACAGACCCCGATGACAAAAAAAAAAAAAAAAACAGACCTGAGGCAGACAAAAAAAACAACAACAACAACATTTGAAGCAGCTTCTTGCTGTTTATTTATAGCCGCCACGTGGAAGGAGGACACCATTTGTCTTCAAGTAACGCCCGGAGAGGCACTTGGCACACCTGCTGTACTTCCTCCTCCAACTCTCCTCCCATCCGCTCGACAGAAAGACAGAAGCTCCTTCCAAATTATGCTGCAATATCTTCTTAAGAAGGTGTCACAAAAGTTTTCGCCGAGAGTCACGCCGGCGTTCAAGCGACTGTTGAAATTCCTCACCTGGCTGCCCTCTTTCTGCCAAAAGATGGCAGGCGGGGGGTTACCCGTGGTGCCACACTGGAAGGTGACGCTCCTCCCCTGGGAGGCGATCTGGTCCCGCGGCTTGGAAGCGATCTGAGGTGGCACTGCAGAGGAGAAGAAGACAACGATGAAGGAACACAAGACTAGCTTGTTAAGCACATTCTTTTCCTCACTGTCATCAACATTGCCCCTAACGCACGTGATTTTACAACTCATCAATGATGTATAGGCCATTAAACCTCGTGGCTTTTAGTCCGTCCTTATGTTTGCAAGCAAGCACATTTTGAGCATCCGACATAAGATCAGATCATGTGCAGTGGAACAACCAAAATGTTCTGGGGGGGATGCATCCAAAGTCAAAATACAAATACAAAATACATGCGTGATGTCCCATGTTCCATTGTAAGTACCTAGCAAATAATACATTCAAACAAACATTACAATCAGAATGAAATTAAAACCTTTTCGTAAATAAAAGCAAATATGCTGCTTACAATCATAACACTATGCTGAAAGATCAGGACCTAATATCAAAATTCAAATAGGTCATTTTATATACTTGCTATGGATGGATACACCATAAAATGAAACATTTTTTGAAACACATAGTTAGCCTTTTGTTAGTAAATAGATAAGTCAATGTCAATTTTATTTGTATAGCACACTTCATATGGCAAGCATAAACTCAATGTGCAAGATAAAAAGCAAACTAGCAATACTTTAAAAATGCAATTAAAACTGACAAATAACACAATAAGCAAGGAAACAAATTAAAAGCTAGTGAGATAGCTTAATGACTTAGTTAGCAACCGTATGCTAACTAGCATTTGACTACATAGCTAAGCTAGCTTTATACATCTACTTAGCTGTATAAAGCTAAAATAGCTATCTAAATATAAATTAAGCTAGCTAGCTAGCTTTGGATAGTTTCGTTGTTTTTTACTTTTAGCTTGCTAGTTTAGGTAGAAGTTAAACTTTTAGAGGTAGCTTTGGATTAGTTTGATGTTTACTATTACTATGATTTAAACGTACTTACGTTAGTTTGCCTTTAGTTAGTAACTTTAGATCGTTTGGTTCGGCATTAGAGTGAATTTCTGAACACGCCCTAAAACACATTGGCTGCTATTGGCTATTCTGGGACAAAGAAAGACCAAACTGCACTGGCTTCTACTAGTTAAGTAAAATTGACAATTTGGGGGGGGAATCGCTAACATCCATTGAAAGAGAGTGACAACATTTTTAATTGGTGTATGTGTGGAACGTGGGCTGCATGACTGAGTCACATGATGCTATCTCATCATGTTGATTTCCGCCGCCCATGTCTTTGGCAAACACACTCGCCTCTGAACGCGCAGCTTCTGCTGCCTCGCCTGCTCTTGTCCACATATGCACGCAAACACAACGCTGCTGCCTCAAAAACACACGCATACACGACAAAACCACACACATATCCACGCACACACGCAAGCTGTAGACTCGACTCGAGTCCAGATGACGTATGGCACTTTTATAAGCAATTACACTTGGTCGTTTCGCAGTAGCTTTACATAAATTATCCCACTATGTCAGTGTGTATTATTAACACCTTGTCAAGATTACAGCATCAGAGAACATTAATAAGGCTAAAATGTTCAAGGTCTGTGTTCTATGTTACCAGTCACTTTCCCCCAAAATAGATCTACAGCCTTTCAGAGATTAGCTTTGTTTGTCATAGCAAGAATTCAACACCCAAATAATTGGAAGTCCAGTCCATGGGTGATGTTATTGCACTACCGTCACAACTTCCTCCTTCTGCGTTATTAGTCTTTCAGAGATTGTTCTTCAAAGGCGCAATCCACGCATACCGATAATCAGGACAATTTTAAGAGTGATTATCCTGTGGTGTGAATGATATTTGCTCACAGATGCCAACAATCGTAAATGTTCAACCTGTTCACAATCGGAAAATCAATGTGTACGGTCAGCACCACGGTTGTCAGTGGTTATGAGGGTTAAACAGAATGGTGTTATGAATTAAATTTTTACTGTACTGGTCATCTGAAGTACACAACACGTCACCACATACCAACAGTTATGCCTGATTGAGGATGTTTATTTATCCTCTTCCGTTCAAAGTCAGCAAAAAGTCCAATTGTTAGATATACTTGAAAGATGATCCTGAGTGATTATCCTGTGGTGTGGGCTCACCATTGTAAATACTAAACATGTTCAATATTGAGGATTGCAAACTGGCCATCTGGAACATACTTGCCCATGTTTTTATACTCTCATGTGCTGTTTTATAGACGTCACATGCTTAAACAAATCAGTTAACTCATTCAACCCCAAAAACATATTTATATGTTTTTGATGTTTTTTTTTGTTTTTTTTATGCTGTAGCATACAGAAGGCTTTGATCTGAAGAGGTCGCTTAAAGCAATGGTAGTTATTACAGAATATGGCCAGCAGGTGGCAGCAGAGTATAAGAGATCAGCCAGGGCCATGTTGCAACAAGCTCTTTTTCTCAGTTTTTAACAGGTTTGTGAATAATGATGAAACTTAGATATATTCTAATGCTCATTGCTGCTAAACGGAAACAGATACAAACATACTTTTTTTTTTCTTGATGAAAGAAGAGACTCATCTTTCTTTTGGTAGGTACAATGTTTTTATAGCAATAGAACACAATATTCTGTGGGCCTTACAAAATCAGTCCAAATCCCGTAAAACAGCCGGGAGGGAAGGGGCTTGCTTCAGTGAAAATGCATGGGAGTGAATAAGTTAAGATGTTAAAAATTGCGGCGTATACCCTGTATAAGTCATAACAAGAATCGCACTGCTTTTAGAGTATATCAAACTAGCTTAAAGTCAAACGTTGCTCCTCGCATTAATAAGTAATTGCAGTAATTGGACGCAAAGAAATGCAATGTGGAAAGAGTGAGAATTAATTTGAGCAATAGGACAGGGAAAGACATGGAAGGATTTATGAGCCTGTGATGTATTAATTTGGACTTGCACTTATCTAAAGTTTTTTTTTTTTTTTTTGTGCTCCTGAAAGCGAAAGAGGAGGCGCTGTCTGTCAAACAGGAAAATAAGAATACGAAACGACAAGGAGGAGACAACATGGGGGGAGTGGAGGGGGGTTGTGGAAGTTACGCAGCCGGCCAGCTGGAATGATGATAGGGTTTGAAACAAGACGGAGAGAGATGGAAAATTAATGAGATGGATGAAACAGGCAGCGACATCACAAAAGCGCCGATAGCGTGCAGAAAAGAAAAAAACACACACACACACACACACAGCGAATGGGAGTGAATGGCAATTTGCTGGGATTGGATTTCATTTAGACCGATAAAAGCCTTAGTGGAAGAAGGCGTTTGAATCCAGACGAAGGAAAGAGTGGCCCGCAGCGTGAGGAAAACCAGGAAGTAGAAGGGGAAGAGGAGTCATCATGTCTTATTAATGCAGCGACTGCTCGCCAGCAGTGAGTTCAAGCGCACGTCCAGCAAACATCTGTCAAATGGCCTAATCCCAACAGTTTAGCGTAATCCAAAGATTAGATGCACTCAACACTACTAACTCGGCCCAAAACAAGCACTGGCTGGACAGGAAATGACCAGATTTCTTTTTTTTTATTTTTTTAATGTGTGAAGCTGTGGACGTGAACAGAATATTAGTGCCATGCTGAAAATGTGGGAAAAAAAGAAGAGATTATAGTGATAATTAAAAAAAGAGAGAGAAAAGAGAAATTTTTGAAGAGGAAATGTTAAGAATTACATCATATTTTATGTTTGGAGAGGGAAAGTTGTTGGGGGAAAAATCAAGATAGAATGTTTATTTTTATATAAAAAAAATAATTTCTACAAAAGATGCAGTTATATTTTAGAAAAAAACCTGCAACAAATATTTTGTAATAAAAAAGCCAAAATTGAGTTATTTTATTTTTTTTATTTTTCAAGGGTCTTGGGGGTGCTGGAGCCTATCCCAGCTGGCTTCGGGCAGTAGGCGGGTTACACCCTGAACTGGTTGCCAGCCAATTTCAGGGCAACGCCCCCCCACACACACATATATATATATGTATATATATATATATATATATATATATATATATATATATATATATATATATATATATATATGTATATAAAATTTATTTTAGAATATGCATATTTTGTAAAGATTTTCTTTAAAGACAAAAGTGAATTTGATGAAAAAAATATAATCAAAAAGCATAGAAAAATAGCCAAAATCTTACAAAAATAACTTTTTTTTCTAGAAAAATGTTGCTTGAAGTTGAAATTAAACAATGGAAAAAAAATTCAGTAAATGTAATTAGAAAAAAGTACAGATTTTTGGAGTAGAATTTCATCTCCATCTTTAAAGAAAATGTTTATATTCTTGAGAAAAATGTAATCAAAATGTAATTTTTTTATTTATTTTTATTTTTTTTAGTAGAGTACAATACATTATGAATCCTAATCTTTCAAGAATGACTTTTTTTGGGGTGGAGTGGACAGTCCACATTTGAGCGGCTCTATCTCTCTCTAATACAATTAAAGTAGTAGTCCTGATATGATTAATAATTTGAAGTTGATTTGCCAAATGGCAGTTTTACATTTTTGGACTTTTTTTTTACATGTATTTTCTGTAATTAAAGATTTTTTAGAAATACCTGGCAGTCCGGATCATATGCTCTGGCAGGCTATAGAAGGCCTGGACGCGTTTTCATGCATGCTTGAACGTGTTCAGCCCGCATACATGATGTGTTCTTCATCTTCATCTTCTTACCGTGCACCTGCAGCATGGCCGAGGCCTCCGTCTTGCCCACGCTGTTTTCCGACGTGCAGGTGTACGTCCCCTCATCCTGTTCCTTGACGCGGAATAAACGCAGGCTGTTGCCGTTGCGGATCTCGAACCTAACAAATGGAGAACGCAGCAGGAAGTCATGCTATCATCATTTGGAGAAGGATTCGCGTTGGTTTAAAAGGTCAAGCCAGTATTACGTGCATAACAAGCTGGAACAGAAGCTTTTGTTGCAAAGTATGGAAAGTCATTCCAATGAGAAATTAAACTAATCCTCAGCAATTAATTCAAATATGAACTAAACCACAAAGTGAGCAAGTGCAGTACTGTATTATTTAATAAGCTTAGCTAAGTAGACCATATATTGAGATAGAAGAAAAAAGGGGGAAGAAATCGGTCACAGGATAATTCTGCCGACTAATGAATCCTTTTATGATCCTTTTTATATTAAGTTATGTCAGCGCACCGATCCACACTCATATTCATCCACTACTAATGTCTTCTAAATCACGTATGGAAAATTTCTGTCTATTTTCGAGAGAGGAAAAAAAAGAAGCTTCATTTAGAATGTTGGAATTTTTTTAGTGGAAAAATTGCAATTAATAATAATGAAATAATTAATAATTACATTTATTTATTTATTTAAAAGTAATGTATAAGAATAATGCCAAATAAAATAAAATAAATATAAAATAATGAAATATAAAAAAAATATAAAATATATTAAAAAAAACAAAAATAAAATAATGCCAAAAAAAATTGCATTTTTATTTGTCGAGAATGAAAACGTTTTTTTGTTTTTTTTTTTTTAAATTGTTGAGGTCAAACCCTTACCTCCCTCGGGGGAGTTCCCCGTCCTCTCGCCGCCATCTCACAGTGG
Organism: Festucalex cinctus; assembly: GCF_051991245.1. Lineage (NCBI taxonomy): Eukaryota > Metazoa > Chordata > Actinopteri > Syngnathiformes > Syngnathidae > Festucalex > Festucalex cinctus. The sequence continues at coordinate 6,720,957 of NC_135423.1, read as the reverse complement.
GAGGAGGATCGCCGTGGACCTCGCACAGGAAGTCGACGGTGTCATCCTCCATGACCACCTGGTTGACGGGCCTGCGCACCAGCACGGGTCGCTCGTACACCACCAGCTCGGCGGGGTCGCTGTCGCGCTCGCCCACCATGTTGGTGCCCACGCACACGTACATGCCCGCGTCGCCTTTCCTGGTGTGCGAGATCATCAGCTTGCCCCCGCGCACCTAAAAATAAACGCATCAACATTAACTCAGAAAGGCAATTATTTTTTTTTTGTATATTCAAGCAGAATTCCTGAAAGAAAAAAACTGAAAGTAAATCAACACAACAGTGAATTCAACAACAAAGACTTATCGGAAAAATATTGATTGAGATTGAAAAATATATTTTTTGGGAAAAAAAATCAATATTTCAAGAACACAGCCATCATTTTTCAATTCAATTCAAATCACTGGATAATAATGTGACATTATGCACATCTTTCAGCATTAAGAACATATATCACAATAAAATGGAGAATGACATTGTAATACTACAGAAAAAATGTTGCAATATTATCAGTATAAATCAAAATATTACATGAGCTAAATCCACCTGTTTTTTCCAATCTCAGGGGGCGGCCATTTTGCTACTTGCTATCACCTAAAAATGACCTCACAGTGCCTAAAGGCTCAACTTGCGAACGTCACATGACCAAAGCCATAGAACAGGTGAGCCCTGATTTGTCGTTACATGAGCCCTTATGCTGCATTCGAGGATGGTCGGAAGTCGGACTTTTGCGAGTTCAAACCAGGAAGTGTGTATAAGAACTTGAACTAGGAAATTCCACTTGCGAAGTCGGAAAAAAAAAAAAGGACCCCAACTTCACCGAAGGACTGCAAGTGACGTTACTCTACAACGGTGACCCGTTTGGAAACACAGAACGTGAATGGTAGAACACAATTTACTTGAGTATTAAACTAGATAGCTTCCTTCATTCATAAACTGTTTGGAATGATTATGAAATAAGATAAAAACAATAAATTAAGCAAATTTGCTAGAAGGTAATTTTGCTGGAGGTCAAAATGAGTTTTGAGACCCAAAATAAAAAACAATTTATCACTGTCCGCCATTTTGGTTGTTTACTTTCGCCTCAAATTGTTTCAGGTCGGAGCTGGAAAAAAACCCCAATTCAGATATATCCGACTTCCGAGCATCCTCGAATGCAGCATAAGGCACTGTGATGTCATTATCAAGCAAGTGGCAAAATGGCCGCCCCCTGAGATTGATCAAAAACAGGTGGAATTTTGCTGCTTAATTCATTTTCCATAAACGCAATAATCAACAAAATGCTGTGTTTAGACTACTGGATATGCATGGAACATATGTTTGTTCAGAAAATTCTCAACTTGTTTTGAATATTTGGCCATTACTCACCGAGATGCGTTCATCTTTGGTGTTGACCCTGACGTTGTTACGCTTCCAAGACACCAGAGGTTCGGGGTGGCCACGGGGGGGCACGCACTCCAGGACGGCGGGCTCGCCGGCGGCCACCACCACGTCACTCGGCGCTTGACGGAAATCATCTCGGAGGACTGCAGAGGGAAACCCCCCCCCCCCCCACAAGAGTTAATTAGTTCATTTGGGATGTCAGGTGGGCGAGAAGCAGGCGGCCATATTGCTGGTGAAACATTTGTTTCAATTTTTTAGTCTTGCTTTGCGTGACTCTTGTAGCGTTTTCCTCTTTTGTCCTTCCTGGTGGCGCTAATGAATAATGCACGTCTCTCCGTCCTACACTGAGTAAACAAATAACATTGCGGATTCATAATTCATAGGTGGGGGGTGCTGCTGTGTGTATTTACAAAAACATTAGGTTATCTTTTCAAATCAATCAGTAATATACTGTAGCTTTTAGCCGTGACTAAATCTTGAGTTTGCACCTGTGTATGTGGGGGAAGTTTGACTTTGCAAAGTTGTGATATCTTTTAATTTCCTGCTGTGATTGGCAGACCAAAGCTCCGGTGTCAAGTCGAGCCGGCTCCTCCATGGCAGAATCCATCATTGTAATCTCTCGCAGCAGATCAACTTGGAGAACTTTTATCAGGCATCCTAAAGTACCTCAAAGTAACCCTTTGAAAAATGCTTCAATCTGCTTCAGCGTGGAGGTGAAAAGCGGCTCGTTAGCATCATCGATTCAAGTGAACAGTTAGCGCTAGCTCGCAAATTAGATTTCATAATGACATGCGATTTTCACAGAAAATTAATGTATGCCTGTACATATTATATGTTGCGTGTTTGTGTTCGAATATCTTTTTTTTTTTTTGATTTAGAACTACTGTAATATCAATGCTACTTTCATTATCCTTGGCTTTTTGTTTTATGTGCTAGCATTAAGCTAACGGGCGTATGAAAAAGTGGTGTGGTTTGGTTAAACACTAAATGTCATCATTAAGTTTGTGCCAATAGATGAATAAATCAGAAGAGATGGCACTCACCAAATCTTATATTTTCAAACGATACAGAATTTCAATTTCAATGGGAGGGATTGAATGTGAGCCCCATCGATGATCCACGGCATGTGCCTACGAGCTCAGTGGAGACGATGACGACTGGCGCAGCATCAATATTCAAACCCGCCGGGCTCCTGTGAAGCTCATTTGAAATGAAATGATGGCGGGGCTGTAAAAATGGAATGTTATCATCAAATGTCTTGGGTAAACGGCGATGAATATTCCAACAACTTTGCAAGAGTTCTGTCGACGCACCTCCGATTATTTTAGACGGAGGAAAAGTGACCTTTTGCAGAAATGAGGCCTCATTAGGGATGTCAGTACGTACTCTCATACACATTTATATTCATTTGCTTAATGTAGATGTGTGTGTATGTGACCAAGCAGCAGTGGTGCAATCAACACCTCAGTTGAAAGCACAAAAATGAATTTGCATCTTGTTTCCGCTACGTTGATATCACCTTCCATTAAATAGAAGGGTATTCAAAATGTATTTTTTAACAAACTAAAATTGCTATACCAAGGTAATATTTAAAAAAATATACCAGACATAATGTAATTTTCAAACAAACTGAGAAAATATTATTGCAATCATGATACTACAATACATTATGGAAGTCCATTCAAAATGGCGCGCGGGAGAGATTACAGTTTGATTCCTTCAGCATTCAATGACCAGAAATAACCGCAGCAGCTAACGGCACTGGAAGAATTTATTTCGAAAGAAGGCGGACCTACTGTACATTACGCTTACTTGTGAGAAGCAAAGACATCGGCGGCCATCTTACGTTGCCACTTTCTAAGACCGCCTAACTTGAATGCATTGATTTCTCTGTAGAGTTTTCACGTTTTAATTTTCTGTCTCGATTGCGAAAATGCAAGTAACGGGCGGCCATCTTACGTTGCCACTTGCTAAGGTCGCCTAACTTGAATACATTGATTTCTCTTGTGGCGTTTTCACGTTTTAATTTTCTGTCTCTATGGCGAAAATGCAAGCAACGGGCGGCCATCTTACGTTGCCACTTGCTGAGGTCGCCTAACTTGAATACATTGACTTCTTGGTGGCTTTTCACGTTTTAATTTTCTGTCTCGATTGCGAAAATGCAAGTAACGGCATCCATCTGACGTTGCTGGCCGCCTAACTTGAATACTGTACGTTTTGACATTATTTTCTGTCTCTATGACGAAAATGCCACCGATAAGACTGAGAGGAGCGCTACATGCACATTTCATCGGTAAGCGATTACACCATTTGAGGTGCGCTTGCACAGAAGTTTGGCAATATTTGTTCACCAACTACGGCAACTACACTCGGTCAAAATACGTAGAGAGGTCACAAAAGACTCAACTTTGCTGATTGGTTCTTTCCACTGTCTGTTTGGTTAGATGTGCCCCGCCTCAGAAATGTGATTGATGACAACTGTGTCCAGACTCACTCGCTGGTACAAAAATGAGTCTGGTTTCCAGGCTAGTATTGCATTAGGTTGAAAAACGACAACGCGATAACTATATTTGTTGCCATCACCCACCCCAATCCCCAAATGTGAAAACAGAAAGGGCTCCATTTTGGCTCCTGTTGCGAGCGCTGCTCTGAACACACAAAATGTGATCCCTTTCCAAATAAACCCGTGTGACATTTGCTCTGTACACAAACAGTCTCTGATGCAGCTTTCAATCCAAAGCCTTGGATCAAAGTCTTCAAAGCGGGCACTGAATAAGAGGGCGTACACTTAACTCAGCCTGAGGGCCTCGATAGACAGATGGTACTTGAGAGAGAGGAGAAAGTTCCAGAGGGTGACAAAATAAAACTTTTCCTAGGCTGCCTTCTTAAGCACTTGTCCAAGGATGACTAATGGCGGCTCCATTGTTTCACTTAAAGTGCAGCTAATGAGATCCTTCCTGCTCCCACTTTAAACCTTCGCTGTGACAGAACTGGACGCCCGGGCCCCACTCCAGTCCCAGAGCCAAACTTCTCCGCCATAACAGCATCGAGTCCGACAAGTGATCCTCTTCAAATGCTCGCTGCGTCCGCGCTCGTGACCCTGCCTCTTCGCCAGCAAGACAAATCCTCCCGCAAAAACTCCCTAAGGCGCTTCCTATGCACTTAAATAAAAGACAAAACAGGGCTAAATGAGTGTTGCATCATCATTCCATGCAGGGAGCCCAGCTCTCACCGGATCAACGTTGATATCCCCACAGAAATGAGCGTGAGGAAGACTAATCCAAACAAAACAAAAAACACATACAGTTTCATTCGCTTGCTTGTTTTTATGCTAATCGATTGTGAGCGTGGAAAAAAAAAACAGCGGCCATGGGGCGATTTAGTCAACAGGCGACAAGCTATTTACATAAGTGACACACTGAAGGAAACATGATGCTCCACTGTCAGAGTGTGAACGGGAAAATGTGCAGTCAAGGGGAAGCGTTTTTCGATCAAGTCCTCTCAGGGACATGTGAGCACATATCGTGAGTACAATGTTTTTTCTGAACACGTGAAACAATGTGACTTCATTTTGTTATTGTTTGTATGAGTAATAAATGAATGCATTTTTTTATGTTCATAACACTTCCTCTTCCTCATCTTCACACCAATATAGAAGTCGTAACAATGCTACAATGCTACATGCTAGGTAAACAATGAAACACAATACTCCAAATTGCTGTTCAATATAATAGTATTACACATCATAGTAGTACTTCCTATGGTAACAAAGCAACACTATACGCAATGTAACGGTACTACACATTACATAGTGCTTTTTTAAATATTACCAAACCATGCTCCCAAAAACGTATTTATATGTTTTGGCTTCGCTGCAGCCTCTGAACTGGAGAGAATGCTTAAAGCAATGGTAGTTATTACAAAAACGGCCAGCAGATGGCATCAGAGTATAAGAGATCAAAAAGCTCTTTTCCCCACTATTTTAAACAAACTTGTGTAATGATAAAACGTAGCCATATAATTGATGCAAAATGGAAACAGATAGAAATATACTTTTTTTTTCCTGATGAAAGAAGAGGCCCTAATCTTTCTTTTGGTAATTTCCACGTTTTTATAGCAATAGGACACAATATTCTATGGGCCTTGCAAAATCAGTCAAAATCCAGTAAAACAGCAAAAATGTCCTGGGAGTGAATGAGTTAATGATGTTTACAGGAGGTCTGCTCGCGAGATGGGAGGAGCAAGATGGCCGTCCTGTGACTTCAATGGCTTGCACGGGCGTGTACGGGCTATTGGCTATCCAGTCATGTATTGAGGTCAGTGAGTACTACACATTGAACAGCCTAACAGTACGCAGTGATACGTGATGTAACGATACTACACAATGACACGCACAAGACAAGCTAACACTTTGCTATGTAACACTATACTATTGTGCTACATAATGTAACAGTACTACACAATATTACAGTACTACACCGTGTAACAATTTCACACAGTACTACCTATTACAGATTATTGATCCCTAAAAGAAGCCTAGTGGGAGTAAAGGAACAAGTGGTTGTTTTCGTGTGTGTTTTTCGTGTGTGTTTCATTTGGCAGTAAGGCCATTAGGGACGTGGTCTGTTTCCAGCGGCCCGTCACAGCTAATGAAGACGTCGGCTGTTGAGGCGACGGCGATTACTTTAATCCTCGCATTGTCTCATTGTGAGGCTGGAGGATGACACTCGTAAACCCGTAAAAGTCCTCCGCCTCGCAGCGAGACGGCAATTACACAGGTGTTTTTTTTTTTTTTTTTTTTGCTCCGCAAGTGCGGGACGGCCAACCTCCCCGCTGGGGGATCCCGTGCTAAGTCTGACACCTAATTAATTTATCACCGTGCACACTGCTGCCCCTTTTTTTTTTTTTTTATGATTATTGCAGTCTCCTTGTATGCATGTCATTATAATGTCTGCCCTGCTTAACAAGCTCATTTGACGACTTTTCTGCTCATGGTTGGAAGTCAAAACGGATCCATTTTGATGACAACAAAGTGGAAATGAGCAAGTTTAGAATTTTAGGGGGTTAAAACAGGTTTTTTTTCCTCCCCAATGCATTTCAATGGCTGCCAATTATACACTGATTTTTGCTACTTGCAGGCTAACCCAGTTTCTACCCACTGTCCACTGTGCCTTTTGATCAACATTTAGTGCACTCCAGTTCATCAACAATCAATCCCATCAGTAAGAAGAAAGAGTCTAAAAAAAAATGTTTTTCTTCATTTGCCTCAAGCTACTGCGCTTCAGCGCTCTGATTCGTCCATGCAAGGGCATGGAACTTCATTTCCTTGATCTGTATATTCTCAAACTTTTTAAAAGCGATTGGAGATTCTCCTTTTATGTTCTAAACTCATTACTGCTCGTGTTATATTGAGCAAAAAAAGTGTTGCCTTGACGAACAAGTTTAATTTGCTCTGCGACTATAATTGTATCTCAAATCATTTTCCTGTGTTGAACTGAGTGGAAATGAAATTCATCTGTTCAACTTGTTTAATAACATAAATAGCACTGCACACTACACTGTATTGTACTTTTATTTCACAAAAGCATACAGTAATGACAATTAATAAATAATGAATATAACTATATCAGGAATGTGGCCACCAGGGGGCAGTTTAAAACGAAGATAATAACCCTGCCTTCGCGTGCTATGGCAAAGATGGACCTTATCACTCGTAAACTAATTATGACCGCGTTCTGCTCATGTGCTTTTGCTGTTGTAGCTAAAAACTACACGGAGCAGCTGATGTACTCTTTGCTCATAAAGCTGAACAATTATGGCAAATAATGAGTTGTAAACGTGAGGCAGGCATTCACGTGCAATTTTCTACTCGACAAGTGCTATTTACAATAATTACGATACCACATGAAGGCAGCATTAATACATGAAGAGGTAGTAATTGGTTCATTGTAGTTCAAATTTTTCGCTCAGTGGCAACAGAGGTTATTATTAACTAAAACTAACAAAAAAACTAAAACTAAAATTCAAAAAACAATTTTGTTAACGAAATAAAATAAAAATGAAAAAGCTTTTTTAAAAAATGAAAACTAACTGAAACTACATTTTATGTTTACAAAAATAACGAAAACTAACAAAAATTATATCAAAAATGTCCGTAGTTTTACTCTTTGGTAATTAATTTAATGCATGAGCCTTTGGGATAATTTTAAATATTATTTTAAGATTTATTTTGATATTAACCAGAATAAGTAAGTTTGAAATTGTGTCACATAGAAGCGACGTCATCTAGCAGCAGCCAATTGAAAGTATTTAACAATTAGTTTTAAACTAAAACTAATACTGAAACTAACTAAACATAAACTAAACATTAAATAACAAAAACTGACAAAAACTAACAGAAACACCATGAAAACTGATAACAACTAACTAAATTAAACTACGATATCCCTGATGGCAACCATTTGGCCTGTTTTCTGACGTTTATTCCCGATCAGGATCTACAGGCCTATGTGTCGATATCTCTCTCGCCTAAAGCCAGCTGGTATCGGCCCCAGATCACCTGCGACCCTGATGGGGACAAGCACTAGAGTTCGCCTCAGCTGATTCACAACAAGATTAATCAACATTCCATTCCACCAATTGGCACTGTAGGATCAATTTCTACCTTAACGTTTCTCCAAATGAATGAAGCATTAGTGTCCAAACACAGCAGGCGAAAATAGCGGCCGACACATGCAAGTTTGATTTGTTCATAATCCCCCATCATGGAACATCTGGACGCAGAGCCTTTTAAAGCAACTTTTCTTTTTTATTTGTCCTACTTTACTGTAATCCTCCCACGCCATGTGACCGAGCGTCTCTTCACTGACGCGTTCGCATCGGTCGCTGAATGCCGCCGTAGCCGCCGCAGTACGCCGTGTGTGGCGATGAGGCACTTCGGAGGGAAGCGCCACTCGCATCTGCCCCCTCATTGTCTCATTATTGTGTGTGTTTTCTTTTTCCATTTTCAAGGTTTTGGAGGCTTACGGTTAAAGAGAATAACGACAGTGGCTGATGTAAGAGCAAAAAGCACTTAAATACAAGATTCTCACTGGCTGGTAAACAGAGAAAGTAAATGATGAATACAAATAATACTGTTATGAAATGTTACACATCTGTACATGGCCATTTTAGATTTAATCAGAAGCAAGCTAAGCCTGCGAGCAGACTCATATTGTAGGAGTTTTTAATTATTATTGTATTATTTGAGTGAGTAGCTCTGCTGTTTCTTTGTCATTTGCCTTTTTTTTTTAAAAATGATTTTGCACATATTATGAATCCAAAAGACTTGGAAAGAGGCTCACATCATTTCAAACATACTACAGACTAGAGGTGTGAATTGTCTAGTACCTGGTGATTTCATCCGTATCACGATTTATAGGTCACGATTCGATTTGATACCGATTAATCCTGATACGACTCGATTAGTTGATTATTGTGATTTTTTTTTCTTAACTCAAATCTTGAAAATACTAATCCGAATACTTGTACATGTATACTGTAAGAATTGTATGAAAATGTATTTATCTGAAATTTGAGGCTTAAAACTGAGCCACTGTATTTAAAAAACAGGTTGCAATATAATAAATAAAATATTAAGGCTAAATGTTCCATTGATATAACAGTCTTCCATGCTTAACTCATTCACTCACAGCCATTTTCACAGAAACAATCCCGTTCGCTCCCAGCTGTTTTACTGGATTTTGACTGATTTTGCTGATGGCCCACAGAATATTGTGTTCAATTGCTATAAAAGCATGGAACAAATCAATCAAAAGAAAGATTAAAATCTCCTCTTTCATCAGGAAAAATTTTTATGTTTCTATCTGTTTCCGTTTTGCAGCAATTAGCATTAGGAGAGAGCTAAGTTTCATCAGTTTTCACAAATCTATTCAAAATTGTAAGGAATTGAGCTTTTTTTTCTACTTGGTCCTGGTTGAGCTCTTTTGCTCTGCTGCCACCTGCTGGCCGTTTGTGTAATAACTACCATTTCTGCAACCGTTCTTTGCAGTTGAGAGGCTGCATCAAAGACTTCTGTATGCTCTAGCATAAAACAACAACAACAACAAAACGTATAAATACGTCTTTGGGACACTTATTTGCATATTTGCACGTTATTGGGAGTAAATGAGTTAAAGTGGGAACATTAACCCTAAGTCTCCATCATAATATTTCCATCAATAATTGATGTTTAAAGGTGGATTTAATGATGTTCTCAAAAAGTGGAAGTCAAACATCTGTTTGTCACGTTTAAAAAACTGCGCAGGCGGACGACCATCCTACCAGCTCTCCTGCTCGTCTGGCGGAAACGCCTCTCAAATGTCGCTAACGTCCGAGCTCATATTCATCATCATCTTCATCAGTCTCTGCAGCCGGCCTCGCTTCACAGGATATCCTCTCGCGGCTCTACGATGAATGGCCGAATCCGAAGCTCAGTACACGAAGCTAGCTACAAGCTACAAACACTCGAAGTGCGCACGTGCAGCTAGGAACGAGCATGCACGACTTCGTTACGCATATTGATTGACAGGATCGAGAAACAATCGTTAAGATGATCGTTAAGACACAGCGACAAAAATATCCTTGAACCCATCTTTAAATATCAATTTGAATTGATACCACAATTGCGCACTGTAATATCGCGATATATCGCTACTGCAGACAGTAGAAAATATGAGTGTGGACAATTCTAAACATGTTTGTGCACATTCTGAAATCATGGACACAAGCTCATAAAGATGCCCTTTTTTTTCTCAAGTCAAGACAAAGACTGAAATAGAGTCCTAGCATGTAGTTAGTATGTGAACTCAAGGGCCAAATTCTATAGAAAACCGTGCATATTTTAATTTTAATAAGAACAGTCATGCATATACTGCTAGCGAGTGTATATAAAAAGAGACACAATCCGGCATGGATCAAATTAGGAGAGTTGACTTTGCGCTGTGCTGCCGAATGTCAATCTCGCTGAAGTCTGTCAGCGGGGCCGCAAAGTCATCCGCTGAGCCTCAGAGCTAAGAGTGGAACAGATGTATGGCTATTCATTAGCGCTCCTGGGACTTGTACCCAAGTCCGTCCGCCACCTGTTGTCGTGCCGCACGCACGCACGAGACGCACAAACACGACCACCAGCTTAAAACTGGCCTCTCATTAACACACTCCCACATCCTCGTCTACCCTGCCAGAGCTAATTGGGTCACTTTTTAGCCCACAGTCAGCACAACCAGCCTCATCGGGGAGGGGGGTGAGGGGGTCTAAGAAGACCACCACCATGCTGGCTGAGCATATGCCCCTCTGCTTGCTAGAGGAAGCCAGATTAGAAGCAAACAGACATGCTAATACTCAGCGCGTGGCTGCAGGGGGAAGTGTGCCTTTAACATCGCTTCCATGTTATTATGTTGTTGACAGAAAACTGACAGAACGCGCTACAAACGGTGAATACGGAAAGTATTCACGCTTCACTTCTTACACTTTTCGTCTATATGTGGTAGGGATGTCACGATAAGGGCAATATCGTGATATCGTGATATTAAAACTGCCACGATATCGTCGTCGTCATGTTCACAATATTTAAAAGGAACACATCTGTTAAAAAAAGTCAAGTTGATTTCCATTTGTGCAGTTTTAGCACCCTATAATGGCTAGTTTATTAGTGAAATTTTAATTTTCATTCGGGATATTTTGGCCTTGTACAATAAATGTTTTTTTTAGTATGAGCTATTTTGTTTTTTTTGTTTTTTTACAATATTGTGATCGTTTTTAAATATCTCCAACTCCCAACAACATCGTGATAATTATCGTATTGTGACCTTCATATCGTGATAATATCGTATCGTGATGTTTGGATATCGTTACATCCCTAATATGTGTTCCAGGAGCTGACAGTGTGATGACGCCAAAGGGATTTTCTGTACAAATCTGAGGCAGCATTCCCTTCAGACAGAGCGACAACATTCTGCGGTCTGATGAGGCAAGAATTGAATACTATGATGAAGCATGATGGTCACCTGATGTTTTTCGGCACTCTTGACCTCAAACTGGGTCGATACTGATGGGCTATCTTTTAGCGACACTCAACACTGCGGAGGACTGGATTCAGGACAGCTTTGTGAATGTCATTGAATGGCCCAGCCAAAGCCCAAATCTGAAGTGCACAGATGCTCCCAATGTAACTTGAGGGAGCTTGAGAGGTGCTGCAAGGAGGAATGGGCCAAACTTGCGCCATCATATTTATCACAATTGAAGCGATAAGGCTGCCCGTAGTCCAACGATAAAATATTATGTACACTATGGAAATGTGAGTTGGACTTAAAAAAAAGTTCAGGGTGTAGCCCGCCTACTGCCCGAAGCCAGCTGAGATAGGCTCCAGCACCCCCCGCAACCCTTGTGAGGAGTAAGCGGTTAAGAAAAAGGATGGATGGATGGATGGATGGATGGATGGATGGATGGATGGATGGATGGATGGATGGATGGATGGATGGATGGATGGATGGATGGATGGATGGATGGATGGATTGACTGACTGATGGATGGATGGATGGATTGGTTGGTGGATGGATGGATGGATGGATGGATGGATGGATGGATGGATGGATGGATGGATGGACGGACGGACGGACGGTTGGATGGATGGATGGATGGATGGATGGATGGATGGATGGATGGATGGATGGATTTGAGTTGTTTTCTTGTTGGCCAACAGTAGCCGTTTGTTCAACACAAATAAAGAGGATGACGTTTCCTGGCAACATTCTTGCAAGACGTCACAGTGCGTTCATATCATTTCTTTTTTTTTTTTTTTTTGTCATTTATGTACAAAATTTTCAAGTTGTCTTCATGGCGTTTTATGCATAGAATTTTGAGGGGAAATGTGAGTTGGATTTAAAAAAAAAAAAAAGACTGTATATTGAAGTATACGGGGTCAATCATATTAATAAGGCTACAACAAGAAACGTGGAATAAATGAAATATTTGAATGAACTTTGAATGAACTACATTTGCTTCCACGTTCTCATTATGTGTGTGTTGCGTTTAGAGTTTGAAGGGGGGGGGGGGGGGGGGGAAATATTCCATAACCTTTATTTATCCAGGTAAGACAAGCGAGAACAGATTCTCATTTGCAAAGCAGACCTGGCGGCAAACAGCAGAAGCAAAACAAAGATTTTGAAATACGGCTGCAACATAACAAAATGTGGAAAAAGGTGAATACTTCGCGGATGCTCCGCATCTCGGTTGGGAGTAGTTTCATGTATCTGAGGAGGCAGCAAGCTGTTTTTAAATGCGGATGTGAGATGCAGATGAGGCCATGCAGTCATGCAGAACGCAGCGCCAGTTCATGAAGCCTCAACACCAGATAAGACTCCAACTGCTGTTTTGCGTCTCCCCAACGCGGACGATTCGACCTTGCTAATCTTTTCCGCAGCTTCCCTAATCAAGGCGCCGACTAATCCATTTCCTCGTGCCAAGGCGAGCGACGGTTCAGCCGGGGGGGGGCCGAGCCGCACTGGCACAATTAAGGCGGAGGGAAGACAATAGGCGCACGTCCCGGGTCGACGGGAACGAATAATAGTCGAGCGAGCGTGTTGTGTGTCTGCTCCCTTACGCCTCAGTTGCACAACAAAGACAAAAAACAAAACGCACACCCTTGTGCACACAGTCAAATCTCAAATGATGCAATTAAAGAGGAAGTCCGCCACAGTTCAGCAACAATCAATGTGATTTGTTCCAACATGGGGGACCTGAATAAAAGACGACACTGTTTGTGTGGAAGAGGAAAATGTGCATCGGTGTCAAAAGCAATAGAAATCTTGCTCAAGCGGGATCTGCACAAACAGTGTGTGAAAAGGATGGGAAAGGATGAATTGTAAATTGACTGGCAGAGGGTCTACCAGATGGGGTTTTAAAACAATTCTGTTCCTGTGTTGTTGCAAGACCACACAAAAGGAAGGCCACTGATTAATTTAGAAAAAAAAAAAAAAAAAAAAAATATATATATATATATATATATATATATATATATATATATATATATATATATATATATATATATATATATATTAGTGCTGATAAAGCACTAACTAATGAATTAATCCAAAAAAAATTATCGCAAACCATTGAATAAATGATTGCGTATGACATTCAGAATATTTCTTCTATTTCTATTTATTCATTACTATTGGGGTCACTTTTTTTTCCCATTTTAATTTATGCAAGTAATTAACTGATTAGAAAAAGAGGAGGATGAGTGTGTGCAGTGAATCAAATTTTTTTGAAGATATCCTCATAACATTAAATGTCGAAAAAAATAACATATGACAGGTGCTCTTTAAATTTGGCGGACAATAAATATTAAAAAAGCCTTTTTTTAATTAATTAAACGATTAAACGTGATTAATCAAAATTCTAAGATATAATGTAATCATTGGACAACTCTAATATATATATATATATATATATATATATATATATATATATATATATATATATATAAACAGTGATAAACATTAACCATTATATTCTCCATGAAAAAGTGGGGGTACAACTGGAAAAAATATGTGAATATGCAAATTTGCAGATGCTGAACTGCAAATATGTGAGTGTAGTACGAAGTTGCAATATCACCATTAACCACTAGATGGCAGACATGTCACATCTTTCTTATTTGCACTTAAATTAGACTTTCTGTATACTGCCCCATACTACAACATGAGTAAGCCCCTTTTTTTTCTTTTTTTTTTGTGGATTTGGAATGATGTGCTGGATAAACATAGTAGTTCAAAAATATACCATTTTTGAGTGAGTTAATATTTGTGAAAATTTGGCTGTTTTGCTTCAAACCCTTTGTTGTTGGGTTAGAAATCGATCTTACCTTCACAGTGTTACACTTTTTTTTTTTTTTGACAACTTAGAATAATTTTTTTTAGAATAGATGTAATAGTACAGAAATAAACGTTTTTCATTTATAATTTTTAAACTAGTTGCATATTTTTCTTTCAGAACCTAATTTCAAATATGACGCTAAATATATTTCTGCGATTCACACTCGCCGATGAACAATCACAAAGGCTTACTAGCGACTTCCAGCGAAGCATTGCGACTGACGGCCTCGCCCAGGTAGTTGCGGGCCACGCAGGTGTACACGCCCTCATCGGGTTTGCTGCGCCGGCCGTGGACGATGCGCAGGAAGAAGAGCGAGCCGCTGGGCAGGAGCATGCGGTGCGAGCGCGGATCGTCCTTGTCCGTCTCCACCCGCTCGCCGTCCTTGTACCACTCCACGCTGGGAGCGGGGCGGCCCTCCGCCTTGCAGTTGAGGGTGGCCGGCTCCCCCTTGGAGACGATCAAGTCGGACGGGTCCTCCGCGATCCGAGGGGCGCTGTCTTCCAAGCGCACTCGCGACCCTGAGACATGGAAAGAAGTTTGGAGCCGATTTCAACGACAATCCAATTGAAAAGTACGGCGATAAGTGAGGATGCCCAAAAATAATTTCGTCAACACACATTTATCACTGGATTAAAACTAGGCTAGACTAGATTAAAACCCTCATTAATAAACAATAACTGGGACTAAATAAGTATGCATTTTCGGTGACACTTCATAAAAACTGGACTAAAATCCATGGACATTTTAGTTCATGAACAAAAACGAGACGGAAATTATATGATTTTGTAAAATCTTGTCTCTGCTAATCTGTCACTGTGACACTGTCATGTGACACACATGACACACCCCCTTTAATGCAACATGCACAAATACATTGGACAGGAGGTGGATTCACGGTGAAAGGTGAAAAAAAATTATAGTTATAACGTTACATTAATCCAACAACTGTAACGTTCCAACAATAATGTTAATACAACCGCTAACTAATGTTAGCTAACTTACTAGCTTATAGCTTGGAGCCATAGTAGCTACTTGTTAATATCCTCTACTGTAATTGTGTGTCGAGTTATTGTTCCTCAAAAACATGAGGGGATATTTTATGTGAAATACTTGTAGATCTGAAATGTTGGAAATTATCTGCTGACAAAAAATATACATATATACACAGGTATTGATTGTCGTGACTAAAACTAGACTAAAATGTTGACAGTTTTTGTTGACAAAATCTAGATCATTAAAATTATGTTTTTTGGACTTAGAGACTAAAATGCTAGATTTATAGTTGACAAAAAATGGACTAAATAAAAACGGGATGAGGCTGACTAACTATGTTAAAAACTAACAAGCGTGATTGAAACTGGACTAAAACTGAGACTAAATTTAAAATGGTGGATAAAATTAACACTACAGCAAAGAGATAAAAAAAAAAAATTATGCGGGGAAAAAAATGCAATTGTTTCATAGTGCTTTCTTTATAAATAAAAATGAGTTGAGTAGATCTCATCTATAAGACCAAAACATTTATGTATAGTATGTTTATTGTATAACAGATTAATTGATCGCTAATTGTATTTGATAAAAAAAATTAAAAAAAATAATACATGGGAAGAGGGCCTTTACAAAATAATAATAATCGCATATTAAATCAAAATGGTTCAGACCTACTGTCCTGTGAATCCCAGAGGACAAAGTCTGCACTCAGGATGCAACCAGGCATTTAATATATTATTTATTATGCCAGTGGTCAGCCTGTGTTGGGTCTGAGGGAGACGGCTGTTGGTCCAAAAGCTGGAAACTGAGAGAATGAGAGGTGGGCTATGGAGATG
Organism: Festucalex cinctus; assembly: GCF_051991245.1. NCBI lineage: Eukaryota > Metazoa > Chordata > Actinopteri > Syngnathiformes > Syngnathidae > Festucalex > Festucalex cinctus. The sequence continues at coordinate 6,704,795 of NC_135423.1, read as the reverse complement.
AAGATTACTCTATCTCTGCGTCTCCCTGGGGATCCATTACTAGCTTTTCCTTGGCACTGAGAGAAAAAAAGTCCCGCAGATTTACACTAAGCTTTTAGAGGCAGACCCGACGTCCCTAACAACGTGTTACTCTTAGCTATGAATAATTCAAACCGCCGCTGCTTTTAGGTTGATTCTGACGAACAGATGGCCTCCCCTCGTGGAATTAACACAACAAAAAGGAAAAGAAAATGAAATGGTCACTGCGCTTGCTTTTACAGGCATTATTTCCATCATATAATCTGCACTAGAAAAAACAACATCCATTATGATTGCAGATGAGCAGTCGAGAGCAGTGCTTCGCAACCTTTTTTTTAGTAATGTATCCCCTGTGAAATATGTTCTATTTTAAATGCATTAAGTGTCCCAAAGACGTATTTATACGTTTTTTTATGTTTTGTTTTTTATACTAGAGCATACAGAAGGCTTTGATGAAGCCTCCCAACTGCTGTTAACGGGGGGAAAAATTGTAGTAATTACAAAAACGGCCAGCAGGTGACAGCAGAGTATAAAAGATCAACCAGGGACATGATGAAAACAAGCTGTTTCCCCACAATTCTAAGCAGATTTGTGAATAATGATGAAACTTAGCTAATTGCTGCAAAAAACAGATAGAAACAGATAGAAATACACTTTTTTTTTCCTGATGAAAGAAGAGACTTTAATCTTTCTTTTGGGCGGTTCCATGTTTTTTTTTTTTTTTTTTATAGCAATAGAACACAATATTACATGGGCCTTGCAAAATCGGTCAAAATCCAGTAAAACAGCAGAGAGCAAAGGGGGTTGCTTCAGTGAAAATGGCTGCCAGTCAATGAGTTAAACTTTGGAACTCTATTTGTATTTCTGTGGTCTCCTGAACTATTTGGCTATAAAAAAATATATAACTAATAATAAATAAATAATAAAGATTTGTGCACATACAGATTATTATCAACATAAAGTGTTATCTTTTGGGATCATAGCAAAGCTCTGTTCTCAAATTTTAAATAAAATTTTCAAAAGATTGACAGGAAGGTGGCATATGTCAAGTTGGGTCAAACCATTCTGGTATGGGGGAAATGCTGTTTTTTTTTAGGACACTAAAATTCATTGGCTACTGAATAGAACATTCATTTAATGAACTTATTATTTTATATGAATATTTACATATACTTTTTAAATCTATTTCAAAATCTCATGTACCCCGTGGAGTGCCTTCACGTAACCCCATTTGAGAACTACTGTTTTAGAGCAACCTAATGACACAAATGCTGATGTTACATGACACTTTGAAGGGGCACAAATCCTCCTTTTGTAGCCATAAGCAGATTGATGGACCTGAAGTAAACATCTACGGAGCACGCAAATGACACCCCTTGAGGTCACACACTGCCCCTAACACTTCATGCAACCGCCAATCGAGCTATTAGACAAAACGCCCCAACGTCCTTGCTGGGTCACCACTAACACACACGACTGGTTGTAAAAAAAAATAGAAGGCACATCATTTCATGCGTGACCCTCAAGCGAATGCTTTGGCGTCATGACGGCCTCTTCTGTTCGATTCGTCAGGGCGCCACTTTGACACACTTTGCAAAGCACACGTTTCAGGCCCAGGGACGGTAAACAAGTCCTCAAAGAAGAATAAAGCCTTCTGGAAGGATGGAAAATGTCACTCCAAGCTCCCTTTTGTTTGCTACTATAACCAGATTGCATCACAAAAGCAAACAAATGTTGAGACTCGAGTTTTTACTTCTTGAAGCAGATGCGGAATACACGCGCATACAGCTCGTCATACATAAATGCTTATGAAATGAAGCACTGTTTGATCGGAGCAGTATGTATGATTTGACTAATCTTTTTCTAAAACCTTTTGTTTATTTGTCATATTACAATTGGGCAGCCCAGTGGAAAGTGGTTAGCAAATCTGCCTCGCATTTCTAATGTTGGGGTTTTCGACCCCAGACTTTGGCCTACTTGTGTGGAGTTTTCATGTCAGGTTTTCACTATTTCACAAAATATTTTTGTCCAATTGCAACTCCATTTTGTTCTTTATTTGGGGGTGTAGTTCCTCTTTTGGCCACTATGTGGCGGCACACTATTGCATTTGTGTATTTTTGAAAGAGGACAACAGGAAATACTTCAAATTTAGCTTAATTTTTGCTGATTAGAAAACCTACTAAATGTCTCGATCCTCTCTCATCCTGCATTTTAGGCCTACAGAAAGTAACAACTGTACAATCGTTTTATAATATACACCTTTGGGTATGATTTTTTGTTTATTTATTATTTATATTGTGAGAAGTTTTTCTGTACTGCAGATTTCACTTATTGCAGGGTGGTCTGGTTTAAATTTGTAATATTAAGGAAAACTTTTTTTTTTTTTAAATCAATAAATTTGAAGTAAAAAAAAAGCATTTCAAATGAGCACCGAAAAAATTCGATGTGTGATCGATAAAGTCATGACAATATGTCAGTCAAACCGAGAAGTTTGTGTTTGTCAGATTATTACCTCTGTGCCTCTGTGCATCTCCACAGCACAAGGTGGCTTGGCGTCTCGTGATTCTCGATGCGTTCTCGTTGTTTTTCGTTTAGTCGAGTTATGTGAATAAAGAGTTAAATCCTATTTGTGTCTGCGTTTTGGGATCCAACCTCAGCACATGACAAATTGTTGTGAGAACACATTGTACCAGTAGGCAGAAGTTAAGAGTCACCTGCCAATAAGAACAGTTGTTTAACAAGGCAGGCAGCGCATTCAACACTCAGCAAACCTCATTACAGTTTTCAGGGTTGGGTAGCAATTCAGCTCAATTCAATTAGAAAAACCTCCCCGGAGACCATTCAAGGCACACGGAGAGGCTGTTCATAGAAACACAATAACGGCGGGTGAATAAATAAGAAGCATAAAAGAGGCAAGACAAATACATCCAATACTAATGATACTGACTCAATAGGTGACCATGAATGAAGGCCTAATAACAATCAGAAGAACCTCTGAGGACCAGCTATTAGCACAGAACGCCCACTCTGTTCTTTGGCTCAGAGAAGCCACACAGCATAGAAAAAAAAAAAAAAAACATGTTTCTTGTAAAAAGGCACAGTGTGGAAACTTGAGCACGGCTGCCTCATAGTCAAGAGATTCTGGGTTCAAATCTTTGCTCATATTCCCATTAGATAGACATAAGAGTTCTATGCAACACAGTGAAACTGAACTAGATGACAACTACACTAGTTACGTTACTGTAAGTGTATTTAACTACCATAATGATAAAATTAAATTAGACAATCAACAATAATACAGTAAATGTAATACACATACACACACACCCAAAGGTGGTGGTGGCAAGTCACTAGTTTTCTATAAGACAAGGCTATGGCCTGACTAAATGAAGCTCCTCTCGTTGCTTGAACATCGCGCTCAAGCAATCATTTGCAGAGGTTTGAGTCAGGGTTATTTCAGTTAACTAAAACGAACGAAAACACTATATACTAGGAACTCTGTACTCTGTGACCTCCTGTTGTAAACCACTCATGACCTCCATACAACATTGCAGGAGCATAACCAAGAAAAGCAATTCATTATTTTAGCAACGCCTCCCGGAGCATGAAAGCCGCCAATTCCGCTGTCTAACGCATGGACTCATAACTCAATTGACCGTCAGGAGAACTGAGTAACTAATTCACAGACAAATGACTTTAAATGGGCCAAATTAATGACACGGCGAGCCGGCACAAACGAGCTTCTCATTAACAAGCAGCGATTTGAAACATTGCGCCGCTTCAGCCCGCCCGGAGACGACGTCCGTCCGTCTGTGTGTACACAACACCGTTTGCCAGCGTGTCACTGTGACACCACTCTGGCATATTCACTTTGTGCGGCAGCCGAATTTCCTCCAGTGACAAGCCTGCAATCAGGGACGCGTCTACGCCACATTGAGCGACCACGCCGACGCATGCTTGCCTGTAAGAACGATACATTTTCCTCACTAATGCTCCAACGCTGACACGATGATTGCTTGAAAGCCTCTTTGAAGGGGAAAGAAGCTGCTGTGTTTAAATAATGGACACCTTTCTGAGGTGCTTTTGTCTGCGTATGCTGTATGGATAAATCATCCATGCATTTTTCTATAGCGCTTGTCCGCATTAGTGGCAGAAATGAGGTTGAGAACTGTCCCAGCTGACGAGAAGTGAGAGGCGTTGCATACCCTCGATTGGTCATCAGCCAATTAAGGCTATTGCGTTGGATCCCAAAAGCGCAGACACAAGTAAGGTTTTAACTATTTATTCAGATAACGACTAAACGAAAAACAACGAGAATGCATCGAGAATCACGAGGCGCCAAGCCCCCTTGGGCTGTGGAGAAGCACAGAGGAACAGTGAGTATTAATCCGGCGAAACACACACAATTCTTAGACAGCACCTTTGGACAGTGAATCGATCTGATTGGTTGTAGCAAGTTAAAGACTATAGAATGACATCACAAAGGTCCAGACATCACCTAAAGGATTACGATTGACATCACATAGCCTAAAACTAGTTGAAACTACATGATGGTTATATGATGGTTACATCAGTACAAAACAGACACTTGACCTCACGGTCGTGAACCCAACTTAACAGGTCATGAACTCAAACTTAACCCTGGCGTGACCCCAGACGTGACAATTATAGTGACTCAAAACTAATGGAATTCCTAAAACTGACATTGAAAAACAAAAAACAACAGCAGAACTTTTTGTTATGGAAATAAAAACACAAATTCTTTGACAAAACAAAATACTGAAACTTCGGATTATGTTTAAAAACTAAAACTAACTATTATACTAGTGAAAATGTCCATTTTTGTCTGTCAATTAATATACATGAGCTTTATGGGTTGTTTTTAAGTGTATATATTTTGCTACAGAAGAAGGCAGGAATTGTAGTTGACTTTATTTAACAATACTTAGTGACTTTTTAAAAATCTTGCACTCAAGAAATGTTCCAAATACGTAAAAAACTAAAACTAATACTTAACATAAAAACTATTTACTAAAAACAAAGCATTTTTCAAAATAATAAAAACAAAAAATATGAAAGTTATTCTAAAAAAATATTTGAAACTTCTTAAATAAAAAAGATTTAATATAATAATAATAATAATAATAATAATAATAATAATAATAATAATAATAATAATAATAATAAAAAAATTGCCGAGCACATATAGACATCATGACAGTTAAAAGAGCAATTTATTTTAGTCAGGTTTATTATTATTATTATTATTTTTATCATTATTATTATTATTATTATTATTATTTAACATTTTACAATGTTAATAGCTATTTCTTAAGTGCAGACTTGGGTCAATTTGTGGAGCCCAGGTTTCAAAGCAAACATGGTGAAGCGGCATTTAGCTGTTATGCTGCACAAAAAAATGGAGTTGAGTTGCCAACAGAAATGAAATCAGCCTTAAGTATAAATGCTTCAAAATCCAGGTTTATAAACTATGCCTTCCCTCATGCCTTTTTAATAAGGTCTTTTAAGCATTCTAAAAATACATTTCATGACACAGTCATAGTTTTTGTAAATGTGTTTAAATGTTGTCAATGCACATTCTTTTAGAAATTTGAACAAGATGCTTCTGTTCTCTCTGCTTTGTGAATGTCTTCAGGTGTACTTTTTGGAATTGCTTTTAGGTGTTGCTTGAGTTGCCTTGTGAATAAAAATATAATTAGTGTATAATATAAATGAAGTTGCCTTAGCCACGTTGCCTTTGAACACATGGGTGACAAGTTAATAAAGATATCGTATTATGGTGGACTATTTCTATTAGCAATGGGACCAATTGTTAAGACATTCAAAGAAATGGTGGAACAGTATCCAAGCGGGGATTGCTGTATTGTGAACAAAAGGTTTCCCAGCAGTACATTCCAATCTGGTCGCAACGCTATCGTACGCAATGCATTTTCCTGATTCCTCGAAGACAAGAACATGTTGGCAAAAGGAAGGAGCGAGAATGCGCACAGTCAACGTGCGACCTTGAACTAGCATCCTTCACAGGCCGCTGCTGGTTTCATCGATCCAACGAACAGACCTTGTGAGAGACGCATGCAGCTGCCCTGGCGGACAGCAATTTTCTCTCTAATTTTACATTCGAAAACAGACATTTACCCTTCTTCCACGGAAACGTAGCACTTCAGTGATTTATTAGCAGCGCGGTTGACTTCTCGCTCACCGTGACCCGACTGTGAAGACGATTAGACTGAACTAATCGCCTTGATTGCATCTAAGCTGTGAGGATTTATTCATCTTCTCCCGCCGTACAAACACATCAAGGCGGGAAGGGGATGCGGGACACAAACCATTAGCGATGTTGACAGACAAGCTCTTAATTGCAAAAGTGACACGCCGTCTTCTGATGTGTTTACGGCACATCAAACACACAAGCTTCACGGGCAAAATGTGTTTGTGTCTTCTAAGCGCAAGCTGCTTTCAGCGATGCTACCGGACCACCTGTAACGTTTGCTAGCGTGACAAAAACATCAGCATACTTCTAACAACATAAAAAGTGATCTACAATTAAATGCAACAATATTTAGTTATTTCTTAGTGGAAGAAGTTGACATGACCCGAGGGTGATTTTGATTTCCAAAAAAAAGAGGACACTTGGCCAGCCTTGAGATACTTAAAATTCACTCCCAACCATTTTCACAGAAGCAACCGTTCGCTCCCGGCTGTTTTACTGTATTTTGACTGATTTTGCAAGGCCAACAGAATATTGTGTTCAATTGCTATAAAAGCATGGAACCTATCAAAAGAAGGATTAAAGTCTCTTCTTTCATCAGGGAAAAAAAGTATGTTTCTATCTGTTTCCGTTTTGCAGCAATTAGCATTAGAAGAGAGCTAAGTTTCATCATTTTTCACAAATTATTTAAAATTCTAAGTAATTTAGCTTTTTTTTTTTTTCTAGATGGCCCTGGTTGATCTCCTTTGCTCTGCTGCCACCTGCTGGTCGTTTGTGTAATAACTACACTTTCTGCAACCGTTCTTTGCAGTTGAGAGGCTGCATCAAAGCCTTCTGTATGCTCCAGCATAAAAACAACAACAAAACGTGTAAATACGTCTTTGGGACACTTAAAACAAAAAAAACACGTATTTACACATTATTGGGAGCAAATGAGGTAATGATAATCAAGGTTTACTTAAAGATGTCATACATTATAAAACGTATTGCTACGTAAATTGCTATGGAGTGCACCTTTTTGTGTCATTCTTCTTTAATTTTTCAGCAAAAGTACAATTAGTAACCCATTCGAGTTGATTCAACGTTTAGGGAACACAGCTCGAAACTGAGCTTAAGACATTTCCAGGTCGGTCTGATATAGTGAACCTCTGCCCTAAGATGCTGACCAACTGCCCTGCTCCTTCTCAGGTGCTATATTAGCGGGAAAGTAGCTAGCTTAGCATTGACCACCAGTTGATAGCGAAAGGACAAAAGAATCAAGGTGGTATGAACTTGAAAATGATGCAGAGAAACGTCTAGATCGTTGTTAACAATGGTGGAATAACAGCTGATTAGTTGGGAATGGCTAACGTCTCAACGTAAAGTACCGGAAGCGCTGACGATCAATAGATTTTGCGTTTTATGTACAGTATTCACACTTTTGATGTACTTTAATAATCTAAATGCCATTTATTATTTTTTTAGAGAGTTGTTTCAAGAGTAAACTGTTTTGGAATCATAGTTTGTATCCTTACTTATGTAGGCGGTTATAAAGTGTTGAGGGAGCGTCAGTTGCTTCCCTCATTATTTGCGCCAGGCCTCGGTCGTCATTATTGCGGACATTTGAGACGCCTCAACAAGCCAGCGACACGAGCCGTGAAAAGGACAGCTTTGATGGGCCGTGTAAACGGTTGCAAGGCCAGGGGTGTGAGATTAAAGGTGTTATGCAGGCGCTCTCGTATAATAATTAAACATTTAACGGGGAAATTGATGACACATAAAGTTGATTTTATACGTCACAAAGGTTGAGACCAACTGATAACGAGCGAAGAATGAGAAGCTGCTGAGATGGAAAAAAAGAGTTGCAGCTTTTTGGGTAAAACTTTCCAAAACACTGTTGAGTGTTTTTTGACTTGTGTCTCGAAATGTGACATTTTATTCATTTTAGGGAACAATAGAAAGATGTCAAATGATACTACCGTGTTACATGTGCTGGAATAATGTGCGCGTGTGTGTGTGTTCAACTCATGTGGCTTAAAAGTTTAATCTCGGCTGTCTTGAGCGTTTTGTTTGGCCCAGAGCTGGATACATAGCATTACATAATGGCATCATTCGATACAACGTAGAGCTGCTTTTCCCACAATTTTTAAGCCACGCCTGACAGGGTTGGCGCACACCCCTCTAACACACTTGTAAAAATCTAAACAAAGTCTGCTTGCAGCCAAATTGGCATAAATTCATGATACAAAACAGGATATTGCTCAAATTGCTTAATTTTGTAAATGTGCAGTTCTACCGTCTCACCACTATACTTTAAATAACACACCTCAATTTGGGAGGCCCAATTGAAGCATTATTATGCTCCCCTAGTGGATGGATGGACTGTAAAAAAAGTGTGATATTGATTTGTGTTGAGATCATTTTTCTGCCACTAGATGGCATACTTGCATTTGTAAGACATTGGTGACAGCTCAGTGCATTTTTCATTATCATATTTAGAGATATCCAATCTTTAACACGAAGTAACTTGTGAAATTCTGCACATTTTTAAAATTGTAAAATACAACTTGGCCACAGTCTCCAGAAATATATGCATTATTATTACATTTATCCCTGCTAAATTTTGATGTGGACGTGTGTACTGCGTCGCGACTGGAATTGCCCCAGTACAGGATTTCCAAGTAAGGGCCAGGGTTCCTTTAAAGCCGATGAGGGGTCATGCTGTATCTTTTTTTCCTGGATTTGCGACTCCTCACAACTTTCCACACATATGAGGTAAACATCAGCTCACTTCCAACTCATTTAATCCATTTTAATTCATTGACATGCTCCGAAGGCTAATGAAAGGGCAGCCGCAGTTCGGAAGCACTCCAAGTATTCTCTGCACGGGGGCGATAACGTGTTTGTTCGGAGAAATTTCAAGGCGAGTCAGGTTTGATTCTCCTCTGGCCTCACTCTGAGCCGTCTGAGCCATTGTTTGCCTCCTCTCGCTCCCTCAAATCATCCGGCGGTGATGTCATCACCGGCTGTACCCGAAAGAGGGACATCATCAGCTTCCGTCAGCGTGATTCAAGCGTCGAGCAGATGAGACGACCGACCACCTTCTGCCGAGACCTTATCATCCCGTAGTCTGCTTTTTTTGTGTGTGTATGTGAGATGCTTTCGCGAGCCTGCAGCTACATTTGTCACCGAGCGACCACAAGGACACAACAAGTAGACACAAATGACCGGGCCAGATTTGTTTGCCATCATTGAGCGCGGCGTGCGCCAAGAGTGTTCGCATCTTAATGGGATCGAATGGAGAATTAACAGAGATTTGTGTGCCCGCATAAGAATGAACTGTGGGGATCAATGAATTCGGTCACCTAGCCACTTTGCATGCGACGCATATAGCCAGTGTGGAAAAAAGTGGTGCCTTGAGATACAAGCTGTCTGTTTGGATGATTTGTTTGCTTTGATTTGAGAGCAAAGATTTGAGAATGAAGCCATGACGTCAACTCACTTCACCGCGTGCAGCAGTTTAGCTTAGTGAATGTATCTTCAAAAAAAAAAAAAAAAAAAGAGGCTTCAAGCTGTTTAATGCTACGTCTAATGGTAAACTAAACATAAAACTAAAACAATTACCCTTTGTGTCTTTAAAAACCACACAAGTGCCTTAAAGAGAGAGTTTGTAATTTGACGCTAGCTTAATGCTAACACATAATGGGAGTCACCATAGACGGGCAAACGAATAGCATCTGAGGCAGTGTTTTAACCTTTCAGCCATGGATATTTAACACAGTTTTCCTTTTTTAATTAATTTTGAAAATATTTCAACTATGCTATTTACAGTAGTTGTAGTTATGTATTTTATCTTGTTACTAAAGATCAAGCTTTGCTTTTTTTTGTGAAAAAATTAAGATTCATACCCGAATCCTTCCTTGGGGCAAAGATGATTACACAGGCAAAAATTGCTTGAGAATGCTTGTTGATACGTTGCAATTGGAACAGATTAATAGCATTTCCATTCATTTCAATGGGGAAAGATGACTTACAGCCAAATGGAGACTTTGGGGCAGGGGTCACTGACCTTTTTGAAGCTCAGAGTTAAACTTGTTTACAGATGAGCACTCCCAGTTTGATACAAACCTTTGAAAAAATAAATTTGCTCAAATTCCGTTTAATCATTATGTTATTTTTGCATTGAAAAGGGGGGCCGTGTGATTAGCCAAGTAATCGATGGAGTATCGAAACGACAAGATAATTCTAAAAAAAAGATCATTATTATATAGCTAATCTTAATAGTTAAAGGGGAAATCAGCCCCAAAAAATGTTCTTTATAATAATATGTTCTATGCAGCCCCACTAGTCTAAATACGGTATTCTGGTTGATATTGCGTTAGCGGAACATGAATAAAGAAGCAAAATCCATCCGTTGATATCCATATCAGAAGGCGTCCATTTTGTCACTTCTTGTCAAGTGAAAATGACATCACAGTTGCTCAGGTTACAACAACCAATCACAGATCCGCTTCAGAAAACAGGTGAGCTGTGATTGGACGCCTGAGACCTGAGCAACTGTGATGTCATCTTCCGTCGACAGCAAGAGGCAAAATGGCCGCCTCCTAAGATAGATAAAAACGGCTGGATTTGGCTACATAACTCATACTCCACATATGTAATATTAATCACAATGTCATATTTAAAGTAGTAAGGCCACGTGTGAATTATTTTTGTCAAGAAATGTTGACTTCCCCTGATGAATGATTTCTCACAAGCATTGGGAGAAACAGTTAAACGCCAGTATACATTTTTATTTCCAAAAGGCCTGCGGGCTACTCATGTGGTCCTTGGGGCCGACCACGTTGGTGATCCCTGCAAAATACTAATACAGCATTCAGAACTAAGAACTGGTATATCATAAAATCACGTGTTTATTTTTGGCCTTTTAAAGTCATGTATCCTCAAATATCGCCCACGCATGTTTTGGAACAGTGTCAAAAGTGAGTTGAGCCGTTGTGAGTGGAACAGTAGCAGCAAGTACAAAGTTAAGTGTCTTTGACTTTCCCCTATCAAGGTCAATTTGACACAGCCGCCTACCAAAGAGCTTCTTTTGCCAATACACACCTACACAAACGTATCCATCTCTCAGCACTTTTAACCTTATTTTCGCTCGCCCAATCCAACAGGCAAATGAGCTCCACCTGCTCTGCTCTTCAAAACCTCTCGCAATCCACTCACACTCGAGTGCTTTGCAGTCAGACGCGTCGGGAAATATGCGGTTTAAATGAGCTACAGTCCCGCCTCCATACAGTATTAATGGAGGTGGGCAGACAAGGAGATGGTGGGGGCGTTCGAGAGCACCCGAGATGGCGAGAACTTGTCGAGGAGGCCGCCGCAAACGAGATATGGAGCGTGACTAGAATGCGGCGCAATGAGGAGCGCCGTGGAGCATGTACAAGGATCGTCCCACAGGGAAATGGGAAAGGTCAGTGACCACTAAACACAGAATTGATTATTATTACGGATGGTAATTCTATGCAAATGTGCACTTCAAAGCCAACTGTGCTGATTAGTAATGGCCAACAGGGGCCAATTTGAACAGTTCCGCAATTAAGCTTGATGGTAAAGAGATACCATTTGTTAATTAAGGCAGTAGCCACAATAAAATTGTGATTCAACACATTACTTTTTTTTTTTTATTGAAGTTTACAAACAAACCTGTAACTTCACAGTCCACTTTGTGTTTAGTTGATTCATTGTATTCAGGGGGGGGCGCTAGCCAATTTGGTGCCCCTAGCTTAAATGCTTTGTGGTGCCCCACCCACCCCCACACCATCCCTGATAGAAATGTCAGTTTTGTTTTATTTTACAAAATAACTTGTCAATATTAACTCATTAGCTCCCAAAAACATATAAATACGTCATATTTTAAATGTTTGAAGTGTCCCAAAGACGTATTTATACGTTTTTTTTTGTTTTTTTATTTTATGCCAGAGCATAGAGAAGGCTTTCATGCAGTCTCTCTACTGCAGAAAATGGTTGAGTGGCAGCAGAGTATGAGAGATCAACCAGGCCATATTAAAACAAGCTGATTTCCCCACAGTTCTAAGCAGAATTGTGAATAATGATGAAACTTCACTATGTTCTATTGCAAATTGCTGCACAGCGGAAACAGATAGGAATATACTTTTTTTTCCTGATAAAAGAAGAGACTCTCATCTCTCTTTTGGTAGGTTCCATATTTTTATAGCAATAGAACATAATATTTCGCGGGCCTTGCAAAATCAGTCACAATCCAGGAAAACACTTCAGTGAAAATGGTTGGGAGTGAATGAGTTAATGTTTCAAAAACTTCAAAAATAAGAGATAAATAATAATAATTAAGTCTCTATAGAACACTAACAATGGAGCAAAATCCTCAAATAAATAAAACTAAATAATAAAAAATTTAAAAAATATATATGCCACTACACAAATAAACATCTGAAAATAAACATAAATAAGGAACTTTAAACACAAATTTCAAAATGCAAGCACCAGTTTTTTGAGGCCCTACAAAGGCACACGTCTGCATTTCCGGGCTTCAAAATCAACCATCAGGTCAGCAGATGACAGTTTCTGAGCAATTTGCCCATTGATGCTGATGACAGCCAGACAACTTAATGCTTAGGGTTCACCATAACCTACAGGAATTATTAAAAAAATAAATAAATAAAATCACATCTCGGTAATTAATATATAGATACATAGAATTTCTATTTATCTAATGTACTCATGAATGTTTATTATTTACTGTGAACCATTTCTAAAAAAAATTAAAATAAATAAATAAATAAATAAATAAATAAATAAATACAAAAAAAATGGTTTCCTGTGTATGATTTGGAACATTATTTTATATTTTATATGTAATTTTTAATCTTTTTTTTTTTTTTTTTTTTTTTTTTTACTGTGGCGCTGCCTGATTGAAAATAAAAAATTGGATTGAATCCAGATTATCAGTCGGACAGGAATGATCAACCAACAATCTGTGCTTGTGAATTATTGTTTATTTTTCCCCATCAAGATTTAATTTAGGGTTTGGATTAAAGCTTTGTAAATATAATCTGCTATTAAAGCAATGGTTGGAATGCATTATAATCCAGCTCGCAACGGTAACAAAAAAAATAAGCGTTTCAAAGCATTTTTGGTTGGGTGGAGGGAACGTGGGGGCCATTTCAAGCTAAGGTCACCATCACTACAAAGGAAGTGATTTTATTGGTGCATTTGTGGTTGTTTGTAGGTTCAGTGTGTCCTTTGAGACAAGCCATTGTACTCCGAAATGTGCAAAGTGTTGTTTTTGTCTCGTTTGCCCAACTTGGACTATAAGTCACGATGGCAAGACATCATATACAGGACAGGTACATTAGTCCAGTGCAGCATATTATTTTATATGTGTATTTCGAAGACCTCTTTGTATGTTTATACTCAAGATCTCAACATGGGTCTAAAAAAAATCTCACATGATATAGTAAGATTTTCACCTTGATTCAGCACTTAGTGTAAATACCCGTATACTATACGCTAGTATAGTTGATCTTAGCTTTTCTTAGCATTTTTATTTTATTATTATTACTTTTTTGCTTTTCTCAAAATTCTGTGAATCACCGTAAAAGTCTGGTGGCCCGGTCGGTGTAGATTGATGGCCTTTTGAAACTCATTCACTGCCTTTGACGGGTATTCACGTCGATTGCATTTTTTTTCAACTGGGCTTGATGAGGGAGAAGCTGATGATGCTCCATTGTAAATGTCATACTTGAAAACAACTTCACTGATTCACAACCACCTGTAGATGACATCATTGCCCCATTTTATATGAAATAAACACAGTTTGAGAGTCCATGGGAGTTGCATTTGGTACATTACAACATACATACAACGGGACAAGGCAGAAAGGGGAGAGTCTATTCTGTCATTAGGCGGATTTGTTTTATATATAATTATTGAACGTGGGTATTAAAAATGTGGACATTTTCTAAAATGGCTGACTATAAATGCAACATAATACAACTTTGATCCAATTAAATATTAAAACATCTACGAGCATTTTTTTTTTTTTTTGCCGAAATATAAATTATGTTTAGTTCATATCTTCTGACACATTTCCTGATAAGTCATACCAGAACATACCAAATAAGTACAAAAAATTACTATAACTAAAACTCTTTTTTTATGAATTCATTTATGTAGGGGGGGGGACACGTAATAAGGTTACATTTCTACAGGGTTTGTAAATGCTTCATACATTGAATATTGCTACGAAGTAATATGAATTATATGTGGCAGTAGCCTAAACAACCCTCACACAGTAAATTGTGGTAAATAGTATACAAATGTTCATTAGTGATTTAGTGTTTATTATATTATCACTAACCTAGTTATACATAACGTGTGTCCTTATTGTAAAGGGATTTTTTTTTTTTTTTTTTTTTTTTTTTTAGAAGACATTTGGCAATCTGAGACTTTGGTGTTCTACAGGTAGGAATAGTCTGGCACAACTATTTTTCATTGGTAAATAATATACAGGGTGTCCCTAAATGGCAATTGAACACCGATGTGGAGTGATTGCACTTATAGTTGACAATAATGCAATAGGCATGCCTTACCTGATGTTATGGTGCCGGTGAATGAGGCCAACAACCCAAGCAGCAAATGTCCAAAGTTCATCATCTCCATGCCAGCTCTCAAGCTCCAATCCGGTATTTCTTCCTTGACACTCCAAGCAGCTCCTGCTTTTGCTCTGAATCTCTTTATAGCCTCAGCTGGATGATTTCAAGCGAGTGAAATCACCCCCAAACAAACTTTACTGTCCCTCCCAGAGAGCTTTGTCAGCATCATCATCATCACCATCAGCATCATCAGCAGCCGCCTGGAAGAACCGGCAACTCGGCAGCATCACTTGGACCCCTCATGGTCTCCCACACGCGTAGGCTCTTTTATAACCCTATCAACACACAAAGGAAGGGTCGCTTTAACTCAGTCGTGAATGAGGAGAGTGCGTTTTCTGTGTGCGCTCCAGACGCCAGTGTGAGGCGAGAGCTGCGCTCCGCCTGATGGCTGCAACAAATCCTCACCGAGCTCCGCTCTTTAAAGGGACAGACGCGACATCTGTGCATCACTGTGTGCGTGTGTGCGTGCGTGTGCATGTGTTACACACAGGGGGGGAAAAAAATCCCCTCACTGGGAAAAAAACAATGCAATCTCCCTTTGTTTGTTTTGGGTATAATAGTCTATAAAGCTCTTAGTAAATTAATAGTGAGGACATCAGAAAAACGAAATTGGAGCTCGGGCCAAATTGGAGTGGGGGGGCAGAGGCATTTTTAGCAGCATTATGACTCACATCTATTTTCAGACAACCACTTTAAAATTATTCCAAGGAATTGGAACACAAACAAAGTATTTTTATTTTTAACAAACAAAAAACATTCCACCTACGTAGCATACACATCCATCCATCCATCCATTTTCTTGACCACATTCCTCACAAGGGTCGCAGGGGGTGCTGGCGCCTATCTCAGCTGGCTCTGGGCAGTAGGCGGGGGACACCCTGGACTGGTTGCCAACCAATCGCAGGGCACACAGAGACGAACAATCATCCACACTCACACCTAGGGACAATTCGGAGCGCCCAATTAACCTGCCATGCATGTCTTTGGAATGTGGGAGGAGACCGGAGTACCCGGAGAAGACCCACGCGGGCACGGGGAGAACATGCAAACTCCACCCAGGAAGGTCCGAGCCTGGACTCGAACCGGAGACCTCAGAACTGGGAAGCGGACGTGCTAACCACTCGACTACCGTGCCGCCGTAGCATACACAAATACTAAAAATCAGCATTTTTTCTCTCCTGGCTGAAGACAGCAAGTGTTGATTATCAAATGTCTGTAAAAGATTATCCTGAGTGATTATCATGTGGTATGCGGTATGTAAAGTAGGGATCTAACGATAAGGGTAAAATTGCGATATTAAAACTGCTACAATATATCGTCGTCGTCATATTAAAAGCAGCAGATCTGTTCAAAAAGTCAGGTTGATTTCCATTTGTGCAGTTCGAGCACGCTCTGGTGGCTCGTTTCTTAGTGCAGTTTAATTTTCACAAGGCATGTTTTGCCCTTCCATGTTTAAAATCCACGCTAATGGTCAGATGAAAGAGCACATATTATGCTTGTGAGACGAGTCAATATGTCGACGAACTCAATGTGCACGCATTAGCAAGTTAGTGCCTCAAATATTAAGTGTTATAATACAAAAGCACAATATTGTGTAGTTTTTTTTCTTTTTTTTTTAGTATGAGCCCTTTTTTTTTTTTTTTTTTACAATATTGTGACTTTTTTTTGTATCGCCAACCTCCTCACAATATTGTGATAATAATCGTATCTAGTCTTATCGTGATAATATCATATCGGAATTTTTGGATATCACTAGTGTTAAGACTGATTTTACCTTCCCGATCTGCTTGGAAAACAGACAAGGCTAACAAACGACTGCAAATGTTATACCCGTTCAATATTTACGATGGAAAATCCTCGTAAAGTGTGAGTTGAGCCGAACTACGCACAAAATAGATTTTAATATGAATACATAAATAACATTAATGTAACGTGTCTTCACAATGACAATGACAAGTTGCACAAGCTGCATTGTAGTTAGCAAATAAGCTAACAGTTAGCCTAGCTTCTTTTATTTCTTCTTCAAGTGCTACTCATCCGTCTTTGTAGCACCATGCTGCTTCTCTCAGGTCAGTCTTGGTACCGGGAACTTTATGTCACCTTTCCTTAACCGTTGTTGATTATGTCATTAGGTCAAAGAGAGACGAAAAGGTGGTTTCTTTTGAAGACAGGAATGGACAGCACTGGTTCAAATGAATTTGACTTCACTTTTCCTAACTGCACATCATCGCACAACAGCGAGCATTGATGACCTAAGCCAACTGGGAAGAAGCATTTTTTTTTATTATTATTGTTATTATTTTAAATATTTCACACATGTAAAATGTTTCTACGATGATAATACCAAGCAGTTGCTGGAAAAAGAAAAAAGTGAATAAAAGCTACAGTAATTAGGTAACACTTCCGGCACAAACTAAAAAGTTGAGCATCATTTAGTTGCTAACAGAAGATGATTTGGGTTTGGCAAGTAGTTTCAAAACGCTAATTCATTGCTAACAGTAAGCTAACAATACTGTAGCTAATAAAGCCGAGTAAATGAATTTTATCATCAAGACATCCACCAACCGCCGTCCCGCACCCCAATTTAAAGCAATGCATGATTTTCAAACATCTTTTGGGTCATAGCAGTGCCACCATGTAGCTGATTCCTCTGTTGATTTATTAGCCAGCTGTTGTTCCCACCCACAATCTGGCCCTGTCGGCGTCTCCACAGGCTGACCGGGTGTCTCTCTTGTGGGGTGTTATGGAGTGTGGACACACGTCTCCCTTGGGGGTACGACGGGCTCACTTTCACTCAGAGCAAACGCTTCAGCCGGTCCGGCGCATCTCATCCGTCCACCTCATTGTGTTCGTGTCAGGCCAGGAGAGGCGGACATGATGGAGGGTGACTTTTGGACGCCAGCTTGCCTTTGTTCCCTCTGAATGCGATTGGGAATTGGGTGGTTGAAGAGGAGTCCAGATGTCTGTTGCAGAGTGGGACACAAAGAGAGGCCCCACAATGGCTCCGTCTCTGCTTCAGTGGAAGTGTGCAGCTTATTAAGGGGCCACAAAGAGCAAAAAAAAAAAAAAACGTGAAATGGAGGTGAAGGTCCTGGAGATGTCACTTGAGAGGATTGGCGTTATTTTCCTCTTAATATTCAATATATAGTGCTGTTCCTCCATTTCCCCCTCCTTTCATTTTTTATGTTTTTTTTAATTAGGACTTTTTAGTGGTTCAATGTTTTAGCGTATTCATTTTACAGTGTTTAAGTTCATGTGGTTTGAAAATTGCCTGTACATTTAAGAGTTTCACAATGGCAAAGGTTTTAAACCTGAAACAGTTTAACTTTTCAAACCATTCAAACAAATCACACATTTTTTTTATGTAAATGTAGTAGAAAAAAGCTTGTAAGGCAAACGACTTCCAGTGCGTAAAATGGAGGACATCTCACTGACTTTGTCATTTGAATTCAGCGATTTCCTGTATTTCCGTGTGCGGTTCTGACAAAGTGTACGCATCAAAATGTCAAGCGCTCCATTAAAGCACATGCCATATATTTGGAAAGAGCACAAAATCCCTTAAAACCCTACAACACGGTCTATACGGAAAGATTTACCATTACTGTCGTTTTCGTTTATGTGCATGTGCGATAAGGAATTTTAAGTTGCCACTGTAGGTTATGTTGCGTATATTGTGCTAGTGTGTGTAGTGACAGCAGCAGGGGGGTAGAGATGGTGGGATGGAGCAGCCTGTCTGACTGCAATGAAGAATGTAAGATTCTGCTGTCGGCCCCTGAAACCCCCCCGGGCTCTGACCTTATGTGTCTCACTTTACCTCACTCTAACAAAATACGGCAACATATTTATCCCTCCTACATTACCAAACAAACCACATACACCCTCAAACACAAACACAACCTATCCCAGGATCTACTATTTTAAATACATTTTACACATTTAAACAAACAAACAAACACACAAACAAACAAAAAATAAACAATAACATAGTTGTATCGCATTCACTTAAGAAATAAAACTTTTTCTGACTAATTTTTGGGGGGAGCTTTGTTTTTTTTTTGTTTTTTTTTTCCTGAATATTTCTTTCTAGTTCACTGAATATTTTTTTCTGTCAGAGAAAAACAGGAGGAAAAATTACTCAGAAAAACAGAAAAAAAATATTCAGAAAAACATGGGAAAAAAATTTGAAAAACAGAAGCTGGTGCTCTATTTTTTGGAATAATTTTTTTATTTTTTATTTTTTTCCTCTGAACTCAAAGTGACTTGTTGCCGACTCGCTAATGGCGTACAATTTCCCGCATACCTCCAATGTACCTTCAAATATATCACTTAAGTGGCTCAGTTAAGGTAAGTATACGGACATGTCAATCGATCGGCATGATTTTAGTACGTTTCTACGGAAGGAAAAGTGTCCACCATAAGCGAGTCTACAACAAGTCACTTGGAGTTCAGAGATAAATAATAATAATTTCAAAAATAAATAAATAAACAGAAGCTGGTGCTCTATTTTTTGGAATATTTTTTTTTCTGTTTTTTTTTTTTTCTATATTTTTCCCTTGTTTTTCCTCAATATTATTTTCTGTTTTTCTGAGTAATTTTTACTCCTGTTTTTCTGAATATATTTTTTAATGATGGAGTAAAAATATGTAGTAAAATAGAAAAAAAAATTATTCAGAAAAACAGAAAAAAAATACACAAAAAAAGCAAATCTTCCCCAAAAAATGAGACAGAAAAATAGGTTATTTTTTTTCCAACTGAATGCAATATACTTCCGTAGCATACTGACAACCCGCATACATAGATACTTTACATAAATGCCCGAAATACAAACTGGCGGAGTTCCACAAGACTCATTAGTAAGTCCACAGATTTTTATAGCATACTTAACATGAACACCAATTTTTTTCAAGCAAGACAATCGAATAAAGCAAATAAATGCATTTTTTAAATTAACTAGAGTATTTTACATATTTGAAATATTTTCCCTCATCGATTTTAATATAGCTTGTTTTTTTGAAAAATGAAATGAGTGCATGGTAACTCGTCTGCTGGTGCAAATTAGCGCCTGTTAGCACGCTGTCCATTCTGGGAGGTCCGAGGTGTTGACCTGAGTGGAAACCTCGTCAGCACATTTCATTGGTGCGAGTGTGCGCGCGTGCGTGCGTGTGTTTCGCAAAGGACCTTGAGACAGCGAGATGAGCTACAGGGCTTTATTTATAGTGTAACCGGGCTGCAGCGAAGCCTTTATTAAAGCACCACTCCACATTTCACTTCCAGTTCCTTTTAGCCCCTCCATTGTGTGACTTGTTTGCAGTGAGCCGTGCACACACAAGCCCTGCAGGAGTGCTGCTGCTGTCTATGTGATAAGCTGATATAATGAGCCTGAATGAGGCTATTTGCCGGACATATCACTATTTCCCATTCCATTTCACCCACTATTTCACATTACACTTCCTCTCATGACTCTACGAAATGTTGTTCCTTGCACGAGAGGCTTTGTTCAAAATGCTGCTCTCCTCCATTCGTCCATTTTCTATAGCTTTGTCCTCACCAGGGTGAGCTAAAGCCTGCACTTCAAATCTACACAAATTATGATTGTTTTTAGTTGCATGATTATTTCTTTTCACCAGATATAATGTTTCACATGCCTCAATCATTTTTCCCCACTTAAAATATGTATTATAGGCATTATAACGGAGACTGAATCCAGACGTTTTCATCAATATCAGAAGGCGGCAATTTTGCCACTCGCTGTCGAGTGAAAATGACATCACAGTTGCTCACCTGAGAAACTGTGATGTCAAATTCAGTCGACAGCAAGTAGCAAAATGGCCGCCTTTTGATACTGATTTAAAAACAGCTGGATTTTGCTTCATAACTCATATTCCACTAACACAACATTAACCAAAACACCATATTGGGGCTGGATAGAAAATATTGTCAATTAATATTTTACTTCCCTTTTAAGAAATCTTGCATAGTCAAATATTCTATTGGCCGTTTATTGTACTTAAATTAAGTAAGAATTTCCTCATTTTGTTTCACATGTACAGACAATACAAACATTCACAATTATGGATTTTTTTTTAGTGTTCAATGAACCTAAGCTGTGCATGTTTTTGGAATGTGGGAGGAAGAGAACATGCAAACTCCAAACCAAGCGTGCTAATGAATATGCCATCGTGCTCCCTTGTTGCTGTGTTCTATTCATAAAAAGCACCATAAATCCTAAACTCTTGTCAAATGGAGACCTAATTAGTTGGGGAAAAAAACAAACACACACACACACAAAAAAACCCGCACATTCATCATTATTAATTATGCCTTACAGGCCGGCGTCTCGCAATGTGGCCTTGAGGAAAATGTCTGGGAAAGTAGGCGTGGAAGAGTTAAAGATAACTTTATAATAATCCTGTATTCATTATTAAAAGGTGTGCTTGATTATTATTCATCAAACAAATGCCTGGAGAGACGCGCGTGTGTGCGTTCCTGTGTGAGTTTATGCACAACATCCTCTCCCAGTGCAGAGGTAACAAAAGTGTCACCAAACAAGAAGTTGACTTGGAAAACAAAACAAAACGCAGCATCCGCATCTTCGATTCGTTACCTAACTATAGCGAGGCTACATCACTGTGAATGCACATTGCTAAGAAAGGCTAAATCGCTAAAAGTTGCTCATTTGCATTAGCAAGGTTGCGTAACTAGGTCAATGGTAGCAAGTTCCATAACAATAATTTTAGCTAGTTCATAAATGATAACTTTTACAGAAATAGAATGAGGAGAAAATAACAGAAGATAACTAGAGGCAAGATTTGAGATTAATTAAATGATGATAGGTGCTAATTTGCAAAAGTAGTGACCTGCGTGAAAGAAGGACTGACTTAATACTTGTATTGTTTAAAAAAAAAGAAAAAAAAGGAAAACAAGAACATAAACTCGTCACGCAAGTCTTAGTCTTGCTAATTCACTGCAAACTAATAGTCCAACAAATTACTAATGAGCGGCAAAGTCAAACAGATGCTAAACTAAAGGCTAAATTATTATTAAAGGCTAAATGATTGCAGGCAAACTGGTAGCTATGTCAGGAACACCAAAAAGTCTGGACTTTATATTTATAATTAAAATTATAATTAAAGCCTCAAGTGACACCAACTCATGACCGAACAACAACATGCTAATAGTTAGCCAAATTGTTATTAGCACAAGCTAACTAAAGGCTTTAGACTTATTTGCATAGTAATGGCGAAGACTCGGAAAAATCAACTTGTTTTGTTGGATTTTGAATTGAGTGGCAGGTAGTTGACAATTTCAACTTAGCAAACTCATCCATTTGATGTTTGCAAAAATTGAAGAGAAGGGGGAAAAAAAAAAAAGAACAACAACACACAAGTGACACAAGTGTTCCGCCAGTGATTACTTGGTACAAATAGACCTGTCATGTAATTGCCACTTATCCGCACAAGCCCATTTTTTTTTTTTTTTTTATTGGAACATTTTGTCACAGGCGTGAAGGCGCTTTCTCAGTTTTGTGTTTCCAATAATGATGTTCCCAGAAATTGCTGATGTCTGTTCCTTAACGTGCATTCTATACAAATGAACGTTAAGGAACAGAGTGCTCTGCTCTAAGTACATTTTTCTACCTTTTCCACGCACAGGCATCGCATTGAATTATGGAGGTCAATCCTGTGGTGCCAGTTGAGGCTCTGGAAGGCCCCCTGCTGACTGGAAGCACAAGTGCAACGCTTACCAATCATTTATCAAGAAGACTTTATGGTCAGAGAGATGACATATTCTAGACTTTCTTCACAATAAGTAAAGCCAAGAGCCTCTTCTATTGTATTTATTTTATGGAAAGCAACATCCAAAAGAAAACAAAACAAAAACACGTTTTTTCACCTCTTTGGTTAGCATGTCACACTTCTGAGGTCCTGGGTTTGACCTAGTGACATCAAAAGTGAGTAATTTTAATTTGGTTTTATTAGGTCAACCCCCCCCATCCCCCCCCCC